>NC_040078.1:80310478-80626450 GCF_003369695.1 Bos indicus x Bos taurus
CTCGACTGCAAAGGACACAAGGACCACTTCAGAATATCACAGTCAGCTAAAACATTAGACAACAAGGAGATATTTTCAAACATGAAAATTCACGGAATATAGCACCTCGGGAGCTGTTCTGCCAGGAGGGCAGTGGAGAAGGGAAGAGAGGGAGAGAAGAGAGGCATTCAATAAAATCCAGTAAACCACGTGATGAATGGGAAAGCTGTGTTAAAAATAATGCAAATAAACTTATTTACAAAACAGAAATAGAGTCACAGATGTAGAGAACAAAGTTATGGTTACCAGGGGGAAGCGTAGCGGGGGAGGAATAAGTTGGGAGATTGGGATTGACATATACATACTGCTGCTGCTGCTGCTGCTAAGTCACTTCAGTCATGTCCGACTCTGTGTCTCCCCATAGACGGCAGCCCACCAGGCTCCCCCATCCCTGGGATTCTCCAGGGAAGAACACTGAAGTGGGTTGCCATTTCCTTCTCCAGTGCAGGAAAGTGAAAAGTGAAAGTGAAGTCACTCAGTCATGTCTGATTCTTAGCGACCCCAAGGACTGCAGCCTACCAGGATCCTCCATCCAGGGGATTTTCCAGGCAAGAGTACTGGAGTGGGGTGCCATCGCCTTCTCCACATATACACACTACTATATATAAAATGGATTACTAATAACAACCTACTGTATAGCACAGGGAACTCTACTCAATACTCTGTAATGACCTACGTGGGAAAAGAATTTTCAAAACAGTGGACATATGTATATGTATAACTGTTTCACTTTGCTGCATAGCAGAAACATCTTAAATCAACTATATATTCCAATAAAAATTTTTAAAAAGTAGTTCAGTTTCATTCATATACAAGTCACTTGTTTAAAGTGTATAATTCAACAGTTTCTAGTATATTCAGTGATATAACTAAGATTAATCAAAATAAAATAAACAGAGGAGTGGTATGGGGGAAAAATGAGTGCACAGAATTCATTAAAATTTCTTAACTGTAAAACTGAAAAATGGGAAGTTAGAGAAGTTTATAATACATTTTCACATTAAATGCTAACAAAATTGGGAGGAAAGGGAGAGGAGATGGGAAAAAATGGAAGTATATTGTTTAAATTTGAAATGTGAGATTAAAAAAAACAAATATGTCAATCTCATCTTTTCATAATCTTAACAGGCTTCCATGGAAATTAATATCCCTTGTGATGAAGAAGGTTTTTATCTGAAATTCAGTATTAATTCCTTAGGGTTCACTTTAGCTTTTGCTATAGTTCAATTTGAGTAAAACTGAATGCCTTTTTTTTAAAGTATGTAAAGTATGGTGTTATTCTTACAGAGTTTTACCTGCATTATGTGCATGGAGAGGTGTCTAGAATGGTGGTCTGCAACTGCTAACCCTTGTTATTTCTGGCTACTGGGATTTCAGGCAAAATTTGTTGCTTTTACTTTGCGTTTTTTCATATGGCCTGAATGTTTTATAGTGGTCATGAATAATTTCTACAAGAACAATGTGAAAAAAGTAAAATTAAATCATCTGTGGGAATTCCCTGTTGGTCCGGTAGTTGGGACTTGGTGCTTTTACTGCCGAGGGCCTGTTTGGGGAACTAAGATCCTGCAAGGTACACAGTGCAGCCCTGAAAAAAAAATAATAAAATGAACTGTCTGCTTTTTTCAACACCACCTTCTATTTTTAATCCTAATCAGTTTGTTCATCTTTCCAAAATCTGAGTTTTCTTGTTAGTAATAGGAAAAGCAACAGCTTTTTATACTGTTTTGTTTTAGATTACTAGACAAGGTTTAACGGAAGATGAGTGATTTCATTTACTTAGGCTTTCCCCAGGTGTATAATGAGGGGTAAATATGCTGATCCTTAATGGAATGACAATATTTTTGTTAATTTTCTCAACACTTTAAGTTCTAACATCTATATCAGTGTTTGCCTACATATGTTGCCATTAATAATAATCAATTAAATTATCTTTACACTGAAAATAAGAACACATATCTACCACCTGACCACCTACTATGTTCCAGAACTCTACTACAAGTTTTACATTTGTTAGTCAATCCTTGCAAACCTATGCCATACATACTCCTATTGTACAGATGAGAAAAAAGAATCCAGGAAAGAGGAGACTACAAACTACTTATTCAGACCTGACTCTCAAATCCATGCTTCTTCCACGTTCAAAGTAAGTGTACAATAATTGTTTTATTTATTACTTAAACTAGCGAACTATACAGAGAAGGCAATGGCACCCCACTCCAGCAAACTCCAGGAGATGGTAAGGGACAGGGAGTCCTGGCCTGCAGAGGTCTATAGGAGTCAAACCAACAACAACTGCTTTACAATGTTGTGTTGTTTTCTGCTGTACAACAATGTGAATCAGCTATAAATATACATATTATGTATATATATATATTGAACCTCCCTTTTGAACCTCCCCTTCATCCTCCCTCTAAAAATTGTTTAATTTAGCTAATTTTTAAATGTTAGTTGGAAGGAAAGTTAAAAATAAATTATTCACTCTTCCAAACTCAGTTTTAAATTTTTATTTTTAACTTCCTTCCAACTCATTTTTAATATTAACTTTGACAATTATTCAAGTCCTTGTTTTGCCTTTCAAGAAGTGTTTAACTTTTGCCCCCACCCACTTTTACAGCCTCATCTGCTCATAATTTTTGGCTCTCAAATTATCCAACTACTTGTAGCTTTCAGAACACATACGTTGTTTCATACCTCTATACCTCTCGTGCATGATCTTCTCTGTCTAGATTGTGCTTTACTCCCAGTTTCAAAATTTTGTGTCCCCTCCTCCTGGAGGCCTCCCTCGGCCTCAAGAGAGCCAGTCACTTTCTCCTCTGTGCTAGCTCTCCCCTCCTACCTAGTTCACTGGTGTTCTCAAGATCCTACACTATGATTATTTAAGTAGCATTTGCTCCTCCTGGACTGTAAGGTCAGGAAGTAATGCTATTCCCTCCTCAGATGGATTGATGAGATACACAAATAATGCATACTCAATTTGCTTCTTGATCTCTGAACCAAGTTTTCCTAGGATGTGTTCAAATGTTTGTTTTCCGTATGGTCCTTAATGCTTCCATGTTAAAATCTAATCATTCCCTGAAAACACAAATGGAATAAACAAAGTCAGGATTGTCTACTATGTTAAGATTGTTCCTCATCCTGAGGCAACAGTCAGATCAATTAGAAGAAACACACCAGAAATAGACACAGAGACAGAGTCTCAGGAGAGAATCCAATGAAATGAATAAGAGATCCAGAGTCTTACAGTGTTTTTCAGATACTCTGAGCTCATCCAGATACCAAAGACACTGAACAAGGAAGGGTCGTGGAATAAAAATCAAATTCTTTGAATTTATGGTTACCAACGGGGAAGAGATAGCTAGAGAGTTTACAGACACATACACATTGCTATATTTAAAATAGATAGCCAACAAGGTCCTACTGTATAGAGAACTCTGCTCAGTATTTTATGTAACAACTTAAATGAGAAAATTTGAAAAAGATACACGTACATGTATAACTGAATCACTTTGCTGTATACCCGAAGTTAACACAACATTGCTAACCAACTGTACTCCAATATAAAATAAAAAGTTAACAATAACAACAACAAAAAAAACAAGTTCTTACACTGTTAATTAAACCAAAGACCCTCACAAAGACTTAACACTTTAGGTTTCTCTGCAGTTTAGTATTGAAATGCTAATGTCTAACAACTATATTGATTTCTGTACATATACATGTATCTTTTTCATTTTCATATTCATTCCTATACACATGAGTATGTCAAGAAGGATGAGCCTGGTGAGATGCCAGAGATTATGACTGTTCAATCCATGCTTGGCAGGCCTGAGAACCACCACCGTTTCCAGCAGAGTTCCTTCAAGTCTGTGACTCTCCACTCTTCAGCAGTCACGCCAATTGCTTCACACCTTCTGTTCAAGGTTGGGAGAGCATACATACTGCCCTAATAGTGATTGAAGATACAGAGGTTCTTTGTGACCCCATGGACTATACAGTCCATGGAATTCTCCAGGCCAGAATACTGGAGTGGGTAGCCTTTCCCTTCTCTAGAGGATCTTCCCAACCCAGGGATTGAAGCCAGGTCTCTCACACTGCAGGCAATTCTTTACCAGCTGAGCCACAAGGGAAGCCCAAGAACACTGGAGTGGGTAGCCTATCCCTTCTGCAGGGGATCTTCCCAACCCAGGAATTGATCTGGGGTCTCCTGCATTGCAGGTGGATTCTTTACCAAGTGAGCTATCAGGGAAGCCCAAGGACTAAACATCTGAAGGTAAGTGGGTATTACCCTCTTGAATACATGCACTCATACACATACAAGGAGAAAGCCTGATTCTTTTTTCTTCACAGAGAATGTCTTCAGTGACCTTCCAAAAAATGTACTACATGTTTTATTTTTGACATACCCTACATTCCCAAGGGCAACAGAAAAAAAAAAATTGCCCTTGGCATTTTCTTGAAAGATGTGATTCAGAAGATATGTGATTGTTGGCTTTTTCTCTGTAGGCATATGTTGCCCAGCGGGATGTCACACCCTTCAAAGGTCTGAATCAGAAAAAAAAATACAAAGTTGGGATAAGGTCAGAGCAAACACATACAAACACTGCACACATTCAGGTGGCTCTGACTTCTGCTAAAAAAAAAAAAAAAATCCCAGAATTACCCACAGAGAGCACCCATTAGTGCTCAGAACAAAATCAAATGGAATATACAAATGGAACATGACCGAACGATGACTCTCCTTGTAAAGGTATCTTTATCTCCAATAAAAAGGTTTAAATTATATTCCACTTACAATTCCAAAATTGAAGATTTTTTCCATGAAACCAAACTTTGACAGCAAATACAAAATATTTCGATACCTACACCTAAAGTCATCTGGCAGACAATTCTGTTACAACTTGAGATAAATTAGGACTGAGCCTGAGAGCATTTTACTGTTTAAATGCACAGGTTTTGGCAGCCATGTTTAGAAATAGGGGGAAAGAAATCTATTACCTAACACACCTCCCAACGGGCCTCATCTCACAGCCAGCTTTTTTTCTTTTTAAATGAAGAATTTGTATTTGAGCTGGTTATTTGTAAGGGTTGGTTACTGTGCCTTAGTTACTATTTCACCTTAATATCACCTAGTAAGCCATAAACATCTTAAAGAAAAAAGCAAAATCAAAACCAGAGTTTCACAGCAAAACTAGAAGACTTATACGTGACATTCCACTGGCTGAATATCTTAGAAAATATGAAAATTATTTTTATAAAACTGCTCTCACTCATGGAACGTCTAAGGAAACTAAAGAAAGACAAAGAAAAGAGGGGGAAAGCCACACCTGTATACACATATTAATACAAAAAAGAGTGTTTCTTATCCAACTAAAAAGCACACTGTGAAGACAAGATGGTACTGGACTGTTTTTAGCAAGTACACGGCTGACCAAGCCACAGAGCACTCACCAAGCCCATTCACAGCCACCCTGGTGTTTCCTTGGCATGCATCCGCACTGCTCGTTTTCCACCCACTGTTTGCAGGATGCCTCTCCACAGCCATATGGACCAAGATGATGAGTCATCTGTCATCCAAAATTCTTCTCCTGACCTTTCCACATTCAATCACCTTTAGCACACTCAACCGGCACGTCCTCCGCAGAGCACATGCCCTGGAACATAACGGGTTGCAAGCTGAACATAGAACTTAGCATTCCTGACGGTCCCCACTTTGCCAAAAGGATTTCTTCCAGAGCTTTAAAGGAAAATCACAACCAAAACCGTGACCAGATGGGTTTTCAAGGAGAAAACTATAAACTAAATCAGTGAGGAGACTGACGTACTTTACTAAAAACAGGCCTATGATATAAAAGAATTTCACTTATTCATTCACTGAGAGGAAAAGTTATGGCAAAAGCAAAGCAGTGAAAAGATACATAAAACATTTCACAACTGAAACTGACTTTTTAACTTCGTGTAGCTGAAGATGTTTTAAACTATTTTTGAACTTAATGCTTCACATAATCACCAAAAAAACAAAAAAATTCCCGACCTACACCTCATGTACAACAAATCACAAAATCTCATATAGTACTTTCTATAACCGCACGAATTCTGCTAAGCCCTTTACATATATTCACTTACTTCATCCTTTCTGTAATCTCTGTTTTCCATGAGGAGTAAAATGCAGAGAGCTAATAAGGTACTGTGCCCAAGGTCACTGACATTTACCCTCTGCCAGTAAATGGCAGAGCTGGGATTTGAAAGCACTGGTACTACTGGGATTAGTGGTGATTACACTAACCACCTTCCCAAAGGAGTTTAAGACACTTGATCCTTTTTTTAACAGTTAAGTTTACTTAAAACTATACAAGCTCATTTTATAAGGTGAGAAAACTTACAATTAAAGAATTTAAACTAGAGAAATGTAAATTACTGTTAAGTGGTGGCAAAGTTCAAGTTATCAGTCATGGAAAATACCAACATAAGAAAGAAGGAGTTGGGGGCTAATTTTTGTGAGTTAAATATTTAGAGTCTGGAGAAATTAACATAACTGGAGAAGCATAGGTAAGGTACTGATAGCCAAGAAACTCCAAAAGCTGGGAAGGCAATCATAGAGAACCCCAGGTCTATAGTGCCTAACATCAGTCAACACTCCTGTCAATTTTTTTTTCCTCATCAAGGCAATCTTTCAGGAATGATGCCTCCTGGCCATGTCACTGTTGATGCTTAAATTCAGGCCTTCAATACCTCTTGGTCCAATTGTGCTAACAATCTCTTCCCCAGCTTCAGGTCACCACCTCCTCCCCTACCCCAGCATCTAATTGCTCTGCTGCTAACAGAATAGTCTTTCTGAAACACCAACAGATTTGATCAAGCTATTCCCCTTTTTAAGTCTTCAGTGAGGTTCCCAGGTGGCACTAATGGTAAAGAACCCATCTGCCAATGCAGGAGATGCAAGACAAGTGAGTTCAATGCCTGGATTGGGAAGATCCCCTGGAGGAGGGCATGGCAACCCACTCCCACATTCATGCCTGGAGAATCCCATGAACAGAGAAGCCTGGTGGGCTACAGTCCATAGGGTCACAAAGAGTCAGACACGACTGAAGCGACTGAGAACACATGCACAAGTTTTCAGTGGTCCATATCACCAACAATTTCCAGTTCCACCATCTCTGTATAGAATCAAAGTCCATCACCCCAGGATTTCCTATGCCTCTGTCTGCAGGCACAGGAAAACACTAGGCTAAGTCATTCCTCTCTTACCCAGTTCACATTACCCCTTTGATGAAAAAATCCTCCTTCCAACCCCATTCATCAACCTACAGGACCTCACTCCAGTCATCTCTTTTACCATAAAGTTGCCAATCCCACTTTCTACCATGAGAAGAGATAATTTTCTCCTTTGGGTCCTCAGTGTACCCACATGGGTACTGATTTCATTACACGGTCATAATTTTTTACACATCTGACTCCCCTACTGTGATATAAGTCCCTTAATAGAGAAAGTGTCTTGTCATTTTATCAACAGCACCTAATAGTTCCTGACTCACAGTAGGAGCTTTATTCATTACTAACAAACAAACATATACTTTCCACAGACCATTATAGCCTCTCTCTTGACAGAAGTTTTCAGTTCAGTCTGTTGGTTCCCTGTAGCCCCACGAGAATACAGTTCCCAATATTTTTAATAGAAGGCATTCTAGAAAGATAGGATCTACGCTATAGTCAACTTTTCAGAACACCTCCACACTGAAGAATAGATGTTGAACAGTAGAGTTCACAAAGAATGGGCCATAGAACCAAACACACAGGTTCTCAATAGGGTAGGAGATTCTAGGGTTAAATAAATTCAGAAAATGCCTCATGATATCGCTTTCTATGAAGAGTTAAATCACACTATCATAGTAAAAGTTCATTAAAGTCCTAAGAAGTTGGTTACCTCTGGATTTACTAACTTTGAATAGGTAAGTGAACCCTACTGTGCCTCCATTTTTTCATCTATTAAATGGAAATAACAATCTCTACCTTCATATGGTCACTGTAGGGACTGAATGAGATAAATATCTAAAGCTCAGATCACTACTTGGCACACAGTGAGTACTCAATAAATTCAAGCAATCTTTAATATTTAAACTTACATTTTGTAAACTACAGTGTTTTCCCATCAAGCCATTACTAACACTATACACTTTGAGAAACACTGATACAGAATAACTACTCTACAACATATTAGTCATTTTGGAGATTCACAGCTCCAGACTTTAGGAGAAATAGGCAATCTGATAGTTAAAACGTAGGACAATTCACTCTGGCTTCTCTGCAGCTAACAAACATTGAAATTCACATTATCACAACTTGCTGAGGCTTTGGTTCTCCAAAGTAAGACAGGAAAGAATACACTGAGTGAACTAAAGGAAAACTACTCTGCAATGGAAAGAAGTTTCTTATACATAAATCTCACTATCCTTTCATTTCTAGAAAGCAATATATTCATCAAGTTTCTATTTTCACTGCCAAGGAATCTATAGTCTATTTTTTTTTCAATTAATAAATCAAAAGATTTATACTGGGCTTAAAGAATCATCTACTTAAAGTAGATGATTCTTAATTCCAGCTTCCTGAAGTACAAAACTGTAGTAGTTCATGTATGAGCATCTGTATGCATTTTCCTAGGTAACATATCATAGGAACCACAGAGCTGTTCTTTTTTCAAACCATTGTTATAAAATTGAAGTTAATTTACAATGCTGTTTCAAGTATACACTAAAGTGAATCAGTTATTTATATACATGCTGCTAAGTCACTTCAGTCTTGTCTGACTCTGTGTGACCCCATAGACGACAGCCCACCAGGCTCCCTCATCCCTGGGATTCTCCAGGCAAAAACACTGGAGTAGGTTGCCATTTCCTTCTCCAATGCATGAAAGTGAGAAGGGAAAGTGAAGTCGCTCAGTCGTGTCCGACTCTTAGTGACCCCATGGACTGCAGCCTACCAGGCTTCTCTGTCCATGGGGTTTTCCAGGCAAGAGTACTGGAGTGGGTTGCCATTGCCTTCTCCATATATATACATAATTGAATATATATATATATTATTTTTCACACTTTTCCATTATGCTGCTGCTAAGTCGCTTCAGTCATATTCAACTCTGTGCGACCCCATAGACAGCAGCCCATCAGGCTCCGCCGTCCCTGGGATTCTCCAGGCAAAAACACTGGAGTAGGTTGCCATTTCCTTCTCCAATGCAGGAAAGTGAAAAGTGAAAGTGAAGTCACTCAGTCATGTCCGACTCTTCACGACCCCATGGACTGCAGCCTACCAGGCACCCCCGTCCATGAGATTTTCCAGGCAAGAGTACTGGAGTGGGATGCCATTGCCTTCTCCACTTTTCCATCATAGGTATAAGATATTGAATATAGTTCCCAATGCTACACAGTACATCTATGTTGTTTACCTATTTTATATATATTAATATATATGGTCAGTCACATCCAAGTCTTTGTGACCCCATGGATTATAACCCACCAGGCTCCTTTGTCCATGGAATTTTCCAGGCAAGAATATTAGAGTGGGTTGCCATTTCCTTCCTACTTCAGAGGAGCTTCCTGATCCAGGGATCAAACCCATGTCTCCTGCATTTCCTGCATTGGCAGGCAGATTCTTTACCACTGAGCCACCTGGGAAGCCCATTTTATATATAATAATGTGTATATGTTAATCTTAAACTCCTACTTTATCTCCTCTCAACTGTTAGCCCCTTAGGTAACCATAAGTTTATTTTCTATGTCTGTGGATCTATTTCTGTTTTATAAATAAGGTTGATTTTTTTAAGAGTCCATATGTAAGTGATCTCATATGATATTTGCCTGTTTTTTGAAAAATTAGGCCTATGTATTACTTAGATATTAAAAATCAAACAATTGCAAAGGGTATATACAATGAAACATAAATCTATCTCCCAACCCTAATCCTTATCCAGAGCCAACCATGTTATCAGTTTTTTATATCCTTCCTAAGACAGCTTATATATGTGTGTATAAGTACACATACAGTAATATTATATCCCTCCATTTTTACAGAGATAATAGTATATGATATATGCTATATTGCAACTAGTTTTCTTCACGTGGCAGTTTATCTTAGAGCACTATCTATATCAATACATAGATCTAGATATTTGGTTAATAGGCATACCAAAATTTAAAGCAACCCTAGGCTAAGATACTTGGCTTCCCAGGTGGCACTAGTGGTAAAGAATCCGTCGGCCAATACAGGAGATACAAGAGACTTGGGTTCAATCCCTGGGTCAGAAAGATCCATGGAAAAGGAAATGGCAACCTACTCCAGTATTTTTGCCTGAGAAATCCCATGGACAAAGGAGCCTGGTGGGCTACAGTCCATGGGGCTGCAGAGCTGGACGTGCTCTGACTGAGGGACTGAGCACAAGATAAATACTTAGGTTGTTACCAGTGTCTTGTAACAAAGGTCAAAGCAATTGCTTTTCCAATAGTCATGTATGGATGTGACAGTTGGACCATAAAAAAGGCTGGGCACCGTAGAATTGATGCTTTTGAACTGTGCTGTGCTGGAGAAGACTCTTGAGTCCCTTGGACAGCAAGATCAAACCACTTAATCTTAAAGGAAATCAGCCCTTTATATTCATTGGAAGGACTGATGCTGAAGCTGAAGCTGAAGCTCCAATACTTTTGGCCACCTGATCGAACAGCTGACTCATTAGAAAAGACCCTGATGTTGGGAAAGATGGAAGGCAGGAGGAGAAGGGGATGACGGAGGACGAGATGGTTGGATGGCATCACCAACTCAATGGACATGAGTTTGAGCAAACTCCGGGAGATAGTGAAGGACCAGGAAGCCTGGCGTGCTGCAGTCCATGCGGTTACAAAGAGTGGAGGGACTGAACAACAACTAGTGTCTTGCAAAGACTGCTGAAAATAAACATCCTTGAATATATATTTTTAGGCAAGAAATGAAGCAGGGAATTGCTAAAGACTACTAAATTGCCCTCCAAAGGTTACCCATTTTATTCTCAAGAATACTTATTTCTTACACCTTCAATAAAAAAAGATTTTCAGATTTTCTCTCTTTTTTAAATCTGACAGGTAAAAAATGATAACAAATGCTTTTAACTTACGTGGCTTATTTTGAATGAAAGAACCTCTGATTTAAGATGAGTCATACTTATGATGACTTAGTCATGGAAACAAAAAGTACCATCAAAACTGGAACAATACTGGGAATTCAATTAAGGTTTGCTTCAAGTTGATGGCTTTAGGGATGGTAGTCTGCAGGCAAAGGAATTAAAAGGCTTCACCCACATGGGTGTTTTAATTATGTTGCCAAATTGGAATATGTCTAAAGAAATGACTGGGGAAAAAAGGCACTTTGCAATCTGTAAGAAATTATGGAAGTGTTCAAGGAGACCATGACCCACTACTAGCAGAATAAGGAGCCCGGTGGACCCCCAGGTTCAACTCACCGTCAAGTAGCCAGTGCTCGCCGCGCCTGTTCTCCAACTCCAACAGCATGAGGCGTGTGATCACATGATCGGGAACCAAAAGGCCTTTCTCTATGTATTGCTTTGCCATATCACCAACTTCTATTAAAAAGACAGGAAAAAGAAACACTCAGAAAAGCTTCTGGGGGCGGGGCGGGGGGGGGGGTAATGCTTACCAACTCTCTCCTGACAGTTTTGCTTTTTCTTCCATTCCTGCCTGATGTCCTGGGGGGAAAGGTTTTTAAAGAGTCATATTTTTAAAATTGGCTTCAATAATGGTGACCCTGTCTCTCAGTTGTCTGCCAAAGAATTAGAAGAGCATCTCTTGAAGATACACACAGACAGAAATAAAAATGAAAGGAGATATAAATTAGGGCAAAGGGAAAATCAGAGTAGGAAATAAAGCCAGAGTCTAGAGGGAGAGCGGCACATAGTAAAGACCAGGAGAGAAGCGAAGTCCAGCCTCTTGCTAGCAGTGAGCCGCACTCTGGACCTAAGCCCCCCCACCAGTTTCCGGTAACAAGGAAAAAGGATCAACTTCACAATTCACGGTACAGGGAAAACTAAAGGAAGCTGAGAGACTCAACCATTCCTCAGACACCAAAGGGAAAATTGTCCACTACTCTTCTAGAAAAAGGGCTGGATGATACAAACAACAATGGGTTTCCTTCATGAGCCTCAGTTAAGCAGATGGCACCTTGCTGACGCAGTTGTAGAAGCAACTCAAGTGTTTTTAGTGGAATGCCAAGTTCGTGAAAAGACACGAATTTCAATTTTTTTTCAAAGAAAAAAATGCTCCTATTATAATTTAAAATAACAATTTGTTATATGTGGAAATTGTCAGTTGGGTTCAGGAGAACATCTGTTAAATTTCTAGAAAGTGATTTTTTTTTTAATCCAGATGAAGTCCTCAGCTCTCTAGCAATCTGATCATGAACCATTAGAAACACATTCTTGACAGGCCAATTCAGTTCTTATAAAAACACAGGGCAGAATTATATTACTGGGGGAAAAAAGGTTAAAAACCAATTGCCCCCACCTTCTGCTTGAATTTAATAAGGTAGAGACCTTCCTTCCACAGTCTGAATCTACACTGCCAGCTTCACCTTCCACACTGAAACATGGGCTGTGAAGAGTTCCCTGTCACTGGATGACTACCACGGGGCAGAGAGGCCACTGTTAGGCCCAGTGATGGGGATTCAGAAACGCACTGCAAGAGAAAGAACATATGAGTGGCTAAACATGAATGTGAACAAAACACATTCATTCAGTAAGGATTTATTGACTGCGTACTACTTAACAGGTAATATTCTACAAATGTAGCAGCGACTGAAAGTTGCAGCTTACCAATATTCAAGCAGTATGACTTTACCTGAGAGCAACAATAAGAATCTTTAACTGGGAATACAAACTAGCAGGTGCTGTGCTTTAAACATTTTATTTGTGTTATTTCAATGATTCTTCATAGGATCCTCACCTTTAGATAGGAGGTAAAACTTGTATTTTTTTTATGACAGCTTTATTGAGATACAAGTCACATACCATAACATAACAAGTCACACACCGTAACATTCACCATTTAAAAGTGTGCAATTGAGTGGCTTTAGCAAGAAGAGAAGAAAGCCTTCTTCAGCGATCAATGCAAAGAAATAGAGGAAAACAACAGAATGGGAAAGACTAGGGATCTCTTCAAGAAAATCAGAGATACCAAAGGAACATTTCATGCAAAGATGAGCTCGATAAAGGACAGAAATGGTATGGACCTAACAGAAGCAGAAGATATTAAGAAGAGGTGGCAAGAATACACAGAAGAACTGTACAAAAAAGATCTTCATGACCCAGATAATCACGATGGTGTGATCACTGACCTAGAGCCAGACATCCTGGAATGTGAAGTCAAGTGGGCCTTAGAAAGCATCACTATGAACAAAGCTAGTGGAGGTGATGGAATTCCAGTTGAGCTATTTCAAATCCTGAAAGATGATGCTGTGAAAGTGCTGCACTCAATATGCCAGCAAATTTGGAAAACTCAGCAGTGGCCACAGGACTGGAAAAGGTCAGTTTTCATTCCAATCCCAAAGAAAGGCAATGCCAAAGAATGCTCAGACTACCGCACAAATGCACTCACCTCACACGCTAGTAAAGTAATGCTCAAAATTCTCCAAGCCAGGGTTCAGCAATATGTGAACCGTGAACTTCCTGATGTTCAAGCTGGTTTTAGAAAAGGCAGAGGAACCAGAGATCAAATTGCCAACATCCGCTGGATCATGGAAAAAGCAAGAGAGTTCCAGAAAAACATCTATTTCTGCTTTATTGACTATGCCAAAGCCTTTGACTGTGTGGATCACAATAAACTGCGGGAAATTCTGAAAGAGATGGGAATACCAGACCACCTGATCTGCCTCTTGAGAAATTTTTATGCAGGTCAGGAAGCAACAGTTAGAACTGGACATGGAACAACAGACTGGTTCCAAATAGGAAAAGGAGTTCGTCAAGGCTGTATATTGTCACCCTGTTTATTTAACTTCTATGCAGAGTACATCATGAGAAACGCTGGACTGGAAGAAGCACAAGCTGGAATCAAGATTGCTGGGGGAAATATCAATAACCTCAGATATGCAGATGACACCACCCTTATGGCAGAAAGTGAAGAGGAACTAAAAAGCCTCTTGATGAAAGTGAAAGAGGAGAGTGAAAAAGTTGACTTAAAGCTCCACATTCAGAAAACGAAGATCATGGCATCCGGTCCCACCACTTCATGGGAAATAGATGCGGAAACAGTGGAAACAGTGTCAGACTTTATGTTTCTGGGCTCCAAAATCACTACAGCTGGTGACTGCATCCATGAAATTAAAAGATGCTTACTCCTTGGAAGGAAAGTTATGACCAACCTAGATGGCATATTCAAAAGCAGAGACATTACTTTGCCAACAAAGGTCCGTCTAGTCAAGGCTATGGTTTTTCCTGTGGTTATGTGTGGATGTGAGAGTTGGACTGTGAAGAAGGCTGAGTGCCGAAGAATTGATGCTTTTGAACTGTGGTGTTGGAGAAGACTCTGGAGAGTCCCTTGGACTGCAAGGAGATCCAACCAGTCCATTCTGAAGGAGATCAGCCCTGGGATTTCTTTGGAAGGAATGATGCTAAAGCTGAAACTCCAGTACTTTGGCCACCTCGTGTGAAGAGTTGACTCACTGGAAAAGACTCTGATGCTGGGAGGGATTGGGGGCAGGAGGAGAAGGGGACGACAGAGGATGAGATGGCTGGATGGCATCACTGACTCGATGGACGTGAGTCTGAGTGAACTCTGGGAGTTGGTGATGGACAGGGAGGCCTGGCGTGCTGCGATTCATGGGGTCGCAAAGAGTCGGACGCGACTGAGCGACTGATCTGATCTGATCTAATACCCTCTCCATGTTGTGCAAGCATCACCACTACCTAATTTCAGAACATTTCTATTATCCCAGGAAGAAACCCCATACCTACTAGCGGTCACACTCCCATCCGCTCCTCCCTCTAGGTACTGGAAACTACTAATCTACTTTTGGTCTTTATAGTTTGCCTGTACTGCACATTTCACATAAATGGAAGTGTACACGATGTAGTTTTTTTGTGTCTGGTTCCTTTACTTAGCATGTTTTCAAGGTTCATCCATGTTGTACCATATCAGTACTTCATTTTCAAAGCTGAATATTATGATTCTATTGTGTGGACATATCACATGTTGTTTATACATACATCAGTTATCAGGCACTGGGGTTGTTTTCACTTGGGGACTATTTTGAATAATGCTGCAATATACATTCAGGTACAAGTTTCTATGTGAACATATACTTTCAGTTTTCTTGGGTAATATCTGTAAGAAACACGTGTACATCTGAAAAATCACTGTCAGACAGAATGCTCAGAGCAACTGAAACACTTACTCTGTGATGGTCAGGCTAACCTCAGAGCCCTGTTCTCAGTCTCGTCCACCAAACTTAAAGGTACGCGAACAACAAATATACATCTTCCAAGGTGAGAGACCAAGATATGAACATGAGGAAACGGTTAATGAGGAGGAACTGTCTTGTAGGGAAAAGAGAAGACCCAGAGAAGGACATGATAACAACTGACCCATAATCTGATTCTGGACAGATGGAAAAGGCATTATCTTACTTAATCCCCCAGGGCTTAGAATTAGTACTAGTGGGAATTGCAAATGGACAGGAAAAGTCGCCTGAGGAAATATTTGAATGGAGACTCAGAGAAGGGATATTATAGAGGGATTTTGAAAACTGGATTGGGCTTAATTCATGTTTCAGGTCCCTACAGATGGAAGACTTACGGTACTGTGGTACATTTGAATTCAGTAATTTAATGAAGAACAGTGTCCAAAATGATAGCTCTAAGACCTCTGATTATCTCCTAAATGGCTCAAAATGTACCTCCGCTGACACCTCAAACTTATCCTGTCCAAAATCACATTACCCTCCCACTCTGTTCTTGTCTTGGATGCTTCCTGCCTCATCAGTAACAGATTCCTTGGATTCAATTATCCAAAGTCAATCACGGTCTGAAAAATATTAAATGGAAAAGTCCAGAAATAAGCAACTGATAAGTTTTAAATCAGGCACCGTTCTGAGCAGCACGATGACATCTCTTGCCACTCTGCTCCATCCTGCCTGGGATGCAAATCATCCCTTCATCTACAGTATTCCACCTGTTAGTCACGTAGTAGCTATCTTGGTACATACTGATGTGTAGTGACCTTATCTTACATAATAGCCCAAAGTGCAAGAACAGTGGTGCTGGCCATTCAGATGTGCCAAAGAGAAACCATAAACAGTGCTTCTTTTAAGTAAAAAGGTAAAAGTTCAACTTAAGGAGGAAAGAAAAATACTGTATGCTGAGGCTGCTAAGATATATGGTAAGAGCAAATCTATTGATGAAGTTGTAAAGAAGAAAAAGGAAGTTCACGCCCCGGTTTTGCTGCTGCACCTCAAACTTCAGGAGTAATGAACACAGTGCATAAGGGCATAGTTAAGATGCAAAAAGCACTAAATCTGAGAGGTCACGTTCACCTAACTTTTACTAGAGTATGTTGTTACAACTGTTCTATCTTATTCAGTTCAGTTCAGCTGCTCAGTCGTGTCTGACTCTTTACAACCCCATGGACTGCAGCACACCAGGCCTCCCTGTCCATCACCAATTCCCAGAGCTTGCTCAAACTCATGTCCATCGAGTCGCTGATGCCATCCAATCATCTAATTGTCGTCCCCTTCTCTTCTTGCCTTCGATCTTTGCCAACATCAGGGTCTTTTCTAACAAGTCAGTTCTTCACATGAGGTGGCCAAAGTATTGTAGCTTCAGTTTCAGCATCAGTCCTTCCAACGAATATTCAAGATTGATTTCCTTTAGGATTTATTGGTTTGATATCTTATTATTAGTTATTGCTATTAATCTCCTACTGTGCCTAATTTATTAATTACCATTAAATTACTTTATCCTAGGTATGTATGTATGTATAGGGAAAAAACATAGTATATATAGTGTTCAGTACTTTGGTTTCAGGCATCAACTGGCGATCCTGGAAGGCATTCCCCACAGACAGGGGGACTCTACTGTACTCTCCTCAGATATCATCTAAGATTAAGCACCAATTGTCTTGAGTTTCTTGATTTCGCTTGTTGTTGTTGGGTTTTTTTAATATTTATTTATTTGGCTTTGTCAAATAATGGGATCTAATTCCCTGACTCAGAGAAGGAAATGGCAGCCCACTCCAGTACTCTTGCCTGGAAAATCCCATGGATGGAGGAGCCTGGTGGGCTGCAGTCCATGGAGTCGCGAAGAGTTGGACATGACTGAGCCCCTTCACTTTCACTTTTCACTTTAATGCATTGGAGAAGGAAATGGCAACCCAATACAGTGTTTTTGCCTGGAGAATCCTAGGGACGGGGGAGCCTGGTGGGCTGCCATCTATGGGGTCACACAGAGTCGGACATGACTGATGCGACTTAGCAGCAGCAGCAGTTCCCTGACCAGGGCTTGAACCTGGGCTCCCTGCATTGGGAGTATGGAGTCAGTCGCTGGACTGCCAAGGAAGTTCCTCTCCCATTCTCTACACCTAGCTGAACACGAAATCTTAGCATTATACTTCCACGTGTCTCTCACATCCAGGACAGCTGATCAAAACATAACAGCACAACACTAACTGCTGAACAAACTGGAACAAGCTGCGGTCCTGCAGAACAGTCTGTGCCACTGTGAAACACACACTGAAGGCCCTGGACTGCCCTGGTAGTTAACAAGAGCTCGTGGCTTATCAGAAAGTGGAGAAAAGGGGAAGGAAGCAGTGAGACAAACTCCAAAGCCTAAGAAATCTTTATATAGTGAAGAGGAGAGAACTGATAAAGGATCCCATAGCTGAGGTCAAAGCAAGTCCTTTACCCATACCAATCCTTGACTGGCTACAAAACAAGAGTGCTTTTGGGTTCTTGCACATATGTGTCAATCTAAAGAATAATTAGACTACCTAAGCAGCCAATTCTCAATTCTTTGCTTGCTTGACTTCTCAGCAGCATGTGACGTGACTCCTGTGCATAAATACAGAGTGACCCCTTTAAAGCCCATTATGCCCCTCCTATGACTTCCCATGTCATTGAGAGTATAAGCCAAGTCCTCCCCTTGGTCTCCAAGCTCTGACCCCATCTCCCACTTCTCTCCTCACTACCCATCCTAGTCCAGACACAAGAGTCTCCGTGCACTTTCCTGAAGATCACAAGCATGTGTCCACTGCAGGACCTCTGCATTTGTTCTTCCCTCTGTCAGGAAGACTCTTTCCACCAGAATTTCAAAAGGTCAAGTCCTCTCAGCATTCAGGTCTCTGATTGAGTATCACCTCAGAAAGGTTTCCCACCCTATCCAAACAGCACAAGTACAAACATCCAAGTCCCAATCCCCCTCTACTCTCTTATCCTACTGTGCATTCTTTTCCAAAACTACAGGCTTTACATATTATATACTGATGTATCGGTGAATTCACTTTCTGCCCCTCCAGATTAGAATATAATTAGCTCACTGGAAAAAATAATAATACTTTGCTCACTGCCATATCCTGAGTGCTTACAATATGGTCTGGCATGCATAGATACTCCATTAAAATTTGTTGCATGAATGAATGAATACATTGAAGATTATAGAGTCTCTTCCCCAGGCAAGAATCAATCTGATCTGCCTTACAGTTATTACAGAACCATTACTCCAATGTCAAATATAGCCCAACCTTGCCAGGTATCAACTTTTTCAAGGGAGATATGTGACAAAGTGAGATCAGTACTAACTAGGTGAGATGACCACATAGGGTTTCACAGCTCAGTCTCATTTCCTCAGCATTTCAAACTGTGAATAGAGAAGAGCCACGTACACGAGGGAAAATGATAAGGAAATACTAGGAGCCAATGTTGCAGAGGCATGGAGCTGCTTGGCATACCTGGAGGAACTTCAATTAGTAACATCTGAAAATAAGCACATCATGACACAGAGAGCACTAGACAGGCCAGAAAAGGAGCATAGGCTTTGAAGGATTAAAGGAAACAGGTAGCTTCAAAAATGGCATTCTCATAGCTGAAAGCAATTACCAAGGGCCCAGGACAAAATGAAAATATGGAGCCTCCTGGTTCAAAAATTTAAAATTACAAGATGGTAACAGCAGAGCATTGCACTAAGTGCAGGGCCTTTTGTCACGTGACACAAGTCACGTGCCCACGGCTATGAAATTTGGATGGGGTTGGCGTGATGAAAGCAAAGGAGGCTGTGATAATAATCCAGCACAGACAGGCCTGCAGAAACAACATTAGATGACATTCTGGCCCTTGAGAGAGTACCTTGAACTGACCCATCATCGACTGTGCAACTCAAGTTCAAAATAACTCTGTGGAAGACTTCCAGAACCATCTTAATCCAATTTACTAATGAAGAGAAAGCTCTAAGGGCAGCATCCCTTCCCAAGTATTTTTGGCATCCTTGGCTCTTCTCTGGAACAGGACAGACAACATGCCCTCTAATCTGTTACAAAATCAAACTTCCTCTGAGTTTCTCAATCCCCCTCCCCGGCCCTGTGAAAAACCAGGAAAAGCCAACAGCAGCCAGAGGAAAATGAACTTAACAACGAATTTGCATCTGAATGAAGACCTCCCTACAACAGCAATCTGAAATAAAACACTGGTCAGAATACAGGCCCATTCCAGAAAACAGGACCTTCATCTGCCCTTGTCAGTTCGCTTGGAAGAGAAAGCAGTATCATTAAACGCTAATGCAGCATGTTTGGCTAAAACATAGACCTGAGCCAATTTCTCAAGCAGTATTTCAAAGAAAAGCTGTAGATACACATATGCTCTCTTACAGTTTTTGCATCCTTTGTACATACACATGCACACACATGCTCACCAAAATAATAAACCATAAACCACCAGGAAGGTTTTAAAAATAAACTTTTATGAATGAAGGTCAATAGCTTTGCATTTTTTAAGTGTCACAACAACCAAAAAAAAGGGACACCCAATTATGTGTTTATGAGATTGACCATAACACTGTTTAGGGAAGCACACTGATTGAAACTGCCCACCCTGGCTAGGCACCATAGTAACTATTTGCATAAGTTGTTTTACTGCAGGAGGTCCTGGTAAAGAACACGGAACTAATAAGCCACCACCAACCGGAAGAGTTCAGAAAAGGTCAAAAGGAGACACCACCTGTCCAACCACCTCCCAGAATCCTTCTCTCTGGTGTCCATTTGGCTGAACAAGGTGTGCACCACCAGGAAGGACTCTGAGTCAGAATGATTGGCTATAGACAACCCAGAAACCAATCCCATCACCATAAAACCCGAGACTGCAAGCCCTGTGACAGAGCTGTTCTCCTGGGTTCCCTTACCCTTCTGCTCTCCACCCAGGTGCCCTTCCCAATAAAATCTCTTGCTTTGTCAGCACATGTGTCTCCTTGGACAATTCATTTCTGAGTGTTAGATAAGAGCCCAGTTTTGGGCCCTGGAAGGGGTCCCCCTTCCTATGACAAATGGCGACTCTGGTGGGACTCATCTTCACTGCGACTGACATCCTGACCACTCGGGGTACTCACGGGCCAGCTTTTCTGCCAATGGACCAGACTCAGCGGCCGCAACCGGGACCCTGTTTTCCCTGGTCTCCTCCTGACGCAGACAATTGACCAGAGTACCCCAACTGGTAAGGAACAAGAGACTTTATTGAACTCTCTCCCTTTCCCTCTCTCTTTCCTCTCCTTAACCCTTCCTATCCTTCCCCTTTTTTCTAGTTTCCTGGTCCTGTACACAGGAATCTGGTCAAAGGGCCTCAGCCTGAGCTGAGGATTGGAGACTGATCACCTCCTCTTGGCAGAGAACTCTAATTCTGGTTCTGTTCTGTCTGGTTTCTGGTAGGACTGAGTTTCATTCTTCCCTTCTCTAGAGGCTCAGGGTAAAGTCCCATAATACCTGGGTATCTGCAGGTGGCAGGAGACATCTGTAAGACCACTCCTTTTGCCCCCCTCTCTCGCCTCCTCCCCTTTCTTTCAACCTGGCTTCCTTTCCTCCCTTTGAAATCTTTGAAGACCTGACATATTTTCCTTTACTCTGTTAGTACTTGGATTTGAAGTTCTATGTCTATAGGAGGTTTTCTGAGAGACTGTATTCTTATATTTAAGGGAGTGTCTGATGAGGACTGCCAGGTTTATATGTGTGTTTTAACTCTGTGTTCTGTGTTGTGATTTTTGACAGCCATTTTGCTTTGTCTGGCCACCATTTGGTTTAGGCCTGCCACCATTTTGTTAGAACTTGATTTTCTTTCCCTGTGCCTTGGGACCAGGGCTCTCAGGAACACTTATCTAGACCATCTCTAACTCCTGAGACTGAGGAAAAATGGGAAAAAGGCTTTAAAAATTGTATTTATTCCAACTGTTTTTTATAAACTACTACATTTTATATTGTAATATCTAATTCATGACTAAAATTAGAAAATGAAGCTAGATCTTGTGTTGTGTCTGTCTAAATATGTCTCAGTATGTCTTTGTCTCTGGATAATATTTTTGAGATTAATTTGTAAATGAGCTCTTTTTAATTGGCTTAAAGAAAGGTAAGCACTTACAAATAAAATAATTATAAATTAAACAATAAATTCCAGGTTCATGTGAACTGGTAAATATTCAGTATTAAATACCTGATATTAATGTTTGTTTGTTGATCTATCTAATACATACATGTCTTAGAATAATTAACATTAAGTAGAATGTTTTCATTGTACCTAGGTTTAATATAAGTTAAATATTATCTTACCTGTTACAAGTTTGTCAACAAGGAAATTACCTCGAGTGAAGAAACTTCTAAAAAAATGTAAATGAGATATTAGCTTTTAGATAAGCTCTATTAATAATAATTATGCTTTAGGAATATCTGTTTAAAATAGTCTCTCAAGATTGGGGTAACTTGAATTTCTAAGGGTTGTGCTAAACTAAGTGTTGGAAGTCTATTGAATAGTTAGGTCACTTCCAAATAAAATAAGATTTTGAAACATTTACTACTAACTGATTTCTTTTTACAGAAAAACTAAAGAGTTGGGGACTATAAATGAATAATGTTTGGTGCCATCCTAAAATGTTTTAAGAAAGCAAGGGTTTTAGAAATTATCACTAGTATTTATGCTCACCAATCTATAAAATGCTAATATAAAAGTTAGTTCGTGGTTGCTAAAGGAAAGTAGGAAGTGTGTTTTCAGTTAAAAAAAAAGGTATAAAAAAATACTAAAAAGGGACGAATGATCAGGATTTTTTAAAAATTGGATTACAGTTAGTTAGATAAATGGATTTTGTTAGGAATGACACAGCCATGGGAAAATTGGTTAGAGCCAACTAGGTCCAAGATTGGAGAAGGCAATGGCACCCCACTCCAGTACTCTTGCCTGGAAAATCCCATGGACTGAGGAGCCTGGTAGGCTGTAGTCCATGGGGTCGCTAAGAGTCAGGCACAACTAAGCGACTTCACTTTCACTTTTCACTTTCATGCATTGGAGAAGGAAATGGCAACCCACTCCAGTATTCTTGCCTGGAGAATCCCAGGGACAGAGGAGCCTAGTGGGCTGCCATCTATGGGGTCGCACAGAGTCGGACATGACTAAAGTGACTTAGCAGCAGCAGCAGCAGCAGCAGCAGGTCCAAGGTGGCGGAATTGACTTTCACTAGACCTTGAGGTATATACACCATTGTGACATATCAACAAGCTAAATGATACACCCATCAACACTAAATCTGACCAAATGTTCTAAACCCTTTTAATTGATTTTTTTGACAAAACTTCCTAAATCAAATTCTTTTTTTTAATTTTATTTTATTTTTAAACTTTACAATATTGTATTAGTTTTGCCAAATATCAAAATGAATCCGCCACAGGTATACATGTGTTCCCCATCCTGAACCCTCCTCCCTCCTCCCTCCCCATACCATCCCTCTGGGTCGTCCCAGTGCACCAGCCCCAAGCATCCAGTATCGTGCATTGAACCTGGACTGGCGACTCGTTTCATACATGATATTATACATGTTTCAATGCCATTCTCCCAAATCTTCCCACCCTCTCCCTCTCCCACAGAGTCCCTAAGACTGTTCTATACATCAGTGTCTCTTTTGCTGTCTCGTACACAGGGTTATTGTTACCATCTTTCTAAATTCCATATATATGTGTTAGTATACTGTATTGGTGTTTTTCTTTCTGGCTTACTTCACTGTGTATAATAGGCTCCAGTTTCATCCACCTCATTAGAACTGATTCAAATGTATTCTTTTTAATGGCTGAGTAATACTCCATTGTGTATATGTACCATAGCTTTCTTATCCATTCATCTGCTGATGGACAGCTAGGTTGCTTCCATGTCCTGGCTGTTATAAACAGTGCTGCGATGAACATTGGGGTACACAAACTCCTACAGCTCAACTCCAGAAAAATAAATGACCCAATCAAAAAATGGGCCAAAGAACTAAATAGACATTTCTCCAAAGAAGACATACAGATGGCTAACAAACACATGAAAAGATGCTCAACATCACTCATTATCAGAGAAATGCAAATCAAAACCACTATGAGGTACCATTTCACGCCAGTCAGAATGGCTGCGATCCAAAAGTCTACAAGCAATAAATGCTGGAGAGGGTGTGGAGAAAAGGGAACCCTCTTACACTGTTGGTGGGAAGGCAAACTAGTACAGCCACTATGGAGAACAGTGTGGAGATTCCTTAAAAAACTGGAAATAGAACTGCCTTATGATCCAGCAATCCCACTGCTGGGCATACACACTGAGGAAACCAGAAGCTAAATCGAATTCTTTTGAAGTTCCTTTGACCTCTAGCTAAATTTGGGGTGCTTCAGAGGACCCCTGAAACATCCCAAAGAAAGATATTAAACTGTGTTTATTTGGTTGGTTAAATTACATGAAAAATATTATCAAGTGAGTACTAAATTCTCTCATGTTATAATGTATGATAAATATTACTAATATAGATATCCTAGAAATTATATTGAGCTCTTAACATTCTGATATGTCCTGGTATTCTAATGAAAAACCTGATGACTTCACAGAAGTTAACAAAGGACTGAATGAACCAGTGAATATGTTTATAACTTTTATGGTTTCTGTCTGAAAAATTACAGGTTTGAATCGTATGTTTTCCAGGAGTAGGGAAAACCTTCCTCTCAAACTAATTATGACAATACTTTGGTAAAATTATACATTATAAACAAAACAATTGTATTTTCTATCTGACTCCTCCAGAAATTGGAAACTCTTGGGTTTCCAGTAAGTTTATCAAATGAGTTAGAAAGGTTAACCCACTAACAGGTACAAAAATCTCAAGGAATTTTGGAGACCTTAAAAAGGGAAGAATTCACCTAGATTTGTTAGGCAAAATCTGTGATAAGCCTTTGGTGTGAGTTTCCCAGTCCTGTTTCATTTTAGAAATTCAGTCTGAGACTCTACAAATGTTTCAGCAAAATAAAAAGTCTATGATCAATTATGGTTATATAAATCATCAGACCAAAATTAGTGAGAACAGGCCTATTTTGCAAATAAACTAGCCTTAATTTGGTTATATTTGATAAAAATGAGGGTAATTTTATGGAGAAAAAGATGTTTCAATAAATGTTAAATCCCAGTTTGTTAATGGAGGTCTGCATCTAATAAGACTCATTTCTTGGACAGTTCTTTGCTGTTATGTGATATTAATGTAAAATTTAATTGAATTCTTAAAGAACACCCTAAATTTGTTTCTGAAGCTTATCTCAGCAATCTATCTTTGGATGAAGATCTGATACTGCCTCATGACCTGCAACCAGGACTGGAAAAAGACATAATTTAAGGACTATATCCAATGTTGATAGAAGGACTTTTTATCAGGTACTCTTAACTAGCTCATGCAAAATAAAACTGAAGGGAAATTAACTCTTAGATTAATTCCCACTTCCAAAGGCCCCTACACTGGATTGTCTATAGAGAAGACAGCTGAACTGATCTCACCTTAAAATGATGCTCAAACAGAGGAGAAACTACACTATACCAGGATGAGAAGACAATGACATCAGAGGTAGACAGCTTGCCCAAGATGCTGGACCTGATTCGTATGATCATTTATAATACTTTCTTGACTTCTTAGACCTTTACATACAAATCAAATGCTTTTCTATCATAGACCTGATACTATGCTAGTTTTAGAAATCAGTCCAGTTGTTGGGTTTGTGGCCAATTACCTGTGTCTAGTTCTGAGTTATCTTGGTAAATTTCTCTACTACAAGACTCTAACTGGTTGGCCCTGAGAAAATTTACTTAAAAAAAAATTATAGTCATATTCAGGTCATTGTGATATTACTAGATGGGATCCCCTCACTGGGCCAATTAATAATGCCTGCTCTACTCTGGCCATAAATTTGAGCTTTCTTCTATTGCTCAAGTTCAGTCAGAGCAACAAGCAAAGTTTCAGCAAAGGAGGAAAAAATCTCCCACAATTATGGGATGGATTTATATAGATAACACTGGGCTATGGTAATTTAGGTTTAAAGTCTCCTCTATGTTGGGAACAATTAAATCATACTAAGGATAATCAGTCTAGTAGCACTAGAAAACTGGGCTATGTGCCTTATAGACAGTGCCAATATATAATTTCTCTGGAAGATAAAGGTTCTACAGAGTAGAAAAGTCAGATGACCTGGGATATACTGAGCTACATCTAATGGAAGCTCGTAAGTCTTACTTGTGACTTTACTAATACTGCTGGCTATGTTATTTGTACTTCACCTGTTTTACAAAATTGCTGTTTCTTACACTGCCAAATGTGTGTTTGAGGCCTCTGATAGAATAATATATACTCCATATGAGATTGATGATGATAACAGTGTAACTCTAGATATGGGAAGAAGCAACAACAGGAAATGTTTTCCTGGACCAAGAGGCTAGTAAGACAGGTGGTCCAGAGAATTTTGGATACTGTTGTATGGCCTAGTCCAGTAACAGCACATTGAGTGGCCTGTCTACAAAATCTTTGCCAAACCTGAGAATGGAAAGCACCATGGGATAGAATGGTCATGAAATGCCCTCCTCAAAATCATGGTCAAGTTTATGAGCAAAAATGGGCTCTGCAAACTGAAAACTGACACTTTCCACCTATGTCTACAAAGATTAAATCATGGTCACTGCAACTGCTGACCTTCAACTCTCCTGAAAGGAGTTCAGGGTGAAAATTAGGAATGAGGTACTCTGTGCTCTGGGAAAACCGACAGAACAGGCCTTCAGATAGTTAGATCTTTTCAGGAGAATATTTTATGAGTTCCAATTCTTGCATCTTCTCATACCTAGAGAAACACTGACGTCATTAATGGTGACATCTGCTTTGGCTATTAAGGAAAATGTTACAATTAAAAGTCAAAAGAGAGTAGCTGGTTCAGATATCCTGGGAAATAACTAGGTGATGTTATGGGTGTACTTTCAGACTAGACCTTGTATTGCTAAACACTTGAGTTTTCTGAGTTGTGTCAGGCTTGGATGCCACCATTCTCAAAACAATGTCTGCTGGAAGCTAGTAACTGCAAGCTTAGTTTTTTATAAAACTAGGTAACTGGCTGCCTGGCTACAAGTCTCCCCAAAGTGCCAGGTCCAGACTGGGTTTCAGGCCTATTCTTCTAAAAAGAAATGAGATTTATTTTGTCTATTAAAATTCCAATTTATCACTCCTCCAACTACTTCTAATTGGGTCTGTTACACCAAAATGGCAGACCAAGGGATTGAGATTTTAATCATACAAGACTCAGATCTAGAACTTGGAGCTCAGGAATATTTCCCATTCAGTGTCAATTCTCCAAGCTGAGGCAGTCCTATGCCCCATTTTGACAGGAAGTTATCACAGTCATAGTTGGCTAGTTCCCTAAATTAAAACTGAGCAGAACTCTGTGGGGCTCTGGAGTACAGATCTGTTCTGTGTTCTCCATTTCTTGTCTGTAGGATATAGGCTTTGTTCAGCCTCCTTGACCTTCCCTGTGTTCCAAAGTGTGGATTCAAACAATTGCTAATCAGGGAAGGGAGGGGATACAGAAACAGAGGAGAAACAATCAAATGGTTGTACAGCCTCCAGAGAGGGTCCAGGTTCCTACTCAAAGAAATATGCATAACAATGTCTTTGAGTTCTACTACAAAACTGGAGCCCCTATCCAGGTGGAGGATGGTACCTTCAGACTAAACACAAGATTCCTGGAGCACAGCTCTGTTGCATCATCATCAACCAATCAAAAAAAAAAAAAAAAAGTCACAAACCCTGCAGCCCTCACCCTAAATGTTTCCTCCTGTTTCTGGGGACCAGTAATGACCATCCTGTTAGGTCTCCTGTTTGGCCCCTGTCTATTTCATTTCTGAGATGGGCCAACAGTTTCAAATTAAATTGCTGTTATTACAAGTGTGAATGCTGGTTTCAGGCAAAAAATACCTTGAATTAGATCAGGTAAAGAGAGACTTCTGCTCTGCTAGGCAGGCCTATGCCCATGCACAGCAGGAATAAGTTACAGAAGAAAGACCTCCGCCCCAATTCCCAAGAAGAATCTTGAGTATGAAGTCTCTCAGCGGGGAGTTGTTAGGGGAAGCACACTGATTGAAACCACCCACCCTGGCCAGGCACCATAGTAACCATTTGCATACGTTGTTTTATGGCAGGAGGTCCTGTAAGGAATAGGGAGCTAATAAGCCACCACCAACCAGAAGAGTTCGGGAAAGATCAAAAGGAGACACGACATGTCTGACCACCTCCCAGAATCCTTCTCTCTGGTGTCCATCTTGACTGAACAAGGCGTGCACCACCAGGAAAGACTGAGTCAGAATGATTGGCTAAAGACAACCTGGAAACTAATCCCATTACCATCAAACCCAAGACTGCGAGCCCTGTGACAGAGCTGTTCTCCTGGGTTCCCTTACCCTACTGCTCTCCACCCGGGTACCTTCCCCAGTAAAATCTCTTGCTTTGTCAGCACATGTGTCTCCTCGGACAATTCATTTCTGAGTGTTAGACAAGAGTCCTGGAAGGGGGTCCCCTTTCCTGCAACAACAACACTGATTAAGGCCACATTTGGAAAAACTGTCTTAAGAAAGGGAAAGATTAATTGTCAGAATAAAAAATGGTATGTATTACAAAATTATCTATGTATGTGCACAGACATATATCACCATCCTCAATGTTAAATGTATTATAACAATGTTCCACTCTTTTAAAATATAAAATTTGTGGCAATGCAGCTAAAAAACCTATTTCATTTAATTACTATTAAATATAAATTAAAACAGATATGGCCTTGGTTACCTTGAGAAATATATTTTTTCAATTTCTGATCAAATCAGACAACAAATACATTTTCAGAATTTAATGTTATCAAGTTGTATGGGACTTCCCAGGTGGCTCAGTGGTAAAGAATCTGCTTGCCAGTTCAGGAGATGCAGGAGACAGAGGTTTGATCCCTGGGTCAGGAAGATCCCTGGAGCAGAAAACAGCAACCCACTCCAATATTCTTGCCTGGAAAACTCCATGGAAAGAGGAGTCTGGTGAATTACAGTCCATGAGGTCACAACAAGTTGGACATGACTGAGTGACTGAGCACACATGTATTAGGTTATATATTTAAGATAATATATAAATAAATATATTAAAATATATTAAATGAATAAATGTATATTAATATAAAATTTTTTAATAAAAAATTTTAAAAATTTAAGATATCACAGAACTTAGTGTACTTATTAAATTGGTCACTTCTTCAAAATTCATGCTTCCAAGATATGGAAGAATTTTTATTGGCTTCAATTCTTTCACATTAAAGTTGTCCATATTCACATGGGTCATTGTATTCAGGGCAGCAAATATGGAAAATACTGTCCACCGCTAAAAGGGGGATTTTGGACACACATTGTGAATTATCTTAATTAAAAAGAAAATATCTTAGTCTAAATAACTAGGAGAGTTACTAAGAAAATAACATTTCTTTAGAAAAACTATAGAAACACACACACAGATTTGTAGTCAGCACAAAATCCATTCTATAGCCACCCTAAATATTCACGACTGCCAGCTCAAACATTCCAGAGACTAAATGATTTCCAAAAAGAAACAAATGCATAAAGATCCAAAATGTGGAAGAAAGATTTCTGAGATAGGGGAGGGGATGGTAAACACTGTTCACTAAGGGAAAATTGGAGAATATGGAATGTAGCTGATTTTGTGGGCTTAAATACTCTGAATCCACTTAATATTCACTCAGTCCATATTTATTCAGAATCTACTACGTACCAGGCTCTGTACCAACTTCAGAGGAGGCCTGTACCACAGCTTAGAACCTAAACACTGGGATCAGGTCCTAGCCCCCGCAAAGTGTTCAACAGCAAAATTTCATGGAATTTTACACTGTCAGGCAAAAAAAAAATTAGTCAGCAATCACTTTGGGCTTCCCTGGTGGCTCAGTGGTAAAGAATCTGCCTGCCAATGCAGGAGACGCAGGTTCAATCACTGGGTCAGGAAGATCCCTTGGAGAAGGAAATGGCAACCCAAACCAGTATTCTTGCCTGGGAAATCCCATGGACAGAGGAGCCTGAAGGGCTACAGTCCATGGGGTCGCAAGAGTTGGACAAAACTCAGTGACTAAACAACAACTACTGCTACATGCCAGGTACCACGCAAGCACAAGAGTTACAAACATGAGACCACCTCGAAGAATGAGAGGAGAGGGACAGACTCGTGAACAAATATAACTATTGAAAACTGTATTCAAGTGGAAAACTGCACAGACTGAAAAATCAACAATTCTTCTTGATTCCATGAGAGACGGGAGGACACCAGGCAAACCACTGTCCCCAAGGATAGAGAGACAGTTGGGTAAATGCATGGGGCCACAGCTTAACTGGACACAAACTCACAGCCAGTGCCAGGAAGGAAAACGTGAACTGTAATTGAAAAGCTGCTGAAGGCTCTATGTGGACAAAAACTCAGGGAGGTCCCAATCAGGGGGAACCCCATAATATTATGAGATTTTCCTCCAGACGCTCTACCTGGTTGCCACAATAAGTATCACAGAAAAATCCCCCAGGCTTCTGGCAGGGTGAGGGGAAAGGGAACCATTTAAAAATAACCAGAGCACTTGGTTCTTCTTAAAAATTCCAAGCACGTGGAAGTGAAAGGGTGTGGTTTCACCAAAGGAGGATGCTACATTTAACCTTAAATCTCACTTTGGAAAATAAACAGTTTCGAACACAAGGCTCATAATTATACTAATAAAATTCCAAATTATCATCTTGCCCTGGTTGCAAATCTCAAACCGATTTTATTCCCCTTTACAGAAAGGCTTCAAAAGATAGGATTTAATATTCAGCTCAGTTGGGTCCGACTCTTCGTGACCCTATGAATCGCACCATGCCAGCCTCCCTATCCATCATCAACTCCCAGAGTCTACCCAAACCCATGTCCATCGAGTCGGTGATGCTATCCAGCCATCTCATCCTCTGTTGTCCCCTTCTCCTCCTGCCCCCAATCCTTCCTAGCATTAGGGTCTTTTTCAATGAGTCACTTCTTTGCATAAGGTGGCCAAGGTATTGGAGTTTCAGCGTCAACATCCGTTCTTCCAATGAACACCCAGGACGGATCTCCTTTAAAATGGACTGGATGGATCTTCTTGCAGTCCAAGGGACTCTCAAGAGTCTTCTCCAACACCACAGTTCAAAAGCATCAATTCTTCGGTGCTCATCTTTCTTCACTGTGCAACTCTCACATCCATACATGACTACTAGAAAAACCATAGCCTTGACTAAACGGACCTTTGTTGGCAAAGTAATGTCTCTGCTTTTCAATATACTATCTAGGTTGGTCATAACATTTCTTTCAAGGAGTAACGTCTTTTAATTTCATGGCTGCAATCACCATCTGCAGTGATTTTGGAGCCCAGAAAAATGAAGTCAGACACTGTTTCCACTGTTTCCCCATCTAATTCCCATGAAGTGATGGGACCAGATGCCATGATCTTTGTTTTCTGAATGTTGAGTTTTAGCCAACTTTTTCATTCTCCTTCTTCACTTTCATCAAGAGGCTTTTTAGTTCGTCTTCACTTTCTGCCATAGGGGTGGTGTCATCTGCATATCTGAAGTTATTGATATTTCTCCCAGCAATCTTGATTCCAGCTTGTGCTTCTTCCAGCCCCGCGTTTCTCATGATGTACTCTGCATACAAGTTAAATAAGCAGGGTGACAATATACAGCCTTGACGTACTCCTTTTCCTATTTGGAACCAGTCTGTTGTTCTATGTCCAGTTCTAACCGTTGCTTCCTGACCTGTATAAAGGTTTCTCAAGAGGCAGGTCAGGTGGTCTGGTATTCCCATCTCTTTCAGATTTTTCCAGTTTACTGTGATCCACACAGTCAAAGGCTTTGGCATAGTCAATAAAGCAGAAATAGATGTTTTTCTGGAACTCTCTTGCTTTTTCCATGATCCAGCAGATGTTGGCAATTTGATCTCTGGTTCCTCTGCCTTTTCTAAAACCAGCTTGAACATCAGGAAGTTCACAGTTCACGTATTGCGGAAGCCTGGCTTGGAGAATTTTCAGCATTACTTTACTAGCGTGTGAGATGAATGCAACTGTGCAGTAGTTTGAGCATTCTTTGGCATTGCCTTTCTTTGGGATTGGAACGAAAACTGACCTTTTCCAGTCCTGTGGCCACTGCTGAGTTTTCCAAATTTGCTGGCATATTGAGTGCAGCACTTTCACAGCATCATCTTTCAGGATTTGGAATAGCTCAACTGGAATTCCATCACCTCCACTAGCTTTGTTCGTAGTGATGCTTTCTAAGGCCCACTTGACTTCACATTCCAGGATGTCTGGCTCTAGGTCAGTGATCACACCATGGTGATTATCTGGGTCGTGAAGATCTTTTTTGTACAGTTCTTCTGTGTATTCTTGCCATCTCTTCTTAATAGCTTCTGCTTCTGTTAGGTCCATACCATTTCTGTCCTTTATTAAGCCCATCTTTGCATGAAAAGTTCCCTTGGTATCTCTAATTTTCTTGAAGAGATCTCTAGTCTTTCCCATTCTGTTGTTTTCCTCTATTTCTTGGCATTGATCGCTGAGGAAGGCTTTCTTATCTCTCCTTACTATTCTTTGGAACTCTGCATTCAGATGTTTATATCTTGCCTTTTCTCCTTTGCTTTTCGCTTCTCTTCTTTTCACAGCTATTTGTAAGGCCTCCCCAGACAGCCATTTTGCTTTTTTGCATTTCTTTTCCATGGGGATGGTCTTGATCCCTGTCTCCTGTCCAATGTCACAAACCTCCGTCCATAGTTCATCAGGCACTCTGTCTATTAGATCTAGTCCCTTAAATCTATTTCTCACTTCCACTATATAATCATAAGGGATTTGATTTAGGTCATAACTGAATGGTCTAGTAGTTTTCCCTACTTTCTTCAATTTAAGTCTGAATTTGGCAATAAGGAGTTCATGATTTGAGCCACAGTCAGCTCCCGATCTTGTTTTTGTTGACTGTATAGAGCTTCTACATCTTTGGCTGTAAAGAATATAATCAATCTGATTTCAGTGTTGACCATCTGGTGATGTCCATGTGTTGAGTCTTCTCTTATGTTGTTGGAAGACGGTGTTTGCTATGACCAGTGCGTTCTCTTGGCAAAGCTCTATTAGCCTTTGCTCTGCTTCATTCTGTATTCCAAGGCCAAATTTGCCTGTTACTCCAGGTGTTTCTTGACTTCCTACTTTTGCATTCCAGTCCCCCATAATGAAAAGTACATCTTTTTTGGGTGTTAGTTCTAAAAGGTCTTGTAGGTCTTCATAGAACCGTTCAGCTTCTTCAGCATTACTGGTTGGGGCATAGGCTTGCATTACAATGATATTGAATAGCTTCCTCCTAACACTAAGCTCCTCCACATCCCACCATCTCATGACACTGTTTTCTACCCTACAGCTGGATTGGTACAAATTGTACATCTGAGTACATCACATCCCTGTTAAATACACTCCAGGGCTTCCCTGGTGGCTTAGTGGATGAGACTCCACCTGCCAGTGCAGGGGACACAAGTTTTCATCACTGATCCGCGAAGAGTCCACATGCTCTGGACAGCGAAGCCCGAGTACCTGTGCCCTAGAGCCCAGGAGCCACAACTATGGAGCCCGAGTGCTGCAACTACTGAACCCACTTGCCCTAGAACTCACGCTCCACACAAGAGAAGTCAACACAATGAGAAGCCTGAGCACCTCAACGAAGAGTAGCCCTTGCTCACCGCAGGCAGAGAAAAGCCCTTGCAAATGAATGAAAACCCAGAGCAATCAAAAATAAAAAAAAATCTTTAAATGTGTGGGGAAGTAAAAAAAAACCAAAACACTTCAAAGGGATTCTACTGCAGTGGCTTTCAAGTGCCTCCAAGATCTGGCCCCTGCCTGCCTCAGTGGCCTCGAAGACTTTCTCCCATCACCCACATGTGGCCATCCCACATCATCTGTACTCTCCAGTCCCAGGTCCTGTCTCCAAAACAAGCTAGGCCCCCAGTACATGGTCCCATGGCAACCTGTCCTCCCTCCTTACAGCACTCATCACATCTGCATTTTATTTCTCATGTCAGTCCTCCCCAGCATACAACAGAGGATCGTGTCTGTCTGGTACACCACTGTCTCTAATGCCCCAGGAACAGCACCTGATACAAAGCAAATGTTTGATACACACTTGAAGACCAACCAGTCCCTCCAACTCTTTTCAGTCCCTAGAGGATCAGGGCTAACTGCACCTTTCATAATAGGTGTAGCTACTTCTGACAGAACCAGACAGATGTGTAAACACTTCAACCACTAATCTGTAAGCTAGATTATGAATTTACATTGGGATATAGCTTTCCCAGCTAGGACTCCCACATTCAGCTCCCACATGTTGCAAAGAGATGTCAAAAACAAACTACATGGAAGTTGTAACAAGTGAAGTTCACTGACCTTGCTATTACAATTCATTCAGAAATTTTACTGAGCAACTAGTCTGTGCTAGGCATGGCTCATTTCACTACATGTCAGGGAAACAATGAAAGGACCATTGTTTGTTATAGGAGCCACAAGGACCACAAGTTGTTATAGGTCACTGATGGTTTGGTCAGGGATCAAGTTGACAACTTGGCCTACTTGAAAACAAAATCAAGTTATAAGAATAGTCTCCTGTATTTCACTGGCATGACCAAGAGATAAAAATATTTTTTGTTGTTCTAAAATCTGCCCATTTATATAAAAGTCTAAAACATTAAATTACACTGTATTATTCAAAGTATTATGGACGGACCCATGTGTGTGTGAGTTAGTCGCCAAATCGTGTCTGACTCTTTGCAAATCCATGGACTGTAGCCCACCAGGCTCCTCTGTCCATGAGATTTCCCTGGCAAGAATACTGGACTGGGTTGCCATTTCCTTCTCCAAGGGATCTTCCTGCCCAGGGATCAAACCCTAGTCTCCCACATTGCAGGCAGATTCTTTACTGCCTGAGCCACCAGGGAAGCCCCACTGAGAGACCCTGCAGCTTGTAATTAATTATCCTCTTATTTTGTCATACACTTTTACCATAGATGTGTTGAGGGGCCCATACAACTATGGCAAACGTGTATGGGAAAGCAAAAGGATAACTACAAGAGGCAGGGTAGCAGCTGGGGTCATAGAGAAAGAACATAGAGGGGCTTCCAAGGTACTTGTGACGTTTTATGTCTTAGGTTGAGTGGTGGATACACAGTTGTTATCCTTTACATCATACACACCGTGTTTATCTTCCTTTTGTCTGACTGCCTATAAAGCGATGGCAAACTGAATACAGAAGACAGAGCTACACAAATGTCCACAAAGCAGCAAATTGCCAAGATGCCTGGCTAAATCACCAGAAACACGTAACAATTCCATGTTCTCTTCATTGTTCAAGTTAGAAAACAGTGAAAGAAAAAAAAAGAAAACAGTGAAAGAGACCACTGTAAAAGAGCTTGATACCCCCTTAAGGATGCCTAAAGTAGGATAAACCATTGCCCCCTCTCAGTATCATCCCTTCACAGTGATCCCTCAGGACATCACTGAGAAGGCCAACTTTCTCTGTCTCTCGCTCTCCCATACACAAACACTACAGTTCAGTTCAGTTGCTCAGTCGTGTCTGATTCTTTGCGACTCCATGAAATACAGCACGCCAGGCCTCCCTGTCCATCACCAACTGCAAGAGTTTACCCAAACTCTTGCCCATTGAGTCAGTGATGCCATCCAACCATCTCATCCTCTGTCGTCCCCTTCCCCTCCTGCCCTCAATCTTTCCCAGCATCAGGGTCTTTTCAAATGAGTCAGCTCCTCGCATCAGGTGGCCAAAGTATTGGAGTTTCAGCCTCAGCATTAGTCCTTCCAATGAACACCAGGGACGGATCTCCTTTAGGATGGACTGGTTGGATCTCCTTGCAGGCCAAGGGACTCTCAAGAGTCTGCAACACCACAGTTCAAAAGCATCAATTCTTCTGCACTCAGCTTTCCTTATATTCCAACTCTCACATCCATACATGACTACTAGAAAAACCATAGCCTTACGGATCTTAGTTGACAAAGTAATGTCTCTGCTTTTTAATATACTGTCTAGGTTGGTCATAACTTTCCTTCCAAGGAGTAAGTGTCTTTTCATTTCATGGCTGCAATCACCATCTGCAGTGAGTTTGGAGCCCCAAAAAAATAAAGTCTGACAATGTTTCCCCATCTATTTCCCATGAAGTAATGGGACCAGATGCCATGATCTTGGGTTTTTGAATGTTGAGCTTTAAGCCAACTTTTTCACTCTCCTCTTTCACTTTCATCAAGAGGCTCTTTAGTTCTTCTTCACTTTCTGCCATAAGGGTGGTATCATCTGTATATCTGAGGTTATTGATATTTCTCCCAGCAATCTTGACTCCAGCTAGTGCTTCATCCAGCCCAGCATTTCTCATGATATACTCTGCATATAAATTAAATAAACAGGGTGACAATATACAGCCTTGATGTACTCCTTTCCCAATTTGGAACCAGTCTGTTGTTCCATATCCAGTTCTAACTGTTGCTTCCTGACCTGCGTACAGGTTTCTCAAGAGGCAGGTCAGGGCACACTACAAGGAATATTCAAAAATGAACTATAGCTTTGTGATTCTGCATAGAAGTTCTTAATCCCCTGCCCACTCACTTGGAAGAACATTTTGGTACTGAAGCGGTTACTTGGAAAAAATAAGATAAAGAAAAACTTTATTCTATGAACTGTTAATCCTTGATACCACGTTGATAAACTTCTCCTAATAGTAAAATAAGTTTTTAAAGAGAAAAAAGTTTGGTTAAGAAATTGATATCAAAGGCTGAGGAGGCAGAAATTACGGGAGAAACTTCTGAATTTAAGAAACTTAGGCACTTAAACGACTCATTTCAGATGTCCAGGATCCATCTGTCAAGTGGCCTTGCTCAAAGCCAGGCTTTCCCTCCCTTCACACCAAAAAGACTAAATCACTCCCTGACACCTGCTATTTGTGGCTGTGAAGGCAATTCTGAACCTAATGTCACAGTCAAGAACACGTACTTTAAAACTAGACTGCCTCGGTTCACATTCTGGCACCCCACTTAAAGGTTTTACAACTTGGTCACTTTGTATGTTTGTACATCCACTTCTTCATCTATAAAATGGAAATATTACCACATAGGAATGTGCTAAAAATTGTATGTGATTAATATGTATGTATAAAGGACTTGGAAGAATGCCACTTTGCAAATTCCATTCAAGGACACAGAGATAATCAATATATGTTCCTACATGCCAGGTGTCATCCTAAGCAGTTTATACACATGAACCCATTTAATCCTCACAAATATCTATGAGGTCAATGCTAGTATTTCCCCCATTTTGCAAACAAGTATGAGTCTCAGTGAATTCCGGGAGTTGGTGATGGACAGGGAGGCCTGGTGTGCTGCGATTCATGGGGTCGCAAAGAGTCAGACACGACTGAGCAACTGATCTAATCTGATCTGATCTGAAACTGAAATACAGAAAGAGTAAGTAATTCTCCGAAAGTAACTCAGCTAATAATAAGTAACAGAGCCAGGACTCAAACTCAAGTAGCCTCCATTTCCTTAACCACTTTACTACACTGTCTCTCAGCGTTTGAGAGCATTTCCTTGAATAATGGCACTTTGGATGTTAGAGTTCATTCTCCTGGAAGGGTGAAGCAAATCCCTAACAAAAGGGACAGGAGCATGCATTTCTGTCATATACGCATGCATGCTAAGTCACTTCAGTCTTGTCTGACTCTTTGAGACCCTATGGACTGTAGCCTGCCAGTTCCTCTATCCATGGGATTCTCCAGGCAAGAGTACTGAAGTTGGTTGCCATGCCCTCCTCCAGGGGATCTTCCTGACCCAGGGATCAAACCCATGCCTCTTATGTCCCCTGCATTAGGCAGGCAGGTTCCTCACCACTAGCGGCACCTGGGAAGCGTGTGTGTGTGTGTCTGTGTGTGTGTGTGTGTCTGTGTGTGTGTGTGTGTGTCTGTGTGTGTCTGTGTGTGTGTAGGATATACATACCTTAATGGTGATTGTATGCCCTGTGGGAAATACATGTCTTCAACTAAATAAAAACTTACAGCAACTATTTCTGTGCAGCTATTTCCTACCAAGCTCTTAAGCACACTGCAACCCTATACCTCCAAACTCTCCACATGGCCCCTTCTCTCCTCTGATCCATGTCTACACAACTCTCAGAGAGGCTTTCCAAAAAAAAAAGAAAACATAGTTGGCACAAGTCGCTTCTTTCTCAAACACCAAGAATGCATTCCCTGGCCTACAGGATGATGTGGAAACTCCTCAGGATGGCAATCAAAATCTTTCTGATCCACCTGGAACTATTCCTCAACCCTGACCTCCCACACAGATCCTTCCCTCAACGTCTTCCCTCAAGCAGTCCACAGACTCAGTGGGGGAAAGGGCGAGACCGGAGAGAAAGACAGTGCTGACAGGCATGTGCCTGAGACACACAGGGACACACAGGTGGCCACCGCCCTCTGACCTTAGGTCCCAGAACACGTGCCTCCCTAGAACTGAGCTTTGAAGGGCTGACAGAGGTTGCCTGAAGAGTCACCTTTCAAGGACTTCATGTACCAGCACCTCACAGCCATGTACTTCCTACTCCCTTCAAAGGAATAATGCTCTCTGCTGTCCTCCACCAGCACCTGGGCTGAAGCTTGTACATGATGTGTCTTCAGACATTAGGCAAAAAGACATTGCCTTTGGAAGATGCCCATTTCTCAAAGCTGACTCAGCTGTAAGCCAGGGAACACAGCTCGGTGGACAGAACCCAAGCTGGACTGTAAGCCCACCCCCAACACTCCCCAGCCAAGCACCCTCCCGCTCCCTATGCAGTTTCACAGCCTGTACCACTATATGCGGTTGCACATCTACCTACACGTCAATCATTGTGCTCATTGGAGGCTGCTCAGAAATCCTCCACACCAGATTATAAGCCCCTTGAGGCCACACATTACGGGATTCCCAGGTAGCTCAGTAGTAAACAATCTGCCTGGCAATGCAGGAGACACAGGTTCAATCCTTGGGTCGGGAAGATACCCTGGAGGAGGAAATGGTAACCCACTCCAGTATTCTCACCTGGAAATATGTCATGGGCAGAGGAGCTTGGCAGGTTACAGTCCACAGGATCGCAGAGTTGGACAACACTTAGGGACTTAACAACAGCAAGAGCCACTCTACTTGAGATCAAGAGCTACCCTATCTTTAAAATCTCCATCCTTCTACCACTAAGGTCCTACAGATTAGATGAACTTTATTATCACTGCTGCTGCTAAGTCACTTCAGTCGTGTCCAACTCTGTGCAACCCCATAGACGGCAGGCCACCAGGCTCCCCCGTCCCTGGGATTCTCCAGGCAAGAACACTGGAGTGGGTTGCCATTTCCTTCTCCAATGCGTGAAAGTGAAATCGCTCAGTCGTGTCCGACTCTTAGCGACCCCATGGACTGCAGCCCACCAGGCTCCTCTGTCCATGGGATATTCCAGGCAAGAGTACTGGAGTGGGGTGCCATCGCCTTCTCCGTTATTATCACTACACCCACAATATCTTATATCTATCATATTGTTCAGCAGTCCTGATAAAGTCAACACTTTAAGGCAATTAAGGTTTAGAAAGACCTTCTTAATCATAGTAAGAATTATGTAGAGAAATATTTCCTTTAAATATTATCTTTTCTAATTCTTTGGCAAGCCTTGAATAATTGAATAAGATAAATTACTGGATTAGTAAGCAAACCATTATAAATGGACACAGTGTAGTTTGTTAATGGGTCTCACGATGATTGCTTCAGTCTATTCAGGCTGGTGCAGAAAGATCATCACCACAGGTTGTCTTTGGATCCCAAACGAGCTCTTCACAACAAAGGATCTGTTCCTGCAAGTGGATGCCTGCCCCTCCCGAAGCCACCTGACATTCTCCAACACCCACAAGAGGTGCATGAGTCACCTCTTAAAGATTCTGAGAGTGCAACTCCAAAATATCTAACAGAATAAGCGGAGAGTTTAGTGTTAAGGAAACAACTTATCATTTCCAAACTAACACGCAGGTGCTTGCTTGGAAGTCACCCCAAATCAGAGTTTGTACTAGGCTCCACTATCAAAAACCTGCTGCCTCTCTGAGCTATCTCCTCTTCTGGGTGTCTATGTGTCACAAGTTAGGTTCTACCCAATGGTTTCCTGATAAATCACAAGATATTAGGAATTGTAAAGCAAGACTAAATAAGACCAGAGGAAATTGCCTGGTGGTTCGGTGGTTAGGACTCCACACTTTGATTGCTGAGGCCTCAGGTTCAATCCCTGGTCAGGGAACTAAGATCGCACAAGCAACACAGCATAACCTATTTAATGTAAGACAATGCAAATTTTGAAACTATGAAGACTTTATTCTATCCACTCTTTGTTCCTTTGGACATCATCAGACTAAGTTCCCCCTGGGATCAAATCACTGACCACATCTCTCCTAACTTCACACAAAGCACTGCTGTCTTCCAAACCTTTCCTCTGCTATTTAGTCTCAGGATAAAATGTTTAGCTCATCATGGGGTCATTACTGGGGCCTCCCCGGTGGCTCAGCAATAAGAATCTGCCTACAAAGAGGAAGCCGCAGGAGACATGGGTTCAGTCCCTGGGTCGGGAAGATCTCCTGGAGAGGGCATGGCAACCCACTCCAGTATTCTTGCCTGAAGAATCTCATGGACAGAGGAACCTGGCAGGCTGCAACTTAGCACAGCACAAGGTCATTATATTATTGGTGTTTTAACCAAAGGAAATTGTGGTGAAAATTATTTGACTAAATATTTGAAAATTACTTGTGATTTATATGATCAATCACTACTCTCAAGGTTAAAAGGAGGTTAATAGCAAAAAAAATTATTTCTTCTTTTTAGATTTGAACCCAAATATAAAGTACAAATGTTTCTCTTTACCACTAATTCTGAGATTAAAATGAAAGAATTTATAGTGTGATTTCTTTTTTTCTATTGAGCTCTAACTTACATAACATTAGTTTCTGGTCTACAACATAATGATTTGATATTTGTATATATTGAGAAATGATTGCCACAATAAACCCAGTTAACATCTGTCAACATGCATAGTCACAAACTCTTTTCTTATGAAGAGAATATTTAAGATCCATTCTCATTAGTGTGTACACACATAAATATTTCTATATTCAAAATAGAAAACCAGGGACGTCCCTGGCAGTCCAGTGGTTAAGACTCTGTGTTCTCAATGCAGGGGGCATGGGTTCAATCCCTGGCTGGTAACTAAAATTCCACATGCTGCAAAACATGACCCAAAAAAAAAAGAAGATAAAACAGAAATCCAATAAACAAATGAATTACTTTTGAGGGGGAAAAAAAATCTATTCTCTTGGCAATTTTCAAATACATAATAAAATATTTTAAATATAACCACCACACTATATGTGCATCCCAAGGGCTCTCATACTTTAGTTTGAACTTTTTGATAGGCTAAACCCCCACCTCTGGCAATCACCAATCTGTTCTCTGTATCTATGAGCTCAAGGTTTTTTTGTTTTGTTTGTTTCTTAGATTCCACATTTAAATGAGATCATTCAGTTGATTTATTACTAATATCTATAGTTTTAATCAAGAGACAATATATCCTTTTAAAAACACAGAACTGGCTTCATAATGAAGCAAAGAGCCAACATGATGCAATGAATTACGACAAGAGTGGGAAGCTGGAGTCTTGACTCTCTTAAGTTTGCCTTCAAGTCACTGCCCATGGCCTGAACACATCAATGTCCTTCACTGATTGCAGCCTCAAGTTTTCTCATTTGCATGAGGGAGGTGAACTCTTCTCTGTAATCTCAGAGGCAGAATTTCAATTTTGTATACCTCAGTTCAGCTCATTCGCTCAGTCGTGTCCAACTCTTTGCAACCCCAAGGACGGCAGCACGCCAAGCTTCCCTGTCCATCACCAACTACAGGTGGCCAAAGTATTGGAGCTTCAGCGTCAATCCTTCCAGTGAATGTTCAGAGTTGATTTCCCTTAGGATTGACTGGATTGATCTCCTTGCAGTCCAAGGGACTCTCAGGAGTCTTCTCCAACACCACAGTTCAAAAGCATCAATTCTTCTGTGCTCAGCTTTCTTTCTCTATGGTCCAACTCTCACATCCACATACATGACTACGGGAAAAACCGTAGCTTTGACTAGACAGACCTCTGTCTGCAAAGTAATGTCTCTGCTTGTTAATATGCTGTCTAGGTTGGTCATAGCTTTTCTTCCAAGGAGCAAGTATCTTAATTTCATGGCTGCAATCACCATCTGCAGTGATTTTGGAGCCCAAAAAAATAAAGTCTGCCACTGTTTCCATTATTTCCCAATCTATTTGCCATGAAGTGGTGGGACTGGATGCCATAATCTCCGTTTTTTGAATGTTGAGTTTTAAACCAGCTTTTTCACTCTCCTCTTTCACTTTTATCAAGGGGCTCTTTAGTTCCTCTTCGCTTTCTGCCATAAAGGTGGTGTCATCAGCATATCTGAGGTTGATATTTCTCCCAGCAATCTTGATTCCAGCTTGTGCTTCATGCAGCCCAGCACTTTGCATGATGTACTCTGCATATAAGTTAAACAAGAACGGTGACAATATACAGCCTTTACGTACTCCTTTCCCAATTTGGAAGCAGTCCATTGTTCCATGTCAGGTTCTAACTATTGCTTCTTGACCTGCATACAGATTCAGGAGACAGGTAAGATGGTCTGGTATTATCTCTTTAAGAATTTTCCAGTTTGTTGTGATCCACACAGTCAAAGGCTTTAGCGTAGTCAGTGAAGCAGAATTAGATGTTTTTCTCGAACTCTCTTGCTTTTCTATGATCCAATGGATGTTGTCAATTTGATCTCTGGTTCCTCTGCCTTTTCTAAATCCAGTTTGAACATCTGGTAGTTCTGGGTTCATGTACTGTTGAGGCCTGGCTTAGAGAATTTTGAGCATTACTTGGCTAGCATGTGAGATGAGTGCAGGTATAAGTATTCCTGGCTTTTGACTTGGGCTTTCAGGCTACTTAGCACATCTGAAACCACAGCAGGATCCTTTCACCCACCTAGACTCTACTTTTGAAGTGAGGACAGGTGAGATGAAGGAGAGTCTCCCTGCCTTCACGCACCGCTAAGGTGTTGACCACTATACCCATTCTATGACAAGTGGGGTCTGGACCAGAACTCAGGCCTGATCCATGTGCCTGGGAATAAGGGCAAATGCTTTGTTAGGCCTCTTTTCTTTTTACCTCTCTAGCCAGACTGGATATTTACATTCACTTAGTCTAATTTTGTACCCTAGGTCCAGAAATGTGTTGGCAATGGGTGTGTTTTCTATAATAGTCAAGATAAAAATATGCATGGACAAAAGCCACGACTTTGAGTAGGGGAGGGGCTCGCATAACTGAGAAAGAAGGTGATCGAATGTCTAAGCACAAAGAATATCCTTAAGCTTTCTCATCCCATCAGCAGATTAATTATGTGACCCCCCACATACCAATTCAAAGAATAAAACTACACAGTGACTTCATTTTAAGACTTTTAAATAAATCATGAAAGGAAAAAGACACTGTAAATTTCATTAAGCCAAAAAAATTTTGGAATATTTTCTTGGCCCAGAATAGGAACACATGCATTTAGAGACGCACCGTGAACATCTGGTGAAGGACCACATGCCGCCTTACATAAGCAGCAGGAGAAAAAGCAGACTGGGATGAAGGCAACAGAATCTGGGCAAGGGAACAAATGGGAAAAGGCAAGTAATCTGTGAGGTTTGCCAAAATCAAGGCTGAGTTTTAGACCCAGAGTGTTCAGCCATCTCCTCAAGTGCCGCAAGTCTGCCTTGGCATCCACGATACAGGCACTTCCAGCCCCAAGGAGCAGGATCATACATTATATCTCACAAGCTGTCTAGATGTTCCCTGCCTCCCTTGTGACCTGACCACAACCCAACTATTAGCTCCATGCAGAGGACAGAGGGGATTTTCACTTTTAAAGAAGATAAAAGGAATTCCTTCCCATTGCAGAAGGCCTGGATATGGATCTGGCTGTGCCAGGCACCTTGTCAGCTGCCTCTCTGTGCAGGATCTTGGCTGCAGATCTGCACAAGGGAAGCTGCTGTTTCCTCCAGAGCCATCTGCTCAAACAGGAGGGATTGCTACTGCTGCCCACGGTGGGGGTGGGGGGAAGGGTCCTCTCTCTCTCCCTCGTCTCCCTCCCTCTGCCATAGCTTTCTGGCAATACTCTGATGGAGAACTACTCCAAGAACACTGATGATGTGCACGTTCACCAGCCTCCCAGGGCTGGTAGCAGACAGTCCTGCAAACAAAGGAAAAGAAAATGAGGGAAACAGCTGATGGCACCTCTCTTTCCCTCTAGGGCTCCCAGTGGGGTATATGGTCCACTGAGAAGGCAGATATGCCATCATCCTTTAACACCAGCAGGGACAACAATAATAATAATACCAGAGGGCAACCATATAAAAAACAGTACAGAGGTTCTGCAAAAAATCAAAAATAGAATCACCTGGGACTTCCCTGGGTGGTCCAGTGGTAGAGAATCCATCTGCTAATGCAGGGGACACAGGTTCGAAACCTGGTCTGGGAAGATTCTACATGCCACAGAGCAGCTAATTCCACGCTCCACAACAAGAGAAGCCAAGACAAGGAGAAACCCACACACCACAACTATAGAGTAGCCCCCACTTTCCCAAGCAGAGAAAGCCAGTGCTCAGCAATGAAGACTCAGCACAGCCAAAAATAAATAAATAAAAGAAAAGAAAAGAATTACCATATGATCCAGCAATTCCACTCAGGGTATTTATCCAAAGAAAATGAAAACACCAACTTGAAAAGATTTATGTAGCTTTTCGTACACTGTGGGACTTCCCAGTGGGCTTGGTGGTAAAGAATCTGCCTGCCAATGCAAGAGACACAAGATATGCGGGTTTGATCCCTTGGTTGAGAAGGTCCCCTGGAGAAGGAAATAGCAACCCACACCCAGTATTCTTGCCTGAAAAATGCCATGGACAGAGAAGGCTGTCAGGCTACAGTCCATGGGGTTGCGAAAAAAGTAGGAGATGACGCAGCAACTAGACACCAACAATCTTCACTGCAGTTCAACAGCCAAGATATGGAAACAACCTAAATGTCCATCAGTAGATGAACGGATAAAGAAAATGTGGGTGATACATATACATACACACACACACACACACACACACACACACACACAGAATATTACTAAGCCATTAAAAAGAATGAAATACTGGGACTTCCTGGCAGTCCAGTGGCTAAGACACCATGCTACCAATTCAGGGGACCCAGGTTCAATCCCTGGTCAGGGAACTAGATCCCGTATGCTCCAACTAAGTGTTCACATGCTGCAACTAAAGATCCTGCATGCTACAAAGAAGACAGAAGATCCCTGCTGCAACTCAAACTTGCTGCAGCCAGATAAATAAATATTTTTTTCAAATAAACTGAGTCTAATCTTAAACAAAGAGCGATTAGAGAATGGTCAGAACTGTAGGTGGTGGAGTGAAGCGCTGTGTACCCACTGAGCAGGTGATGGGAATTTAAAAGTGAAAGTCGCCGAGTCGTGTCTGACTCTTTATGACCCCATGAACTATACAGCCCATGGAATTCTCTAGGCCAGAATACCGGAGTGGGTAGCCTTTCCCTTCTCCAGCGGATCTTCTCAACCCAGGGATTGAACTGGGGTCTCCTGAATTGCAGGTGGATTCTTTACCAACTGAGCTATCAAGGGCACAGGATGGGAACCTGAGTCCTCCAAATTCAACAGATAATGCTGGAGTACTGGTCAAGTGCCACAGACTGTTCCCCAGTGTCACCCAGCACCCTGACTGTGACAGCGTGTCACAGTCACCCCCAGGTCACCATCGCAATGACTCAACGCTAACGACCAGGATTTGCGGTTTGCAAATCTGTTTAGAGCTTAGTCTGAACTTGCCCAAAAGCAGAAGTAATCAAGAGAAGAAAGCATTGGATTTCATCCTCTGGCTCTAGAAGTCTTACCTCACTAACTAATTTGAAAACGAGCTGATAAATTACCCAACGGGAAACATTAAACTTTGCACATTAAAGCAAGGGATGGCTTTCAGGCTAAGATAATTATTCCCAGAGTTGCCTCTATTTCAAGAAGAGTTCCTGGATATCTGAGGATGTCCCCCTTATAAATCAAAGTGCCACTAATATACTAGTGATTTCAACCTCTACACTTATTCTACACTCAAGTCTCTACATCTTTTTCTGCTAGATATGCATATACATGAGATTTGAATGCTCCACCAGATATACAATGTTACACTCAGTTTTAAACTTTCTCACTTTTCCCACCTGCTAAATGAAAGAAGGAAAACAAAGCAGACATGTATAGTTTAGCAGCTGCCACAGCGGTTCTCTAAAAACTGGTACAAAGAAGGTGACATACACTCAAGACAAGAATTTCCCATTCTTTTTTTCTTTTTCTAACCCTAAGCCAAAAAACACCTGGAGTCTCTATAAGTGATCAAATTCATGCAGTAGATCCACCTTGCCATGGCAAGGCAGCATTGTCTGGCAGCAGTCAACAAAATGAAGTTATGTTTTTAATTCATTCTACTACAACAATTGGATTCCACCTTTTTGGAATCTAAAACCAAAATGATAAAACCTGCAGGTAAATTTAAACCTAATGAAAGCCAATGACAACTGCTATGGTGGTTACTAGTTTATTTAGCTTTACATATTGTATGCAAAGCATCAACAACATCCCGTTTCCGTGACTTTTTCTGAGGGGGGTACACGAGGTCTCCATTGCTGTGCACGGGCTTTCTCTAGTTGCAGCAGGTGGCACTACTACTCGGGCTTCTCACTTCACTGGCTTCTCTTGTTGCAGAGCATGGGCTCAAGGGCACTTGGGCACAGTAGTTGAGGCATGTGGCATCTTCCCAGACCAGGGATCAAACCTATGTCCCCTACATAGGCAGGCAGATTCTTAACCACTGGACCACCTTTTAAGAAGAACTACGTCTCTTACTTTGTCCGGAAAGCAACACTGGATGAATCTGCAGAAGAAAGGAATGAAGGAAAGAGGAAAAGACCACTGCAACAGAGTAGTACCCTAACAATTTGCCTTGCCGGGGTGACACCTGGACTTTCGAGAAGAAAGCTTTAAAACATCAGATTCTGTAGTTTTTTTTTTTTTGCCTTTCACTGGTCATTAACTATGAAAAAGATTTCCATGCTTATAATCAGGTCTGTATAACTAAAGGCAAACTGGAGAAGAACCAGAATTAAAGAAAGATTCTATGATCATAATTTAACTTCTAGAAACACCACTTCCTAATCCCCAGTGTGGTCTGGCTTCTGTCACTTAGAATATCTCTTGCCAACTAACAGTAGTTCCAGCTCTGGCTCAGCCACCATCTGTGTCCATCTTTCACAATCCCCACCATCGAGGAGAAGCAATGTTGCAGTGCTATTTGGTTTGGCTAGATTCTTCTAGACATAAGCTCAGTACATGCATTTTTAATTCTCTAGCTGTGAACTTTAGCAGTATTTGAAACACAACGTTTCAAAACCTAAAGCTGACCTTGATAAGATTTGGACTGGCACTCTGAGATAACCTAACAGAAACATCTATGCTGGGCAAAGAAATCCTTACATGAGGCTTTTAGAACGCATTTCCTTCACAAGACTAACATCCCCGTGATAATTACAAACAACACACAACACATCTGTCTGCAACCGGAGTGAGATTAGTGAGGCACTCACTTTGGGCCAAAAATTGGAGAGGATATAAAAGAAAACAAGCTCTAGTAACCAGGATAAATAATATTTTTAAATATTATCCAATGTTTTAAAATATCAAAATTAAGGCTATGGATTTAAAAGATATTCACAACTTAAAAGTTAAGAGAATTTTTAGTATTTCAAGTCTAGGAGACAGCATCTCAAGTAACCCTGGAGAACCACTAAGGAGGTGAGGGGAGGAGCCAGGTAGAGTTTTAAAACAAAGGGCAGGTAGTTTGAACATCAAATGATTATCATTGATTAAAGAAAACCAGATATCCCAAGTTAAGGAATTTTGCACTTTCCTATGTATAGAAAAATACAAAAGTCCTGGCTCACTGAAATCATTCCTTTGATATGAAGGAATCTATCTGGGGCCTATATCCTGTGTTGTCCCATCCTGAGTTTCTTCAGTGCTCAACATAAGGAGCAGCTACAGTCTGATGGCTGCTAGATGGCAGGTATTCTCTTCTTCCTGGTTCCACAGGGCTCACCAGCTCACCATCCGTGGTGTCTGCAATTGCTGATGACTGTGACATCCTTTGTTTACTGATAATGGCAGGAAATATTTCACTTCTCAAGGCAAAAAAATCCATGATGAAGAATTATAAAAATTTTAAATAAAGACAGGATCCAATCCTGCACTTGTACAACTCACTGTTACTCACTTCACCCCAACCTCAGTCCTTTCAGATTTGGTCTCTATTTAAAACGTTGGTATTTTGGCACTTCCCTGGTAGCTCAATGGTGAAGAATTTGCCTGCCAATACGGGGGTCACAGGTTCAGTCCCTGATCCAGGAGGATCCCACATGACAAGGAGCAACTGGGCCCATGCAACACAACTATTGAGCCTGGGCTCCAGAGCCTGGAAGCCACAACTGCTGAGCCCACGTGCTGAAACTCCTGAAGGCCATGAGCCCTAGAGCCCACGCTCTGCAAGAGGAGCCACTACCGTGAGAAGCCTGAGCACCGCAACTGGAGAGTGGCCCCCTGCTCGCAGCAACTAAAGAAAGCCCACATGCAGCAACGAAGACCCAGCACCAGCCATTAATAAATAAAAACAGATCTTTAAAACAATAATTTTTAAAATGTTGACATTTGGCTTATTTTACTCCATTAAACTATTTATCTTGATGACTGATTTTTTTGGCAGCCCTTTAAATTTTTTACTTAAGGAGGGTGCCTTGCTCGCTCTTTTAAACTTAGCCTCAGCCCTGCCAAAACATATTAACTTATTTCACACAAGGAAACTTGATGAGGCAGCTCTATCATGACTCTCATTTATAAATGAATAAACACAAAAAGGTTAGCCATTGATGCTTTGCCCAAATTCCTACAGTTCATGGCCAAGTCAGACTCCAAACCCAGCTATGTGGGTCATAGCACAAACTCTTATTAAAGGCAACTCTCAGAGCTTTCCATCACTAAAGTATCTGGCATGGGTGAAACTGATCAGGATCCTGTGGGGCCCCGCTGGACACAAAGTCTTTCTGGGTCCACTATTTCTTTTATTTATTAATTTGGTTAGTTGCAGCACACAGGATCTTTGATCTTCATTGCATCCTGTGGGATCTTTAGTTGCAGCATGTGGGATCTAGTTCCCTGACCAGGGATCAAACCTGGGCACCCTGCATTGGGAGCTCAGAATCTTAGCCACTAAACCCCCAGTGAAAGTGAAAGTCGCTGAGTCATGTCCAACTCTTTCTGACCCCATGAACTATACAGTCCATGGAATTCTCCAGGCCAGAATACTGGAGTGGGTAGCCTTTCCCTTTTCCAGGGGATCTTACCAACCCAGGGATTGAACCCAGGTCTCCTGCGTTGCAGGCAGATTATTTACCAGCTGAGCCACAAGGGAAGCCCAGTGAAGTCACCTCCATTTCTTATTTAAAGGATAAAGGCTTCAGCCTCCTTCCTAAACCTTCCCAGAGATCTAAAGGGCAGATTCAAACAGCTACCAATCAGGGAAATAAGGGATGCAGAAACAAAGGAGGAAGAAACAAGAAACAGTACAGTGATTAAAGCAGCATCCTGGTTCCTCCTCAAGGGAATACATAAGAGTATGTTTGAGTTCTTCTGTAGGAACTAAGACTCCACTCAGGGAGGGGGTGGTAATTTTGGAGCACCACTCTGTTACCTCACCACCAATAAATCAGAAGAAAAGTCACACATCCTGTAACCCTCACCCCAAATTTTATCTATAGAAACTCTTCCTCAAAAGCCATCAGGGAGTTCACGGGGTTTTGAGCATAAGCCACTGGTCTCCTTGCTTGACCCTGCAATAAAACTTTGCTACAAGCTCTGATTTTTCAATTGATTTGGTCTCATCTCGCCTTTGGTAACCTAAGTTGCTACAATTCTGGGTTTCATAAAATAATATGTAGGAAACAATCCAAATAAGCTATAATTAATGACAATCTGGGTAAATTCAGTCATGAGTTGTTCATTGCTGATCTGTGTCCTGCAATATTTAGGCTGATTAATTCCATCCGGAATTTCTCCTGGAATCTTTCTAATTTGTCCCTAATTCTCAGAGGGAACCAAGAAAGCAAGATCTCTGAATGCTCACTCAAGGACAGCACTACAGAGCTGAATAGTCTGGAGTAGCTGGTGTCTGAACTTAGGTCTTCGCGCTAATCTTCAAATACTGTCAGCTTTATGAGGCTACATGAGCTACACTGCATTGCAGGACGATGTTCAGAAATACTCCCAAATAATGTATTCATTTAGGAAGTAGAATATAGAAGTAAATCCACTATAACTGTAAGCAGATAGGGTAGGAGGTCCCCGGAGAAAGAGAACCAGGAATGGCTTTCTTGACATGAGAACACATTTTGGCCTAAGAACATTTTGTGATCTAACCCTGATCAGGATGCTTGCCTTTGAACAGGTCTCAATAATAATGATCTTTAGGGAACAAAGGAATGCTAGAATAGAGAAAAGGCAGTCAAACAACAGTTCAGTGATAAAGTAAGAGTCCTAGTTACTCCTCAAAAGATACACATAATAATATATCTTTCAGTTCTGTAGGAACTAAGACCCCAACCCAGATGGAAGACAGGATAAGGATGCTGCCCTCCAGACTTCAATCAACCAAGACTTAAATTGTTGACCTTTGCCCCAATTCTAGGCTGAACTCTCCTGGCTCAAGCCCCTTCATGAATATGCATGTAGCCTTAGCTTAAACTTCCCTGATTTTGCTGTTTGGGTATGCTGCTTTGAGAAAGATCACAAAGTACTTGCTGCAAGTAATAATAAGTCCTTCACTCTACCGTACTTTGGCTTGGTTGTGTCTATTGGCTCAACATCCACCAAGAGGTGAACCTGGCTTTCTGGTAACTTAGGTGCAATGATCCTGCCACATTTAGCTAGCTGTCAGGAGGGATGGCCACTGCAGATTAAAAGGGCCATAGTGAAATCAGGCTGCAAAAGAACCTAGAAATGATATCATGGGAAGAATGGCTGGGGGAACAAGGGCTATTTTTCTTGGGGGGAAAAAAAAGACAACTTAAGTCAGAGAAGTGGTGCCTAGCAACTATTTTCAATTATCTGAAGAGCTAGTGGATTTAATTTATGTGACAACAAAAGACTGAAGTTGGATAAGTGGATGACAGTTTATAGATGACAGTTTCAAGGAGTTGGCTTTCATCTCAGTATGAGGGGGAAAAAAAAATCTTCCAACAATTAGACCTGTCCAGCAATGAAAGAGCCTGCCTCCAGAGGAGGCAAGTTGGCTGTCAGCAGCTGTAGAAGGGATCTGACACAGAATGGCCACTTGGACAGAAGGACTTAAAATCCCTTCCAATTCTAAGATGTTAAGAAATGGAACAAATAATTAAACTTAACACAATCATTGTTATGCATAGTGTTTAGCTCCTAAGAACCCTAGAAAACTGAAACAAAACTGAGTTCAATGAAAAGGTTTTGCACTTTCATCTTATTCCAAGCTGCATTCTTGATTTTTTTTTAAAGCTAAGCCAATGAAGTAATGCAAGTTGAAAGTCAATCTCCCTCTTTGAAAAACTAAATTATGTCCTGAGATGGTATTTATAGTTACCATTTAAGAAAACTGGGAAACTACTCATACATGCAATCAAAATTTTATAGCTCTCCTACAAACTACATTGGCTATTTTTACCAAGACCTATAGGGGTCATGTAGAAGAAAAATACAGAAGCATCTGTGTTAAAATTTAGGAAAACCAAGCAAAGCAAAAGTTGAATTTCAGTTATGTCAGTTACTCTGTTTATTAGAAGACCTTGAGAAAATCTAACCTATCAGATAAAGAGGTAAAGTTAAGAAAACTGTCATTTTCCTTTCACTGCTGTGGCCACAGCCATGAGTATGTTGAGGCTTCAGAAGAGGCTTGCCCCCAGGGTCCCTCTGCTGTGGCAAAATGGTCTGGTTGGACCCCAAGGAGACTAATAAAGTCACCAAGGCCAATTTCCATCAGCAGATCCAGAAGCCAATCAAAGATGGGCTGATCACCTGGAAGCCTATGACTTCTTGGACTCAATGGTGGAAAAACACCTTGGCTCGCTGGAAGGGCAGGCATATGGGCATAGATAAGTGAAAGGGTACTGCCAACGCTCGAACGCCCGAAAAGTAACCTGAAAGCAGAGGATGAGAACTGCGCTGGCTGCTCAGAAGATACCATGAATCTAGGAAGACTAACCACCACGTGTATCGCAGCCTGTACCTGAAGGTGAAGGGTAACATGCTCAAAAACAAGTGGATTATATCCACAAGCTGGATATATATCCATGGAATATATATATATATATCATGGAATATATCTACAAGGTGAAGGCAGACAAAGCTCGCAAGAAGCTTCTGGCAGACCAGGCTAAGGCCTGTAGGTCTAAGACCAAGGAAGACCTCAAGCACCAATAAGAGCAGCTTCAGGCCAAGGAGGAAATCATCAAGATTCTACCCAAGGAGGAAACGACCAAGAAATAAAGTTCTCCCCCTCTTCTCTGTACATAGTAGCCTCAGCAATTGCATAAATCACACATTCAATAAAAACAAACCTTATTCTGCCTTTAAAAAAAGAAAGAAGAAAGAAAGAAAACTGTCCTTTTAATGATGACACAATTTTTAAAAAGAAATTTTCCCTGCCTTCCAAAAGAGGTACACACATAAGTAGCTTCGTTTGGATAAGAGTGGAAACAAGGGGTTTCCCTTATGGTCCAATGGTTAAAAATCTGCCCTTGCAATGCAAGGTACGTGGGTTTGATCCCTGATCCAGATCCAGCACATCTCAGAGCAACTAAGCCCGCAGGCCGTAACTACTTTAGTCCAAGAGCTCAGGAGCCCCTGTCACACAATTAGACGCCACAACCAAAGCTTCTGAGTACCACAACAAAGACCCAATCAGCCAAATAAATAAATTTAAAAAAAAAACACAGAAATAAGACAAATTCAAAGGAAAATAGGACAACACAATTAAAACAATGAGCAAATGCTTACAACCTCTGCAGAACAGAGAATGGTTGAGTGGTGAACACACACATACACTCACACACACTCACACACACACCCAAACACATCCCCTAAACACCACTGGATTATGTCACTGATTCCATTCAAAGCACCACATTCACTGAGGAAGATTTTAAATGAAATGAAAATATATAACTCCAGAGAGGAGAACAAACCAGAGACTCCTCTTATTTGCCAGGTATTTGACATAAATAACCTCCTCTGACCCTCCCCAAAGCCCTGTGAAATAGGATTCTTACAAAGGAGGAAATCAGGTTCATTAACTTCCCCCAAATTTACAAAGTCAGTAAGACGTTGAGCCCGAGGTATGCATGACTCCAAAGCTCAACAGTATTTCCACTATGCCATGGGGCCAGCTTCAGTGCCAGCCACTTGCTACACCAAACCCACAAGGGTTCATGTCAACTGGAACTTCCCACAGGTATGGACTGCACCCCTCTGTTAAATGGGACCGCTGTCCCTGACAATCGCTGGTTTCAAACTTCAAAGGGCTGCATTTGGATCTGGCCTTGCCCACCATTCCCATACAGTCACATCTAATGTCACCACTTCAACTTCTCCCAAACACTTCTTCCCACTATTTCTAAACTACTTCTAAACTTCCCACTATGGTCTAAACCGTGGTGACACGACCCTGGCTGTGCTCCACTTCCTTCCCACCAGTCCACTGGTCACAGTCACACCACTAAAGGAATTTGAGGAAGGCACTCCCCATAGTTTTCCTATTTACAAACTCCATCTGGGATTATACAGACAGCCCATCTCCCGCCTCCACCAGGAATATTTCCAGCCTATTGCCTATAATCCCCAACTCTAGGTTTTAATCAAAATACCCTTAATTTTAGTCACCTACTCCCAGACATGATCCTTCAAAAACACCCTTCTCAGGACTTCCCTGGAGGTCTAGTGGTTAAGACTCTGCTCTTCCAATGGAGGGGATATGGGTTCAATTCCCCATCAGGGAACTAACATCCCACATGCTGCATGGTGTGATGAAAAACTGAAAAGTTAAACAAAACACCCTGCTCCCATTTTTCCACCTGCCAGTACCTAACCCATCTGTAAAGGCCCAGCTGTAATGCCATCTCTCCCATAGCTTTCAGTTACTCTGTCATCCCAAAGTGTAACAAACAACTATTACACACTGCCTGTGTTAGATACTGGTGATAAAAAAATGAACTCCCTCCACTGTTCTTATAATAAAATTTTCATGCCTTTTTATAGTATTCAGTATAATCTCCCTGATAAAACAATTAATTGGCTGTATGTTTTACCTTGTGAATTTCTTAAAGGTGGAGACCATTTTTTTATTCCTAATAACAAGATGCCATTGGAATATCTTGATTTAACAAGTGCTTGCTGCTGCTGCTACTGCTGCTGCTAAGTCGCTTCAGTCGTGTCCGACTCTGTGCGACCCCATAGACGGCAACCCACGAGGCTCCCCCATCCCTGGGATTCTCCAGGCAAGAACACTGGAGTGGGTTGCCATTTCCTTCTCCAATGCAGGAAAGTGAAAAGTGAAAGTGAAGACGGCAGCCCACCAGGCTCCTCCATCCATGGAATTTTCCAGGCAAGAGTAGTGGAATGGGGTGCCATTGCCTTCTCCATAACAAGTGCTTACTGAAGTTTAAAGTCTAACCATTTGTCTGATACCATAACAACCTCTTAACTGACCTTGGAAGTTTCACTCTAGAACCATCCAAGCCAGTTTACAAACAGCCTGAATGACCTATCAAAAATGTGAATCAAACTGTCAATTTCCTATTTAAAAACAATGGCTTCACCTTAGATTAGGTGAAGGTGTCTTAGCCACATCACTAAAAACACAAACAGCAAAAGAAGGAAAAAAAAAACAGATAATTGGACTTCATCAAAATTAAAAACTTTCCATAGACACCCTGAAGAGAGTAAAAAGACAATTCACAGGGAATTCCCTAGTGGTCCAGTGGTTAGAACTCGGCACTTTCACTGCCAAGGGCCCAGGTTCAATCCCTGGTTGAGGAACTAAAGTCCCACAAGCCGTGCAACATGGTCAAAAAAATATAAACAGACAATTCACAGACTGGGAGACAATATATGCAAATTATATATCTAATAAGGGACTTATATCCAAAATATATAAAGAATTCAACAATAAAGGACAAATGAGCCAATCTTAAAACAGTCAAAGGATTTAAATAGACATTTCTCTCCAAAGAAAACATACAAATGGTCAAAAGGACACGGGAAAAAAATGTTCGACATCATTAGTCCTTCAGTTCAGTTGCTCAATCATATCCGACTCTGCGACTCTATGAATCGCAGCACGCCAGGCCTCCCTGTCCATCACCAACTCCCGGAGTTCACCCAACTCATGTGCATCAAGTCGGTGATGCCATCTAGCCATCTCATCCTCTGTCATCTCCTGCCCCCAATCCCTCCCAGCATCAGGGTCTTTTCCATCCCAGCATCAGGGTCTTTTCCAATGAGTCAATTCTTCGCACAAGGTGGTCAAAGTATTGGAGTTTCAGCCTCAGCATCAGTCCTTCCAATGAACAGGACTGGTCTCCTTTAGGATGGACTGCTTGGATCTCCTTGCAGTCCAAGGGACTCTCAAGAGTCTTCTCCAACACCACAGTTCAAAACCATCAAGCCTTCAGCACTCAGCTTTCTTTATAGTCCAACTCTCACATCCATACATGACTACTGGAAAAACCATAGCCTTGACTAGATGGACCTTTGTTGGCAAAGTAATATCTCTGCTTTTGAACATGCTATCTAGGTTGGTCATAACTTTCCTTCCAAGGAGTAAGCATCTTTTAATTTCATGGCTGCAGTCACCATCTGCAGTGATTTTGGAGCCCTCAAAAATAAAGTCTGACACCGTTTCCACTGTTTCCCCATCTATTTCCCATGAAGTGATGGGACCAGATACCATGATCTTCGTTTTCTGAATGTTGAGCTTTAAGCCAACTTTTTCACTCTCCACTTTCACTTTCATCAAGAGGCTTTTTAGTTCCTCTTCACTTTCTGCCATAAGGGTGGTGTCATCTGCATATCTGAAGTTATTGATATTTCTCCCGGCAATCTTGATTCCAGCTTGTGCTTCTTCCAGCCCAGCATTTCTCATGATGTACTCTGCATACAAGTTAAATAAGCAGGGTGACAATATACAGCCTTGACGTACTCCTTTTCCTATTTGGAACCAGTCTGTTGTTCCATGTCCAGTTCTAACTGTTGCTTCTGACCTGCATATAGGTTTCTCAAGAGGCAGGTCAGGTGGTCTGATATTCCCATCTTTTTCAGAATTTTCCACAGTTTCTTGTGATCCACACAGTCAAAGGCTTTGGCATAGTCAATAAAGGAGAAATAGATGTTTTTCTGGAACTCTCTTGCTTTTTCGATGATCCAGTGGATGTTGGCAATTTGATCTCTGGTTCCTCTGCCTTTTCTAAAACCAACTTGAACATCTGGAAGTTCACGGTTCATGTATTGCTGAAGCCTGGCTTGAAGAATTTTGAGCATTACTTTACTAGCATGTGAGATGAGTGCAATTGTGCGGTAGTTTGAGCATTCTTTGGCATTGCCTGTTTTTAGGGAAATGCAATTCAAAACCACAATGAGATACCACTTCACACCCACTGGGGAGGCTAAAAGAAAAAGACAATAACGAGACTTGACAAGGAAACAGTCATTGGAAAACTCATTCTTTGGTGATGGGTATGTGTAAATGATGAAGCTGCTTTAGAAAATAGTTTGGCAGTTCCTCTAAATGTTAAACAGTGTTACCACATGACTTAGCAATTTGACTTCTAGGTATACACCCAAGGGAGATGAAAACATGTCCACACAAAAATGTGTATAGTGATGTTCATAGCAGGAAATGACCCAAGTGTCCATCAAAGAATGAAAAAATAAAGTGTGGTATAGCCATCTAATAGAGTACTATTAGGCAAAAGAAATGAAGTACTGACACATATTACCATATAGTTGAATCTCAAAAGCATGCAAAGTTAAAACAGTCAGCTGCAAAAGAAAATTATGTATTATATGAGTCAACTTATATGAAAGATCAAAAAAGGCAAATCCATATAAACAAAAAGTAGGTTAGTGATTACTAGGAGCTAGAGGGAGGAGGGGAATGGGGAATGACTGCTAATAGGTGCAGGGTTGCTTTCTGGGGTAGTGAAAATGTTTTGTAATTATATAGTGGTTGCACAGGGCTTCCCAGGTGGCCCAGTGGTATAGAATCCACTTGCCAAAGCAGGAAGATGCAGGACACCGGGTGGGAAAGATCCCCTGGAGGGGGAAACAGCAACCCACTCCAGTATTCTGGTCTGGATAATCCCATGGACAGAGTATCCTGGCAGGCTACAGTCCATGGGGTCGCAAAGGGTCAGACACAACTGAGCATACATGCATGATGGTTGCAGAACTCTATTAAAAAAAAGCACTGACTTATGCACTATAAAAGGATAAACTTTACTATATGAAAGCTATATCTCAATAAAGCTAAAAAAAAAAAAAAAAACCTCCATTACCTTGCATCCAGTTATAATGAAGTCCTAATTTCTGGCCACCCTACACCTTTCCAGCCACTTCTGCCGTCTCCTCTGCACTCATGATACTCCTGAGACACCTGTCTCCTCTCTTCTCCACTGATGGAAAGCTCACTCCTATATTACAATTTGTCACATGTTCATCCTTCTGCCCAAGTCTTCACATACCTGGCTGCCACGCTCACGTTCAGAGCTCAGCTTATACATCATCTGTTCAGACAGGCCTCCTCCGACTTCACATTCTGAAGTCGTCTTCCCAGTCACTCTGTCACTGCACTATTATATTTGCTTCATAGTACTTACATAACAAATAAGGTGTACAGTTATCTCAGTTGTTTTTCTTTCCTGCCCTAGTAGGATTTCAAAACTTCTGTTGAGCTAAACTAAAGCTAATGAATGTACTCTTCAGATGGTGAAAGACTGTAACTTAAGTTATGAAATGGATCATCTTACAGGGAGGTGATCATGAATGCCGTGTTAGAGGTACAGATGGGTATGGGAGAAATTCCAGATTAGAAAATGACATATAGCTACAACAGCTGTGGAAAAGCTTCATAGAAATGATGGGGCTGCAAACAGACTATGAGAGATTAACTGAAGTGTGAAAAGCATTATGGGAGAAAGGGAGAAAGTTATATCTGAATAACACCCTCCCTCAACGATGTTCATGACCTCAACACTTCACCCACATACACCCACCATGACTCATGAGAATGTAACATGGAACCTCGACCTTGAATCCTTGACAGTAAACGCCTCAAAGACACTTGTGCATACCTCCCCCTACCTAACTCAGGCACAGAAACATTTTTTAAGGGACTATAATAAGTTAAAAAGTACAAGTATTATTCCAGAAGTCTTACCATTATGATGAGAAACAATTTCTGCCTACTCACAAATACATATGGTTTCTATTTTAGACCTCTTTTGGCCCATTTTTATGGGAGAAAAGAGGAAGTCGGTGTTTCCTATTTTAGAATTTTTTTTATGTTTTAGGGACAGAGTGGTAACAGCAACAAACCATGTATCTCCAGCTCACCATTAAAGGGTCTGCTCAATCTCAGTGGACTTGTGGAGAGCTAAGCTGCAGATTCCCTGCCACTCCTGCCCAATGTGACATTTCTAAGACAAAGTAGATATTCACTAGCTACTGGAGCACCTGCAAGGCAGCAGGACACAATGGAAAGTTTAAACCCCAGCCATGCAGTCTCAAGTTTGAATGCTAGCTTCTCTATTTGACTGTCTGATGTAAGGCAAGTAGCTCAACCTATCTGATGCCATTTCTTTATTTATAAAAGGAGATATTACTTACAACTGCTCCAGATTTGTGTGTGGACTAGACAATGTGCATGGGCTTCCCTGGTGGCTCAGACAGTAAAGAATCTGTCTGTAATACAGGACCTGGGTTTGATCCCTGGGTTGGGAAGATCCCCTGGAGGAGGGCAGGGCAACCCACTCCAGCATTCTTGCCTGGAGAATCCCATGGACGGAGGAGCCTGGCGGGCTACAGTCCATGGGGTCTCGAAGAGTCAGACATGACTGAGCAACTGAGCGTGCTGCACAGAGAATGTGCGTGCTTGACCCACTGCAAATGTCAGTTACAATGATCAAGTCACAAGAATTACAAAGTGCCAGGCTCACAGGTTGCTGGTCAATTAAAAATGCTTTAGAATGGAAAACAGTTGATTTCTAGCTTCTTGGGAATTTGATGAGCAGGAGTGACTTTGCATTATTTCAATACTATCAGGCTCTCTGGCCAAGGAAGAGATGCTTGCTGCCAGACCTGTCGTTTAACCAGTACAAGAACCCTTGGAACTTGGAAGTGAGGCTGTTAAAATATAACATCAGCCATCTAATTGGGACTGCATGAAGGTCTACAAATGAGACCTTTTGTACTATGTCTTAAAGGCCAATCAGAACCAAACATCAAGTGATGGAGGGGAAAAGGCAGAGTAATCTAAAGCCTCTATTACCTGATTTAAAATATATTTTAAAAATATATATTTGTACATATATCTAGTTCACTAAAAAGACAATACACAGTTGATATATCTGATTCACTGTGAAAGCATGCTAAAACTTAAAAAAAAAAAAAAAAAAAAAAACAATTTCCAAGTCTTAAGTCTTTTCACAACATGGACCACACACAGTGCTAAAGAGAAGACTAGCATAATATGAAATGATTTAATAATTTACTTGGTAGATTGTTAAATGTGCAATTCTTCATGCCCTTCAATAATGATTGTATTTATAGCTAATCGTCTAGAGCCAATTTACTCTAGTTTCAAGATCAGTTGCCGTCACTGACCCAGGAATTGAGTTTCAGGAAGTTAGAAACAGAAGATTAAAAGTTTCCTGGTACCATATGTGTATGGATCTTAAAGGTAAGCACAGTAATGGAAACTGGAAAAGGTGATATGAAGCAAGAATAATAACCCTTTCCTTTGATAATATGTATAATTAAAAGAATATGTATAATAGAATGATAATATGCATAATAAAAAAGGGTAAAACAGGAGATTGAAAAAGCTGGCTTGAAACTCAACATTCAAAAAACAAAGATCATGGCATCTAATCCCATCACTTCATGGCAAATAGAAGTGGAAAAAGTGGAAGAAAGGACCGATTTTCTTTTCTTGAGCTCCAAAATCACTGTGAACAGTGACTGCAGCCTTGAAAAGAAAAGATGCTTGCTCCTTGGAAGGAAAGCTAGGACAAACTTAGTGTTATTAAAAAGCAGAAAAAAATAAAATAAAATAAAAAGCAGAGATATCACTTTGCCGACAAAGGTCCGTATAGTCAAAGCAATGGTTTTTCCAGCAGTCATGAATGGATGTGAGAGTTTGACCATAAAGAAGGCTGAGCGCTGAAGAATTGGTGCTTTCAAATTGTGGTGTTGGAGAAGACCCTTGAAAGTCCCTTGGACTGCAAGGAGATCAAACCAATTAATCTTACAGGAACTCAATCCTGAATATTCATTGAAAGGACTGATGCTGAAGCTTCAATACTTTGACCACCTGATGTGAAGAGTAGACTTGCTAGAAAAGACCCTGAGCTGGGAAAGATTGAAAGCAAAAGGACAAGGGGGCAGCAGAGGATGAGATGGTTAGACAGCATCACTGACTCAATGAACATGAATTTGAGCAAACTGCAGGAGACAGTGAAGGACAAGGAAGCCTGGTGTGCTGCAGTCCATGGGGTCACAAAGAGTTGGACATGACTTAGCGGCTGAACAACAATATTTACAGGGTGAATGAGGTCTAAAATGATAATATACAAGGTGTGATCAAGTCACAAAAGCAAGGATCCCATGGACTTCAAATAAGCCCTGGAGGAGGAATTCCAGGTATTCCATGTAAACATCCACCTCTCCTCACCTCTTAGTTAAACTGACTTGTCAAAATTCAGCTCAGAAATATCCTCCGAAAAGCTTTCCTTAACTCCATGCAAGCATGATAAGTTGATTCAGTCATGTATGACTCTGTGCAATCCCACAGACTGTAGCTTCCCAGGCTCCTCTGTCCATGGAATTCTCCAGGCAAAAACAGTGGAGTGGGATGTCGTTTCTTCCTCCAGAGGATCTTCCTGACCCAGGGGTTGAACCCAGGTCTTCAGCACGGCAGACAGATTCTTTACCATCTGAGCTACCAAGGAAGCCCCCTTTAACACCATATGTGTGTGTGTTAGTCGCTCAGTTGTGTCCAACTCTTTGCGACCCCACAGGGTGTTGCCCACCAGGCTCCTCCATCCACGTGATTTTCCAGGCAAGAGTGCTGGAATGGGTTGCCATTTCCTTCTACACTTTAACAGCATACACAAAAATAAACTCAAAATGGATTAAAGAACTAAATGTAAGACCAGATACTATAAAGCTCTTATGGCTGAACACGAGTCTCTTATGTCTCCTGCAATGGCAGGCGGGTTCTTTACCACTAGTGCCACCTAGGAAGCCTCTTCCTTTAACCCCATTTCCTCCTAAATGCTGGGTAGGCTGCCTCTTCCCTATGTGCCCAGGACCTACAAACACACACCTTGCAGCCTTTCATCCACTGCATACTTGTTTGCCTCACTGCCTCTCCCAATAAATTTACAGCTCCTTCAGGAAACAGACCTTGACTCACCTCTTTGTATCCCATAAGCCAGTACTGCCTGGCACTCAAGCCTTTGTTGAAAGATATAATCAAGGGACAGTCAGCAAAGCGTATTTTTGTATACTGAAAGACTGCAAATAACCCACAGGCAACTGGTTAAATCACCATTCTCAAAGTGTGGTCCAAGGATCTCTGAGGGTCCATAAGACCTTTCCCAGTGTCTGTGAATCCCCTCTTTCTCTAACCACATATTTGTGTAAAGCCAGATTCTCTTCCAATACTTTCATCTGACAACACGGCAAACTGAGTAAGAAACCAGATGTGAGAATCTAGCTTTCTTCTATTAAACCAAACATTACAGAGATTTGCAAATATGCTACTCTTCTTTGGAGTTTGTTCTAGAAAACAGTTCTTTTTTAATAGAAATAGGTTAACATGGGTTTATTACTCTTGTGTGTGTTAGTCACTCAATTGTGTCTGACTCTTCAAGACCCCATGGACTGTAGCTCACCAGGCTCCTCTGTCCTAAGGGATTCTCCAGGCAAGAATACTGTAGTTGGTTGCCATTTCCTTCTCCAGGAGATCTTCCTGACCCAGGGATCAAACCCAGGTCTCCTGCATTGCAGGCAGATTCTTTTACCATCTGAGACCAGAGAAGCCCAGTTACTCTTACTTTTAACAAATTAATAAATATTTTTAAACTTTCTTAGTTTTGATTTCTAGTACAGTTAATAACTATAGGTAGAACCTGTATAAACAAAGACTCTTTGGGGTTCTCAATGTCTTTTAAATGTACTAAAAGGTCCTGAGACCCAAACAGTTGAGAATGGGTCAGTTAAGGAAACAATGGTATAGCTGTATGATAGGAGTATGCAGCCAATTTTTTAAAAGAATATGGTAGGTTGATAAACACTAGTAGAAACCAATGTCCAAGCTATAATGCTAAGTTTTTTAAAAAAGGACAGGAAAAAAAAAAAAAAAGGACAGGGACTTCCCTAGTGGTCCAGTGGCTGTACCTGTGCTCCTAACGCAGGGGGCCTGGGTTCTATCCCCGGTCAGGGAACTAGATCCCACCTGTCACAACTAAGAGTTCCCATGTCACAAGTAAAGATGTTGTGTGCCGTAATTAAGACGTGTGCTGTGTGTGTTAGTTGCGCAGTCTTGTCTGACTTTTTGCAACCTCATGGATTACAGCCTGCCAGTCTCCTCTGTCCATGAGATTCTCCAGGCAAGAATATTGGAGTGGATTCCCATGCCCTCCTCCAGGGGATCTTCCCGGTGCTATGCTATGCTAAGTCACTTCCGTTGTGTTCGACTCTGTGTGACCCCATAGATGGTAGCCTACCAGGCTCCCCCGTCCCTGGGATTCTCCAGGCAAGAACACTGGAGTGGGTTGCCATTTCCTTCTCCAATGCATGAAAGTGAAAAGTGAAAGTGAAGTCACCTAGTCGCGTCCGACTCTTAGTGACCCCATGGACTGCAGCCTACCAGGCTCCTCCGTCCATGGGATTTTCCAGGCAAGAGTACTGGAGTGGGGTGCCACTGCCTTCTCCGGGATCTTCCCAAACCAGAGATCAAATCCAGGTCTCCTGCATTGCATGAGGATTCTTTACCGACTGAGATACCAGAGAAGCCCGGGTGACATGGCACATCAAATAAATAAATATTTAAAAAAGAAAGAAGGGCAAAACAAAGTATTGATATACATGTACATTTTTTAAAGAGGTACCACTAAACATACATATATATATATACACACACACACACACATATTTTTAGGATGAAATCCAAGAAAAGTAAAAAGTACGTATCCCTGTGGAAAGTAACTGGGGAACCAGAGGTCAGGGATGGGAGAGATTTTCCACACCATTCCTAGTGTATCTGAACATTTTACCACCTGCATGTATTATGTGTGTGCTCAGTCACTGAGTCATGTCCACCTCTTTGCAACCCCATGGACTGCAGCCCTCCAGGCTCCTGTGTCCACAGGATTTTCCAGGCAAGAGTGCTGGAATGGGTTGCCATTTCCTGCTTCAGGAGATCTTCCCAACCCAGGGATCAAACCCAAGTATCTTGCGTCTCCTGTATTGGCAACAGATTCTTTACCACTGCACCACCTAGGAAGCCCTCTACATGTATCACCTTTTTCAAAAAATCAAGAGTGTAATAAAAATTACATTGAAATAGTACAAAGCATTAAACTCACATCGAAGAACAGGTTGTAATGCCACTGGAAAATATTAAATGATACACTGTGAAATAAAACAAGCCATTTTCAAAACAGTAACACATAATATATTCTTAAAAAACTGTCGGGAAGATATTCTGCACATAAAAAATATTAAGTTATTATTTCCTCCTAGTTAGTGCAAATACAAATTTTTTACTTCCTCATCTTTCTTGCATTTCTAAACCTTGGGTAACTTAACGTGAACTATTTATACAATCAGAAAATCAATGAAAGGCCTCTTTCCTGGATGGAACCATGGAGAGTGCAGAAAAGAAGAAAAAGAAGGTTCCTGCTGTGCCAGAAATCCTTAAGAAAAAGGCAAAAGAATTTTGCAGAGCTTAAGATAAAATGCCTGAGAAAGAACTTTGCCCAAAAGATGCTTTAAAAGGTAAGGAGGAAGTTAATCTATGAAAACGCTAAGCAGTATCACAAGGAATACAGGCAGATGTACAGAACTGAAATTTGAACGGTAGGATGACAAGAAAAGCTGGCAACTTCTCTGTGCTGAGGAACCCAAATTGGCATTTATCATCAGGATCAGAGGTATCACTGGTGTGAGCCCAAAGGTTCAAAAGGCGTTGCAGCTTCTCCATCGCCATCAGATCTTCCAAGGCACCTTTGTAAAGCTCAGCAAGGCTTCAAGTAACATGCTGAGAATTGTGGAACCATACATTGCATAAGGTGTTACCCAAACCTGAAGTCAACAAATGAACTGATCTACAAGTATGGTTATGGCAAAATCAACAGAATTGCCCTGACAGATAACATGATGCTCAATCTCTTGGCAAATATGGCATCATCTACATGCAGAATCTGTTTCATAAGATCTACACTGCTGAAAAATGTTTCCAAGAAGTAAACAACTTCCTATGGCCCTTCAAACCGTCTTCTCCATGAGGCGGAATGAAGAAAAGGACTACCCATTTTGTAGAAGGTGGAGATGCTGGCAGCAAGGAAGACCAGATCAACAGCCTTATTAGAAGGATGAATTAAGGTATTTACCACTATTTTTGTAATCTGCTCACTTAATAGAGACTGCTTTCAAGCTGAAAAGAAAGAAAGAAAAGAAAAAAGAAAACCAAAGAAAGCGTTTAAATACACAAGTATAGGGAATTCCCTGGCAGTCCAGTGGTTAGCACTTCACACTTTCACTGTTGAGAGCCCGGATTCAATCCCTAGCCAGGGAACTAAGATCCTGCAAGTGTAGCAGTACCAATGAGGGGGTGTGGGGGTGGGGGTGGGGATGTTGAAAAATACAAATATACACAAAAGTATGTGTATCTATGTCTATATTAAATAAAATATTTAGTAAGCAAAAAAGTACATGAATAAAGCAGCACCAGGGTGGCGCAACAGTAGAGTCCCCCTGCCAATGCAGGAGATGCAGATTCGAATCCTGGCTTGGGAAGATCCCCTGGAGAATGGAATGGCAACCCACTCCAGCCATCTTCCCTGGAGAATCCCATGGACAGAGGAGCCTGGTGGGCTGCAGTACACAGGGTCACAAAGAGTCAGACAAGACTGAGCAACTAACACTTTCACTTTTATCTGCTGAATGGACTATAATATAGAAACTTTAAATGGTTTTGAAGAAGTGGTAAGAACACAGGAAAATGCTCACAATATCCAAGTGGGACGCCAAGTTAGTTTGTTGGGGACAGCAGGGCAAATATACAGGAAAAAAATAACTTGTTAGAATTTCCTAGTGTCAGTGTGGAATAGTGGGTAATTTTCACTCGCCTTTTCAGTTTCTTTCACAGCTTCGCATTTTTCAAATTTTCTACACGGCATGATTTTGGTCAAAAAAAACTACTTTTAAAAAATGACCAGGACTTCCCTGGTGGTCCAATGGCTAACGCTCCATGCTCCCAATGCAGGGTGCCCAGGTTCAATCCCTGGCCAGGGAACTAGATCATGCATACCGCAATGAAGACTGAAGATCCTGTGTGCTGCAAATAAGACCTGGCACAGGCAAATAAATACTTTTTTTAAGTGGATTTCCATTAAAAAATGACCACACTGAAAAGAGGCTCAGATTCAACTATGCATGTGTGAAAGTCAGTCTTATTGTCATGGGACCTTATTCAAGTCAAACAGTTCTCTTGAAGTATGTGTGAAAACCCTCAAAGAAATGAGAAAAACAGGGGGGTGTACAAGTGGACCTGCAGACAGGAGAGATGCCTCCAAACTTGTCAGGTCCTTGACCTACATCCTGAGTCTCACCAAACGAGGGAAAAAATATGGAATATCCCATACTCTAGAAATAGCAGACTAAGCCAAGACTTTGTATGATCTCCAAAAACATGAACTATTAATATTTAATGTTGTTCTAAATACATTGGTGAACATTAGTCTCTTTAATACAACTTCTCCAATTGTCAGACGTTTTCATTCTTACATAAGAAAAGACACACATTTATACTTAATGAGCATTAAAAAAAAAAAAAAAAAACCTGAACCTTCTGAACTAGATCATCTTTTCAGGAGAGGCTCAGCCCATAGACTAATTTGAAATGCCAATTCCATCTGCAAACCTCAGCAAGAGCTGCAGTTAATATTAATTAAGAGCAGAAACAGGTTTGTTATTGAACATCTTTTCTCTCAAGTCCAGGATGCTTCCAAATGGAAACTTTCCAATTTCCCTGCACTTTAGATAGTAGATCCAGTACAAACCTTAAAACAGGAGTCTCACACCTTTCAGAGGGAGGTTTCATTCACTGATCACTCAACAAATGAAGGTATCACTAAATATAAATGGGGGCGGTGTTTGTTTTGGGCCACACCATGCAGCATGAGGGACTTCCATTTCCGACCAGGGATTGAACCTGCACCCCTGCAGGGGAAGTGGGAGCATGGAGTTTCAACCACTGAACTGCCCAAGTTCAGTCCCAAGGTTTGGGGAATAGTGGTTTTTGGTATGTATTTTCTTATTTGGCTGTGCCAGGTCTTTGTTGAGGCTTTTTAGTTGAGACATGTGGGATTTTTTCTTTTTCTTTTTTTTTTCAGTTTCAGCATTTGGACTCTTGTGGCTCACACCATAAAGAATCTGCCTGCAATGTGGGAGACTCGGGTTCGATCCTGGGTCAGGAAGATGCCCTGTAGAAGGGAATGGCAAAAAAAAAAAAAGGGAATGGCAATCCTCTTCAGTATTTTTGCCTAGAGAATTCCACGCACAGAAGAGCCTGGTGGGCTATAGCCCATGGGGTCACAAAGAGACGGACACAACTGAGTTACTAACACACATTCATGCTCTAATTCCCTGATCAGGGATCAAACCCAGGCCCTCTGAGATGGGATCACAGTCTTAGTATAACCACAGGCCTTCTTCTATATCCTCTGCTTTAGCTCCTCTCTGAAGTACCTGCTGCTGCTGCTAAGTCGCTTCAGTTGTGTCCAACTCCGTGCGACCCCACAGACGGCAGCCCACCAGGCTCCGCCGTCCTTGGGATTCTCCAGGCAAGAACCCTGGAGTGGGTTGCCATTTCCTTCTCCAATGCATGAAAGTGAAAAGTGAAAGTGAAGTCTCTCAGTCGTGTCTGACTCTTCACGACCCCATGGACTGTAGCCTACCAGGATCCTCTGTCCATGGGATTTGCCAGGCAAGAATACTGGAGTGGAGTGCCATTGCCTTCTCCTAGATAATAGTATTTGATGCAAATTTCCTGAGTTGCTTTGCTGATGTGAAACCCTACTCCACCAAACGGAAGAACTATTTGGTGACCATGAGCACATAGCCCCAGGCCTCCTGGAGCCTAAGGACAAATAAGTTTAACCCCTGTAACACCACTCTGCTACCTCACCATCAGGCAATCAGAGAACTGTACACTGGCTGATCCTGTACCCTGAGACACTCACCTGCCCTTTAAAAATGCTTTGCAAAAACCCTTTAGGAAGCCTCAGGATTTTCAGGGCATAGGCCACCTCCTATCATGGACTTGCAATACACCTTTCTTCGCTCCAAACTCTGACGTTTCAGTTTAGCTTCACTGCACAATCCGGCACATGAACTTGGCATTAACATTAGCCACTGGACTACCAGGGAAGTCCCAAATTTTAATGGAACTCTATTGAGTACCAGCTGTGTGTGTGTGTGTGTGTGTGTGTGTGTGTGTGTGTGTGTGTGACATTCATGCATATGTATGCAAACACACACACACAAAAGCTAATATTTTTTATGACAGTGTCCCAGCTTCTGGCAACTTAAGAGAACTCTCCCATCTATTTACTCATTCAGTGTGCTAAAAAAAAAAGTAAGCCAAAAATTTGGGGGTGGATCTTCAAATAAGGTATTTGATAAGTCTCAGCCTGCAGAGCTTCAGGCAGACCAGGCAGAGCCAACAGGTGACAGATATCACAAAGCTCATCTGAGATCCATAGTAAACACAAACTTTTATCACAAATCAGAGCTAATTAAGCAGAATGGACTTAATCACTAAAGGCTGTTTGACTCTTCTGGGAAAGATGTAGATAGAATTTATGACGGTGTCTTCATCAGACTTGTTGAACTCCTTTTATTCATTAGGCATTTGTCAGATCCATCCTTTAAGTCTCTCAGTGGCAACTGGACTATGGTGAAGGTAGAAAAAAATACTGCTATAGCCCCCAGCACCTAGATCACTGACATACAGCAGGTATTCAGGAGGTATCTACTGGATAAATCAGAATACATTAGCTGCACTGCATCAGAAGTGTATGTGACAGCAGCAATAGAATTCACAAGCTATGTGCAAAGAGATGAATTTTGCCAGGGCAGGTGAGGGAAAATTGCCCAAATGTAATAAGTAGCCACTCCTTTCCTGGAAGAGCACCTTTTCACCAGGCAGTAACGGCAGGAAAACCATGTGGACAGGAGTATGCCCCAACCCTGCAGGTTGCAGCAGATGGCCTGAGCTACTTTCCAATTCAAATTCTTACCAAGGTTTTACTTCCTGGGATTTTGCTGCACTTCAGCATCTCCTGCAAACCTTCAACTATAAAGGGGCACCTACGGAGCGGTCATTGTGCTTCTCTGCCAGGAAATTAGTGAAAAGCAAACAGCAAGTAACAGAAAAATAAATGCTGTGGAATGGTTTCTTATTTACCAGGCAACGAGCCTGTTAAGACTCATATCTTCTGAGAAAAATAACCCAAGAGCACCCTCCAAGTCCACTAGAAACAAGCCACTTTCAAAACAGTCATTGTCCTTTATTTGTCCTCTTCTTCTTTCCCCTGATAGTGCTTTTGTTTTTTGGGGGTTTTTTGGCCCACAGCACAGTGGATCCTAGTTCCCTGACCAGGGATCGAACTTGCATCCCCTACACTGGAGGCACAGAGTCTTAACCATTGGATGGCCAGGGAAGTCCATTCTTGATTAAGTTTTACTTGATTCATGCATAAACTACTTGATTCCCAACAGAAAAAGATAATTTAAACATTGCAGAGTCACTTTTTACTCCAGGGAGAAACACTGGCAGAGAAATGAAGGCACTTGAAAGAGAACGGAGACTAAAATTCTGAACAAAGGAAAATTAAAATGAACAAAATAAGGGAAAACAACAAGTGGAAAAGTTTTCAAACCCCCTAAAAAAGTGCAGAAACAAGCGACTTCCCATCACATTCTCTTCAAAAAAGCAGAGTGGGCTTCCCTGGTGGCTCAGTGATGGATAATTCTCCTGCCAGTGCAGGAGACATGGGTTCAATCCCTGAATTGAAGAGAGAATTCTAAAAGGCAAGGAGAAACTAAACCCACATACCACAACTATTCACAGTGCTCTAGAGCCAGGGAATGGCAACTACCTGAAGCCCACGTGCCCTAGAGCCAGTGCTCTGCAACTTGAGAAGCCAGGATGAGAGGCCTGAGTGCCGCACCTAGAGAGTAGCCCCCACTCTGCAACTAGAGAAAAGCCCAAGCAGCAAGGAAGACCCAGCACAGCCAAAAAAATAAATAAGTAAATCATCTTTTTTAAAAGGAAAGAGCCACTAATTCAGTCCCAGGATGGATGGTGCAAAGCCTTCATGCCAGAAGGAGGCAAGTTACCGAGTCAGGTACAGAGAAGGCAGAAAAATGGGCTCAATCCCACCTAGCAGTTTCCTCACCTCATTATACCCACTGAGAAGCCCCACCTGACCACAAAACCCACCTGGCCACCTAGAGCCAGCCTACCCTCTCACAGTTCTCCCCCCACCCAAACTGCATTCCAAACAGGAAAGGAGTAAACTGCATTTGAATGTGTTATTAAAATTAAAATAGACCCAGTTGTGGTAACAATACCTGCAAGAGAAAATTCCAGGTGCAATCAGGTATACAGGACGCAGCCTTCTGAATGTTGAAGGGTGGGGAACAGCATTATTGAAAACCAAAATAAAAGTTTGCTCTTAAAACCTGCTTTAAGAAATAAGGAGTAAAATTCTGCCTTTGAGATACTTCTTAATTCCCCGCCTCTTTCAGGCTTTCCGTTTTCCAAGCACCGTCCTCCACCCACCTCTGTCAAACTAATCTGTGCTTTTGTAAAGAAGATACCGTAATAGGCTATAACCACCTAGGAACAGATGAAAACAGAAGACAGAGGGAAGCACCCAGTTTGCAATAACAAGTTTTCATAAATGAGTTGCTAATTCTGCATCCCAGAAGGGCCAACTACCTCGCAGCAGCACCACAACTACCTACCTCTCGCCTTTTAATGCCAATTCATTATGAACTCGTGTGAACGCGGGGTGGGAGGAGAGGGGAGAAGGGCCGCACTGACAGGCTAAGGAGAGCAGGCGACCTGTAGCCCCAAATTAACCAGGCAAGCCAAGGGAGGCGTTCTCAAGAAGCCATTTCCAAGGAGGCTGGATTCAAACTGTAATTTGTCAGATCAAATCTCCTAGTCTCCTAAGGGTCAGGCCCCGGCTTGAAGAGGAGGGGAAGTTACTGGTGAGAGTTTACCTTAGAAGGCGGCAGGGAACAGACAGGCCTTTCAAAGCCACCCAGGGCTCTGCCCAGAGGCCCCGGGAGGCGTGGAGGGGCTGGAGCGGCGCGCGGCTGCGAGCCCCGCGGCGCCACAGGTTCCCCAGCGCGCGGCAGGGCCCGACTCCCACAGGTGGGCGGCGCTCGGCCCGGGGGGCTCTGGCGAGAGGAGGGGATGCTACGGATCACCAGGGACGCGGTGAACTGGGTGGGAGACGGCCAAGCGGTGGGATGGCTTGGTTTTAAGGAAGCCGGGCGAGAGAGAAGCTCCGGGTTTTCAGCTGCCGCGATCTGCTGGTTGGTGACCCGCTTTTCGCCAAGGCAAGAGCAGCCCGTGGCGGGGTGGGAGTGGGGCTCGCGCCCCTCCTACCCTCCGCCCAGCTAGCCTCGGCCTCCTCCCGGGCGCGGTTAAGCCGCACGGCCGCGGGCCACCAGCTGCATGCGCCCCGGCACGTAGGAGCCTGCACTACCACATGCGGGCGGGGGAAGGGCGCCCGGGGACCGAAGAGACTCAGCCCCTGGCTGGCCCTTCGCCTCCCAGCCTCACCGGATCCCGCGTCCGCTCACTCGCCCCCGCTCCCTCTCACCCGTGTTGGCCTTGATGTTCTCCCGCAAGAAGTGGCCGCTGGAGAGATGCTGAAGGCCAAAGTTCTGGGCTATCCTCTGGCACACGGTGCCCTTGCCCGAGCCCGGCGGCCCAAGGATGACCGCACGCAGGAGTTTGGAAGCCATTGCCTCGGAGAGGAGGGGGAGGCCGAACTGACAACCGGGACAGCGGCCTCGGAGAAGCCCCGGGAACTTTGTTTCTTCTGCCCCTGCCTCTGACACCCTGGGCTCGCGCGGAGATTCGCCGCCGCCCCTGCAGGGGAAGGAGAGACTTTGAGACAACCCCTCCTCTCCGCCCCGCGCCTGGGCGGCTCGAGGGCGGAGTAAGCGCCACGCTACACCTCCCCGCCCTCAACGCCCCCACTCTGCGATCCCGGAGAACTCCCGAGCGCCCGCCCCTGGCGGGGGTAGCCCTCGGGAGCTTGGAGTGGGGTCAGCCCGGCCAGGCCCACCTCGATCCTTTCCTATATCTCGTGCCCCACGCCCAGTCCGAGGAAGGGGTCGGGCATCCCCACGCCAATCTCCACCGAGTGAGACAGCCGGAACAGGCGGTGACTCCAAGTGCGCCTCCAGTAGCCCCACGCCGCGGCGGCCTGGGGGCTGAGCCCCAACCCGGGTCCCCGCACGTGGGCAGCGTTTGGTCCGCGCCTCCGCCTCTCCCCGGCGGCTGTCACATCCCCGGGAGTGGCAGCGGCCGCCTCCGCAGAGGTCTGAGGGATGCTCTCGTCGCCGTGGAGCCAGAGTCCGGCGCCTCTCCACCCGGAGAAGTCAAATAAACACACACCTTGGCCGGGACGCGGCCCTCTGCGAGGCTTCTAGCCCAGATCCCGCTGGGCGGCGCCGCCTCCGCCCGCCCCCACTCGGAGCCCCGGCCGGCCGCGCGGGGCTCGCGCCTTACGTAAGCCGGGAGACCGGCTCCGCGCTAGCCGGCAGCCTGCGCTCCCCACCCCGCCCCAGTCCTGCCGCTCCGCTCCCATCCGTCCCCTCCGCGACCTTGCTCCCCGAGACGCCGTGGGGCCCGCGGGGCAGAAGGAGCGTGGAGAAGACGCACGCGCCAGAAACCCCTCTTTTGCGGTAGGTTAGGGAGCCGGTCTCCTGTGGAAAGGAAGGAAAAATACAACTTGTTGAGTGCCTACTGTGCGTCAGTTTCGGAGCTAGGCGATTTCCGTGAAGCAGTAACAGTTCCAGGTAGGGCATGCACGATGGACGAAAAAGGAGGCTTGGAGTACGGCCCTTCATTCATTGAGTCAGTCATTCAACAAAGGTTTATTGAGCGCCTACTGTGTGCCAGACACTCTAGTCCCTCAGCATATAGCTGCGAACCAGAGATGGACTCCTATCCTGTGGAAGTTACATTTCAGCGGGACTTTTGAACTCTCAATTGCACGACTCCAAAGCGCAGGGTTCTTGAGTTAGAAGGAAAAGGGAGAGGGGAGGGGGAGTTAGGAATGATCCTGCCCTCAGGATCTCATAGAGTTAGGAATGATCCTGCCCTCAGGATCTCATACACTGGTTCCAGAACTGAAGAAGCCACGACGTTGGCACTAAATTAACAACTCAGTCCCAATGGATGCTATCTTCTCCCTAGCCTTCCCAGCGCATCCCAATATCCCAATCCATATTCTCTTTAAATCTGTTCCCGCCCCACACAGAGCCTTGATATTCCACTCAGACTTAGTGTGATAACCGCCTGCCCACAAGTCTCCAGCTTCCGGCCGTCCATATGTGATGCAGCTGCTAAAGTGCGAATCAATTTCCATTATTTCCTCATCTCAGATATTATCGACCCTTCAGCATAAAGGAAAAAAAAAATCGTCAGCAGGAGCACACAGGTGCCTTCCGTACACCTCTGCCATCTTTCCACAGGCCTTCTGTCTCCTGCCATTGCAGAAATCCCCTGCAGGATTCTGAGCACCCCCACACGTGGCTCACCAGTTCCGGAGGGACAGTGTGGAGAAGAGCCTACTCTAGCTTCCTGGCTGCTCTGTCTGTGTTGGGGGGCTGGGGAGGGGGTGAGAGAGACTGGCGTGGGATCCCAGGTCCCAGCCCTTCTCCTCCACACACTGATAGCCAGACAGAGCCTAGTCTCTCCTTACCCAGGAGCACCCCCAGGCTGCCAACCCCCGCACCGCCAACCCCAGGTCAGTATTTGTTCCAAAGTCCCCTTCCCCTGTCAAAACTACCTCAGTAATTTCCCTGGTGCTCCAGTGTTTAAGAATCCGCCTAATGCAGGGAGTCACAGGTTCGATCCTGGATGGGGGAAGATGCCACATGCCCTGGAAACTAAGCCCATCTGAGCCCAGCACTGCAACTAAGAGTAACTCCTGCTCTCCGCAACTAAAGAAAGCCCCAGCAAGGTAAAGGAGACCCAGTGCAGCCAAAAATAAATTAAAATTTAAAAACTATCTCAAAGTTCTGTGAACATCAGAGAGTTGTTATATAGAGCCCTTTTACCCTTCTTCTGGAAGCAAAGAGGGGAAAGAGCCTCTGGGGCTTTGGAGGGGATGACAAATCTCCCCTCTTCTTCCTGCCATGTGCCCTATAATATATAGCAGACACTCTGCAGTCCTTCTCCAACCTGAGCATGCATCAGAATGACGTGGAAGGCTTGTCAAAACTGACTGCTGATCCCTACCCCCAAAGTCTCTGATTCTGTGGGTATGAGGTGGACATTTCTAACTAGTCCCCAAGTAGAGCTGGGGCTGCCTATCTTGAGAGCTCACTTTGAAAACCACTGCTCTTAGGAAATCAGTATTCAGACATATGTGGTCTGGATTCCTCCACCTGCTGTGGGATCTTTGGCCCTTAACCTCTTTCTAAAATGAGATTGGATTTAGCTGGTGCCAGAGGTCCCTTTGTATTTACCAAGAATTGATTCTGTAAGTTGCCACAGGAAAGACAACTTCTAGCCCCCACAAACTAGATGTAGATAGCTTACCTTGCTATGTCCCAGTTCTTTTGCGTAGTTTTGAAATGTCTTCACCAACATCACCTTATGGTGTCAGGCAACTCTGCTAGCCACCCACATGAACATATATTATGAAACAAAAAAGGAGTTGTGACATAGGTAAACTTAAGAGAAGCCTGGCTGAGATTAGAACCTGACATTTCACAAGAGCCCCAATGGACCTTTCGTGTATATAGCCATCCTCAGGTCCCACAACTCAGCTGCTGATTGGAAGCAGTAGAACTGGAAGACGTGGGTTTGGGAGTCAAATACCCTAGGATTCAATTGCAGCAGCACCATTCACCAACTCTTCAAGCTCTTGATGTCTGTGAGCCTTAGTTTGCTTATCTGTAAAAGGGAAATAGTACTTATCTCACAGGTGGTGATAAGGCTTAAATGAGATAATGTATGTGAGAATTAGCACAGGACTGGGCATATAATAAGTATTTATTCATTAACATCATCATGATTAACCATGGAAGAATTGTATAGCCTCTCTGATCTCAGTTCCTGGATTATGAGCTAGTAATAAAAGCTGACTTAAAATTCAGCATTCAAAAAATGAAGATCATGGCACCCAGTCCCATCACTTCATAGCAAATAGATGGGGAAACAATGGAAACAGTGACAGATTTTATTTCTTGGGCTCCAAAATCACTGCAGATGGTGACTGCACCCATGAAATTAAAAGACATTTGCTCCTTGGAAGAAAAGCTATGACCAACCTAGACAGTATACTAAAAAGCAGAGAAATTATGTTGCCAACAAAGGTCCATATAGTCAAAGCTATGGTTTTTCCCATAGTCATGTATGGACGTGAGAGTTGGACCATAAAGAAAGCTGAGCACCGAAGAACTGATGCTTTTGAACTGTGGTGTTGGAGATTAAGCCATAATTTGGACAGCAAAGAGATCAAACCAGTCAATCCTAAAGGAAATCAGTCTGAATATTCATTGGAAGGACTGATGCTGGAGCTGAAGATACAATATGTTGGCTACCTGATGGAAAGAACTGACTCGTTGGAAAATCGAAGAAGGCAATGGCAACCCACTCTAGTACTCTTGCCTGGAAAATCCCATGGACGGAGGAGCCTGGTAGGCTGCAGTCCATGGGGTCGCTAGGAGTCAGACACGACTGAGCGACTTCACTTTCACTTTTCACTTTCATGCATTGGAGAAGGAAATGGCAACCCACTCCAGTATTCTTGCCTGGAGAATCCCAGGGACGGGGGAACCTGGTGGGCTGCCGTCTCTGGGGTCGCACAGAGTTGGACATGACTGAAGCGACTTAGCAGCAGCAGCAGCATTGGAAAATATCCTGATGCTGGGAAAGATTGAATATAGAAGAAGGGGACGACAGAGGATGAGATGGTTGAATGGCATCACCAACTCTATATATATGAGTTTGAGCAAGCTCTGGGACTTGGTGATGGCCAGAGAAGACTGGCGTGCAGCAGTTCATGGGGTCACAAAAAGTTGGATACAACTGAGCAACTGAACTGAACTGATGACAAAGTACCTAGCAGGCTTCCTGGCCCTTGCAAGATATTCCATAATGGTAGCTGTTCTTAACACAAACATTCTTGTAATTGGCTTCTTCTATTTCTTTTGCCTAGGGTTTTAAGTCCATTTGTAATATATATGACAGTCTTCAAAATAATTCACATCTATGTGTTAGTCTGTAGACAAACTGTAAACTCTGAGGGCTGAAACCAAATTGAATTTATTTTTCTACTTTCAAAAATATACAGCACTGGACTTCCCTGGTGGTCCAGTGGTTAAAACTCCATGCTTCCACTGCAGGAGGCACAAGTTCAATCCCTCGTGGGGGAGGATCCTGCATGCCACATGGTGAGGCAAAAAAAAAAAAAAAAAGATTTAGATAGATAGATAGCCCTGTGCCCATAGTAAGTAATCTGTAAAAGTTGGCAAATCTCACCACCCCCCTCCATCCTAACACGCTCACTATCAAGCTGTGTGGCCTCTCTGCAACTTTCCATAATATAAAGACTACGTTTGTTCATACTTTACACTTCCTTCATCAGATTCTCACAAGCTTGCAAAGAAGCTTGAGCAGAGATTCTCATTCCTATTTTACAAATGAGAAAAACCAAGGTCCTGAGAGGTGAGGTGAACTGCCCAAGATCACAGAACTAGCTGGTGACATGGTGGGGTCCAAACCCAGATATTCTCATTCCAGGCACAGTGCTCTTATTTACTAAACTTCAGTCATTTCCACACTACTTTCACAGTTTTGCCATAGTCTTCTAACATCTTGGCTGTAATCTGCTTATCATGTTTCTTTACATCGACTCGATTTGTTTAAATAATTTATTTGAAAAGGAAACTATATATAACTCACTAACCATAAATACAAAGGATACACTAAAATAAATGCAAGAAAAATAAAAGTAAGTTACCAAATTGCTCAAATCTACTTGTTGAGTTTCTGAGTTTAATCTTTATTTAAAAAAAAAATCTTTGTTTAAAGAAAAAAAAGATGTTGTTTACCAAGTGTTAGCCAAAAGATAAAAAGACATGGAGGATCTAAATGAGACTGTCTACAAACATACAGCTCAAAATAGAAAGGGAACACTTTCTTAACCTTTAGTTTATTATTATCCAAAGCCAGGTCCATGTACCACCTAGAATCAGCTCCATCTCCATATCCAATTATCTTTAGCTTCATCAGGAACGCTTTCACATACTTCAAAGTGTACCCTTGAAATGTAATTTAGTATAACTCACCAGGATTTTTTTTAATGATGTGACCTCAACCATAGTTCACAGATATGATGCCAATCCCATTTCAAACATTAACCCCTATGTCCCCCCCCACCCCCGTTCTTCACACTATCACTCTCCATCACTGTCTTTCTATCATCATTCAGGCTTCCTTCTATTGTATTTGATGAAGACTGTAGGCTCTTTGAACATAGTTGTTATATGAAAACTGAGTTTGCCTCATGGTGGATGTCAAACCAATAGGTATAACTGAGAGAGTCATTTCCTAGGCAGGTTGATAGGAAATCTAGGGGTCCCCAAGGAGAGAGGGGTCTGGAATTCTCAAGGAGGAAGAAAGGACAAACTTTTTTTTCTTTCTCCACATTCCTTAGGATTATATACTAATAATGTATCCTGCCTAAGGACAGTCTTTGGATTCAAACTTCTGTTATCTTAAAATGTTAATTAAGGGAGTAGACCTGGTCTTTACAAGGATGTATCTTGCCTGAGGACAGTGTTATCTTAAAATGTAAATTATAATGTAAAATTATATGTAAAACTAATACAATTATGTAAGGTTTAAAAATAAAATAAAATTAATTTAAAAAAAATAAAATAAATAAATAAATAAAATAAATTATGAGAGTAGGTCTGATGAGGTCTTTACACCCTCCAGACATTCTTTGGATTATATAACCTCATTGTTAACACTAGCAAGCGGGTACTCTTTCTGCCCTCTTCTGATGCCTATGTCAGAAGCTTTCTCTATCTCCTTTATACTTTAATAAAACTTTATTACACAAAAGCTCTGAGCGATCAAGCCTCGTCTCTGGCCCCGGATTGAATTCTTCTCCTCCGGGGGCCAAGAATCCCGGTGTATTCACGTGATTCAACAACAACCTTTCATAACCAAGTCAGAGATCAGGAAAAGGAAAAATTTATAGCTTGCAGCAAGTAAGGAGAACACTAGGGATCTTCCCCAAAGGAGTGTCTCTCCACACAACAAAATGGAGACGCTTTAAGCTAAGGCTACATGCATATTCAAGAAGAGGCTTGAGTAGAGGAGAAATGGGGCAAAGGTCCACGGAGTTCAAGTCTTAGTTGGTTGAAGTCCAGAGGGTCAGCACCATTCTGTCCAGAACCTGGCTAGGGGGGCCTTAGTTCCTCCAGAACTCAGACATTATTATGTATAGCCCTTAAGGAGGAGCTAGGACTCTACTTTATCCCTACACTGTTGTTTGACTGCTTTTTCTCTGTTCCTGCATTCCTTTGTCTCCTTAAGATTATCAGTTTTACCACAACTTGTTCAGGGATGAGCTTTGTATCTAGGCTTAGATCAAAAAATGGCTCAGGCCAAAATGGCTTCTCTTATGCCAAGAGAAGTTCTCTTTCTCCAGGGCCCCCCAGTACATCTGTTTACATAGTGACTTCATCTTGTATGTCAGGGCCTCCGCACAGTTAGGTATAGAGTCCAGACTTGGAGGGCAAATATTATCAAATGACTGACTCATGGCTGAATGCAGAGTGGGTAAAGTCCACAGGGACAGAAAGAAGGAATGCTAGCGACTTGGATACAGCAAGTTTCAGAAAAGAAAGATGTAAAATAATGGAAAAAGGAACAAGATATTAGCCCCAGATTGCCTGTCTCCTTTCTCCCTGCCGGGACTCATGAAAAACTTAGGACATCAAAAGGTTGTATTGAGAGAAGAATAAACAGGGAGGACTAACATGGCATTATGTGTAACAGCAGCACATTGTTACAAGTGAGTCATTTCCAAATTTTACTAGTTCACATGGTTATTAAACTATAACATCTTAACAGTTATTGAAAAGAGGCAGCATTATCTGTTTTACAAGGTTGCTCTCAGATAAAAAAAAAAAAAAAAAGTTGTTCCCAAACTGGTCTGGGATAATCCCACATGCCTCAGAGCTACTAAGCCTGTGTGCCACAACTACTGAGCCCGGGCTCTAGAGCCTGGGAGCTGCATTAAGAGAAGCCACCTTCTCCTCCTGCTCCCAATTCCTCCCACTTTTCCAATGAGTTAGCTCTTCGCATGAGGTGGCCAAAGTGTTGGAGTTTCAGCCTCAGCATCAGTCCTTCCAATGAACACCCAGGACTGATCTCCTTTAGGATGGACTGGTTGGATCTCCTTGCAGTCCAAGGGACTCTCAAGAGTCTTCTCCAACACCACAGTTCAAAAGCATCAATTCTTTGGCGCTCAGCTTTCTTCATAGTCGAACTCTCACATCCATACATGATAACTGGAAAAACCATAGCCTTGCCTAGACAGACCTTTGTTGGCAAAGTAATGTTTCTGCTTTTTAATATGCTATCTAGGTTGGTCATCGGAGAAGGTAATGGCACCCCACTCCAGTACTCTTGCCTGAAAAATCCCATGGATGGAGGAGCCTGGTAGGCTGCAGTCCATGGAGTCGCTAAAGTTGGACACGACTGAGCGACTTCACTTTCACTTTTCACTTTCATGTATTGGAGAGGGAAATGGCAGCCCACTCCAATGTTCTTGCCTGGAGAATCCCAGGGACAGCAGAGCCTGGTGGGCTGCCGTCTATGGGGTCGCACAGAGTTGGACACGACTGAAGCGACTTAGCAGCAGGTTGGTCATAACTTTCCTTCCAAGGAGTAAGTGTCTTTTAATTTCATGGCTGCAATCACCATCTGCAGTGATTTTGGAGCCCAAAAAACTAAAGTCTGACACTGTTTCCACATCTATTTCCCATGAAGTGATGGGACCAGATGCCATGATCTTCATTTTCTGAATGTTGAGCTTTAAGCCAACTTTTTCACTCTCCTCTTTCACTTTCATCAAGAGGATTTTTAGTGCCTCTTCACTTTCTGCCATAAGGGTGGTGTCGGCTGCATATATGAGGTTATTGATATTTCTCCTGGCAATCTTGATTCCACCTTGCGCTTCTTCCAGCCCCGCGTTTCTCATGATGCACTCTGCACATAAGTTAAATAAGCAGGGTGACAATATACAGCCTTGACGTACTCCTTTTCCTATTTTGATCCAGTGGATGTTGGCAATTTGATCTCTGGTTCCTCTGCCTTTTCTAAAACCAGCTTGAACATCTGGAAGTTCACGGTTCATGTATTGTTGAAGCCTGGCTTGGAGAATTTTGAGCATTACTTTACTAGCGTGTGAGATGACTGCAATTGTGAGGTAGTTTGAGCATTCTTTGGCATTGCCTTTCTTTGGGATTGGAATGAAAACTGACCTTTTCCAGTCCTGTGGCCACTGCTGAGTTTTCCAAATTTGCTGGCATATTGAGTGCAGCCTTTTCACAGGATTTGAAATAGCTCAACTGGAATGCCATCACCTCCACTAGCTTTGTTCATAGTGAGGCTTTCTAAGGCCCACTTGACTTCACATTCCAGGATGTCTGGCCCTAGGTGAGTGATCATACCATCATGATTATCTGGGTCATGAAGATCTTTTTTGTACAGTTCTTCTGTGTATTCTTGCCACCTCTTTTTAATATCTTCTGTTGGTAAGTGCCCAATATGCTACTGGAGATCAGTGGAGAAATAACTCCAGAAAGAATAAAGGGATGGAGCCAAAGCAAAAACAATACCCACTTGTGGATGTGACTGGTGATAGAAGCAAGGTCTGATGCTGTAAAGAGCAATATTGCATAGGAACTTGGAATGTCAGTTCCATGAATCAAGGCAAATTGGAAGTGGTCAAACAGGAGATGGCAAGAGTGAACATCGACATTCTAGGAATCAGCAAACTAAAATGGACTGGAATGGGTGAATTTAACTCAGATGACCATTATATCTACTACTGTGGGCAAGAATCCCTTAGAAGAAATGGAGTAGCCATCATGGTCAACAAAAGAGTCTGTATTGCAGTATTTGGATGCAATCTAAAAAACAACAGAATGATCTCTGTTCGTTTCCAAAGCAAACCATTCAGTATTACGGTAATCCAAGCCTATGCCCCAACCAGTAACGCTGAAGAAGCTGAATTTGAACGGTTCTATGAAGACCTACAAGACCTTTTAGAACTAACACCCAAAAAAGATGTCCTTTTCATTACAGGGGACTGGAATGCAAAAGTAGGAAGTCAAGAAACACCTAAAGTAACAGGCAATTTGGCCTTGGAGTACAGAATGAAGCAGGGCAAAGGCTAGTAGAGTTTTGCCAAGAGAACGCACTGGTCATAACAAACACCCTCTTCCAACAACACAAGAGAAGACTCTACACATGGACATCACCAGATGGTCAACACCAAAATCAGATTGATTATATTCTTTGCAGCCAAAGATGGAGAAGCTCTATACAGTCAGCAAAAACAAGACCGGGAGCTGACTGTGGCTCAGATCATGAACTCCTTATTGCCAAATTCAGACTTAAATTGAAGAAAGTAGGGAAAACCACTAGACCATTCAGGTATGACCTAAATCAAATCCCTTATGATTATACAGTGGAAGTGAGAAATAGATTTAAGGGACTAGATCTGATAGAGTGCCTGATGAACTATGGATGGAGGTTCGTGACATTGTACAGGAGACAGGGAGCAAGACCATCCCCATGGAAAAAAAATGCAAAAAAGCAAATGGCTGTCTGGGGAGGCCTTACAAATAGCTGTGAAAGGAAGAGAAGTGAAAAGCAAAGGAGAAAAGGAAAGATATAAGCATCTGAATGCAGAGTTCCAAAGAATAGCAAGGAGAGATAAGAAAGCCTTCCTCAGCGATCAATGCAAAGTAGTAGAGGAAAACAACAGAATGGGAAAGACTAGAGATCTCTCCAAGAAAATTAGAGATAACAAGGGAACATTTCATGCCAAGATGGGCAGTATAGACTATAATAAACATTTACTGAGTACTTGCTATGTACCACTGTTTTTCTCTCTCTCTCTTCATATATGTGTATATATAAATATATTTTGTTGGTGTTGTTCAGTCGCTAAGTCATGTCCGACTCTTTGTGACCTCATGGACTGCAGCATGCCAGGTTTCTCTGTCCTCTACTATCTCCCAGAGTTTGCTCAAATTCACGTCGATTGAGTCAGTGATGCTATTTAACCACTTCATCCTCTGCCTCCCCCTTCTCCTTTTGCCTTCAATCTTATCTATATATTATATAATATATATATATATAAAATTGTTAATATATTATTATATTATATACAATATTAATGCTTGCCACAGCCGTATGCCATAGGTAGTCTATTATTTTGTATCCGCTTTATAGATCTTAAACCTGAAGCAAGACATCTGGCAAGTTGCCTGACATCCTATAGACATAAGTAGATGATTTAAGGACATAAATCAAGCATCCTGACTCTAGAACCAGCGTTCTTTAATCATTGTGCTATGCAAATTCAAAGATGTGTGGAGTAATAGTGTTATCTTTTTATTTTATAGATGAAGAAACTGAGACACTAAGAGGTTAGGTAGTTTATCCCCCAGTGTCATTGAGCCAGAGCTGGGATTTGAACCCAGGTATCATGGATCAAAGCATATAACCACTACACCCTACCCAGTCTCCCTAGTACTTGAGTGAAGAGGGTCCTACGACTATGTCAGGAGCAATCTTCACCAGACTGCTTCTCTGGATGCTAGAATAGAGAGATGCTAACAGCAAGGAGAAAGTCACTTGTCTTCAACCTGACTTCACTCCCTCAACAGCCAGGTAATATCAACTGGGTCCTATGAAAGGTTTCTCCCACTAGGCCCTCTGTCTCAGGTATTACCACAGGTTTTAACTTACATCTTCCCTCCTGAACCTGCCTGTCAGCCTCCCACTGCCAACCTGTTGCCAGATCATTGCTGTGTCTCACATCTTGTTGCCAGAACCCTTTGACGGGAGCTTGACTCACTGCGGATCTGGCTCTCAGGTGGCATTTCCACTTGGCTCTCCATCTCATGACCACAGGCCTGCCTACCAGCTTGGGAATCAAGTTCCAGCTGCTCTCCCTGTCCCACCACCACAGCCTCTGCACCACATCAGTCCCAAACTTGGCTTCCAGATCTCCAGCCAGGGTCATGGGCCCCCATCTATTTGACAGGTCACTATGGACACAGCGGAGAGACAAACCAAAAGGGCAGGAAAAGGGTGTAATTTAAAAGGGGTGTCTTACCTATAGACTGGGAGAAAATAGTTGCAAAAGATGCTACTGACAAGGGACTAATCTCCAAAATATACAAATAGCTCATATAACTCAGTATTGAAAAACAAGCATCCCAATTAAAAAAAAAGAATCAGCAGACTTAAATAGACATTTCTCCAAAGAAGACATACAAATGGTCAACAGGTCCATGTAAAGATGCTCAGCATCGCTAATTGTTAAAGAAATGCAAATCAAAGCTACAATGAGGTATCACCTCACAATGGTCAGAGTGGCTATGATCAAAAAGTCTACAAATAGTAAAAACTGGAAAGGGTGTGGAGAAAAGGAAACCCTCCTACACTGTTGGTGAAATGTAAATTGGTACAGTAACTATGGAAAACAGTTTGGACTTAAACCTTTAAAAACTGAAAAATAGGACTTCTCTGGTGTTTCTGTGGTTAAGAATCCTCCTGCCAGATGGGAGGGAGGTTCAAAAGGGAGGGGATGTATGTATACCTATGGTTGATTCATGTTGAGGTTTGACAGAAAACAACAAAATTCTGTAAAGCAATTATCCTTCAATTATTAAAAAAAAAAAAAAGAATCCCCCTGCCAATGCAGGGGGCATGGATTAGATCCCTGGTCCAGGGAGATTCCATATGCCTCAAAGCAACTAAGCCCAGAAGCCACAACTATCGAAGACCATGTGCCCTAGAGCCCAAGCTCTGTAACAAGAAGAGCTACCATAATGAGCACACATGTGCACACAGAAGCTAATCTATCTTGACTGCTACATCCTCAGCCTTGGATGCTGAATGCTGTATAGAAAGTGTTATTGATTATACTTACATAATGTGATTCAGAATCCCTGGCATCTTCTGTGGATGGATATATTCTAAAATGAGATACATAGCAACAAATAAGACATTCTGCATGTAGTCTGATGACACTCTCTTGTTCTGTACAGTGTATTTCTTCCATAGCAGGATAACATTTTACTATGATCCCTTTCCTTCTTCATGCAACAGCTGAGGAATGTTATGCCCATCACCTTAAGAAAGGTAATGTAGGATTTCCATGGTTGCCCAATGGTTAAGAATCCACCGCCAATACAGGGGACATGGGTTCGATCTCTGGTATGGGAGGATCCCACGTGCAGCGGGGTAGTTATGCCTGTGCGCCGCAACTACTGAGTTCACGCTCTAGAGCCTGTGCTTCGCAGCGACTGAGCCTGCCCGCCCTAGAGCTGTGCTCTGCAACAAGAGAAGCCGCTGCAATGAGAAGCCTGAACACTGCAACAAGAGGAGCCCCTGCCCACCACAACTAGAGAAAGCCTGCGCACAGCAGTGAAGACCCGGTGCAGCCAAAAGTGAATACAATTTAAGACAAAAAAGAAAGAAAGGTGAAGTAGCAGAAAGAGAGAAATCAAGAGTCTTTTCTTGGCTTTGAGTTTGGGGCAGGGATCTCAGAAGGAGTAGAAAAAAATGCAGTTGATTTGGGAGTCTGCAAATGGTTGAAAGCTTTCTACTACATTCTATATTCTAAACTAGGAAAAATCCCCTGGGTTAGGAAGATGAGAGTCAGAGGAGAATTTAAGTGAAAACGATTTCCTAGAAAGAAGGGAAACTGCCTATCTGTTTACTTCCCAGGACTGAGCCCAGCAGGGAGGATGTAAGGAAAAAGAGAGATGGAGAAGATCCAAATGCAGGGAAGTGTGTCGCCCCTTCCCCAAGTAGGACCTGCGTTCATGCATGCGTGCTCAGTCACTCAGTTCTGTCTAACCCTTTGCGACCCCATGGACTGTAGCCCACCAGGCTCCTCTGTCCATGGGATTCTCCAGGCAAGAATACTGGAGAGGGTTGCCATTTCCTCCTCCAGGGGATCTTCCTGACCCAGGGATCGAAACTGCATGTCCTGAATCTGCAGGAAGATTCTTTGCAACTGAGCCACCTGAGAAGCCCCAGGTAGGACCTAGAAAGGTGACAAAACTTCACAATGAAGTGCATCACAGAATGAATCTGTTCCACAAGCATGTTCTGTTTGGTTAGTGCCAGGTTTGTATTTTATTATTTTATTCATTCATTTATTTATTTTTATAAGTTTATTCATTTTAATTGGAGGCTAATTACTTTACAATATTGTAGCGGTTTTGCCATACATTGACATGAATCCGCCACGGGTGTACATATGTTCCCCATCCTGAACCCCCCTCCCACCTCCCTCTGCATCCCATCCCTCTGGGTCATCCCAGTGCCCCAGCCTTGAGCTATTTGGCAGCCCTGGGTCTTAATTGTGGCATACCCCAGATCTTTAGCTGCAGTATGTAGGATCCAGTTCTTGTTCAGGGATGGGACCCAGGCTCCCTGCATTGGAAGCATGGATTCAGCCCCTGGACCACCAAGGAAGTCCCAAGGACAAGGGTTTTAAACAATTTGATTCTGAATGACTCTGAGTAGAGCATGCCCTTTCTGGGTTCTCCAGTCCTCACTCTCTATGATCTTATACTTGGTCTACTGTACTGACTTTCCCCTAAAGGCACTGAGTTTAAAATCCCTGACTAGCCAGACAGACAAGAAAATATTAATGCTCCACACAGTTCCCAATATGCCTCAACAAAGTAGTTCCATTTACACATGAGGGCCGTGCAAGAGAAGGAGAGAATGGGCAGCTCAGTTGTGATTGAAAACCAGAGGTAAACAACAGTGTCTCAGTGAATGCTGATGTGGAGGGATGACAACCAGACCAGGATGCTTCCTCAAAGTCATGGCACTTCCAAAGTCCCACTCTCCAAAAAAAATGAAGGCAACCCTAGTGACAGATGTTTTGTGCTTGGGCATTATGTTTGACTCCCTCGTAGCTGTGCCCTCTCTAATTGAGGACTAGCAGTGAAGCTAGGGAAACTGACCCTGACTCAAGTGACATACCTGATTGGTCCAAGGACATTTCAATTGCCCCCACCATCAATTAATTCAAGAATGGGGACTTCCCTGGTGGCCCAGTGGTTAAGAACCCACCTTGCAATGCAGTGGACGCAGATTCTGTCCCGGGTTGGGTAACTAAGATCCCACACGCCAGGGAGAAACTAAGCCTTCACACTGCAGCTACTGAGCCCAGGCACTTCTGGAGCTCCTTCGCCACGACTAGGGAGCCCATGTGAGAACCAAAGACCCCACGTGCCACAACTAAGACCCGGTATGGACAAATAAAGAAATGGAATAATAAGCAGCTGATTCTGAGCAACCATGAGTGAGTGTTTTATGGAAGTTTCTGGTTCAGAGTCAGCAATGGGAGCCAGTCTATCTTTCTTAAAAACAAGATTTCTTTGTAACCCAACTATTGTTGAGAGCCACCCACAGTCATGTGATGGACCAGCATTAGTTTGAAGCCAACAGCATGAATGGCAGAGCAGAAGGATGAAAAGAACTTGGTCCTTGATGATATAATTTAGCCTCTAGAGCAACCCTAAATTCTTCCCTACTTTTGGATGTGCTCTAATGTATTAGTCAATAAACTCTTTATTGTTTAGGTCAACTTGAATTATATTATCTATTGTCTGAAGTTAAAGCATCCTGACAGACTCATAATCAATATCAATTTTAGTCATAGAAAAATTTTAGAAGTTACAATTTTCACATCATAGTTGAATTATGATTCATTTTGCTAAAATTTCATATTATCTAAAACTGACGTTGCTTTTTTCACAAACCCAGTATTTACATAAAGCCTTGAAGATATATTTTTTTCAACTGTTCATGGATGATTTCTGGAAACAAGATGATTTCCACTCTCTACTTCTGCCTCATTCATTCATGTAACAAGCATTTATTGAATGCCAACTGCATACCAGTCACTCAGTATAATGATGGTTAAAAGAGACCCCTTTTCACTGATTATAGTTTATCATATACAAGGAATTCAGATTCAGAAATGGTTTAAATACCTCTGCCAGAAAACTTATAAATGAAAGAAAGAGATATGAGTTAAATTCTTAGACGAAGGAAAATTCACCAAGGAAGATATCTTAAAATACTAGCCAAAATAGAGTCCAAGCTGAATTGGTCGTAGAGTCAACAATCTCAGGGCAGGACTTTGCCAGTGGTCTAATGGTTAAGACTCCTTGCTTCCACTGCAGGGGGGCAGGTTCCATCCCTGGTTGAAGAAGTTCCCCATGCCATGGGGTGTGACCTTCCCTCAAAAAAAGTCTCAGAGGTGTTTTAAATGGCAGCATCCTAAAAATGCTTTGTCTTAAAATAGACCATATCTCAGGTTATACTCAAGGTTTTTCTCCAGTTGGATCCAGAAAACATCTTTTTCCTTTCTTCCTCACCATAGATATGTATAAATCAGCCACGATTCACTTTATTTATTCAACAAACATAACTGGGTTCCTACTTTATTCCATCTTCCAGGCTAGGTGATGGGGCTACAGAGTTGAATATGGTCGCTACCTTTAATACAATTTACCACTAATGAAGAAGCCAGACATATAACAGCAACAACAACAAAATAAAACAAAGCCAAAACAAAAAATTGGAAAGAAAGAGATCCAGTATCAAAGGGACCTTAACTAGACACAAAGATCCACAATTTGCAATCTGGGTGATGTAGATCCATTTGTCTAACCTTGATTCCTTTATTTTCTCTTCAAGAAAATTAGAGCTACCAAGGGAACTTTTCATGCAAAGATGGGCACAATTAAGGACAGAAATTGTATGGACTTAACAGAAGCTGGGATTTCTTTGGAGGGAATGATGCTGAAGCTGAAACTCCAGGACTTTGGCCACCTCATGTAAAGAGTTGACTCATTGGAAAAGACTCTGATGCTGGGAGGGATTGGGGGCAGGAGGAGAAGGGGACGACAGAGGATGAGATGGCTGGATGGCATCACTGACTCGATGGACGTGAGTCTGAGTGAACTCCAGGAGTTGGTGATGGACAGGGAGGCCTGGCGTGCTGCGATTCATGGGGTCGCAAAGAGTCAGACATGACTGAGTGACTGAACTGAACTGAACAAAAGTAGAAGAGATTAAGAAGAGATGGCAAGAATAGAAGAACTATAACACAGAAGAACTATACAAAAGAGATCTTCATGACTCAGATAACCACGATGGTGTGATCACCCATCTAGAGCCAGACATCCTGGAGTACAAAGTCAAGTGGGCCTTAGGAAGCACCACTACGAACAAAGCTAGTGGTGGTGATGAAATTTCAGCTGAACTATTTCAAATCCTAAAAGATGCTATGAAAGTGCTGCACTCAATATGCCAGCAAATTTGGAAAACTCAGCAGTGGCCACAGGACTGGAAAATGTCAGTTTTCATTCCAATACCAAAGAAAGGCAATGGCAAAGAATGTTCAAACTACCACACAATTGCACTCATCTCACACACTAGCAAAGTAACGCTCAAAATTCTCCAAGCTAGGCTTCAACAGTATGTGAACCATGAATTTCCAGATGTTCTAGCTGAATTTAGAAAAGGCAGAGGAACCAGAGATCAAATTGCCAACATCCATTGGATCATCGAAAAAGCAAGAGAACTCCAGAAAAAGATCTACTTCTGCTTCATTAACTAGGCTAAAGCCTTTGACTGTGTGGATCAGAGCAAACTATGAAAAATTATTAAAGAGTTGGGAATACCAGACCACCTTACCTGCCTCTTGAGAAATCTATATGCAGGTCAAGAAGCAACAGTTAGAATCAGACTTGGAAAAACAGACTGGTTCCAAATTGGGAAAGGAGTACATCAAGGCTGTATATTGTCACCCTGCTTATTTAACTTATATGCAGAGTACATCATGAGAAATGCTGGGCTGGATGAAGCACAAGCTGTAATTAAGATTGCCGGGAGAAATAACAATAACCTCAGATAGGCAGATGACACCACCCTTATGGCAGGAAGTGAAGAGGAACTGAAGAGCCTCTTGATGAAAGTGAAAGAGGAGAGTGAAAAAGTTGGCTTAAAACTCAACATTCAAAAAACGAAGATCATGGCATCCAGTCCCATCACTTCATGACAAATAGGCGGGGAAACAAAGGAAACAGTGACACTTTATTTTCTTGGCCTCCAAAATCACTGCAGATGGTGATTGCAGCCATGAAATTAAAAGATGCTTGCTCCTTGGTAGAAAAGCTATGACAAACTGAGACAACATGTTTAAAAGCAGAGACATTACGTTGCCAACAAAGGTCTGTACAGTCAAGCTACGGTTTTTCCAGTGGTCATGTATGGATGTGAGAGTTGGACTGTGAAGAAGGCTGAGCACCGAGGAATTGATGCTTTTGAACTGTGGTGTTGGAGAAGACTCTTGAGAGTCCCTTGGACTGCAAGGAGATCCAACCAGTCCATTCTGAAGGATATCAGTCCTAGGTGTTCATTGGAAGGACTGATGCTGAAGCTGAAGCTCCAATACTTTGGCCACCTGATGCAAAGAACTGACTCATTGGAAAAGACCCTGATCTTGGGAAAGATTGAAGGCGGAGGAGAAGGGGACGACAGAGGATGAGAGGGTTGGATGGCATCATTGACTCAATGGACATGAGTTTGAGCAGGCTGGGAGTTGGTGATGGACAGGAAAGCCTGGCATGCTGCAGTCCACGGTGTCACAAAGAGTTGGACTGAACTGAACTGAACTGAATTCCTTTAAATCAAAAGGGAAATAATAATAATACCTATATCATAAGATATTTTTGGTGATCAAATGCTTTCTGAAAAAAATTATGTATCACCTTAAGTACATAGCAAGCAGTCAGTAAATATTAGCTACTACTACTATTCATTAAACAGTATGATTCAAGCGCTGTTCTAAATGTTTGTGATACATCATTGAATAAAACTGAAAAAAAATCTCTGTCCTTGTATAGCTTACATTACTATTTTCATACAATTTAATACATACAATAAACTGCATATAATGAAAGCTCACTGTTATATTCTTAGAATCTAACTTATTAACTTGGGATTCTCCCAGATCTCCTGAGTAAAGGAATTGGGTATAAGTCTTTTTTTTGAAAGGTGGCCCTATAAAGCATGGTGAGTGAGGGAAGTGAAAAAGGGAAAGAGAAAGAAGTCAACAGAGTATATATGAATTAGTGAGTCACCTCGAGGGGCAACTGGAGCTCATTCTCGTAGAGACTTTTTGAATGACTATGTAGACACACCTCAGAATTGTTCCGGGGTATTAGTTCACCAACTTGTTTTCATAGGTAGAAGGTCACTCCTGAGGTGTCTCTCCAGCAGAAAAACACAGCCACCTGCATGCATAGGAATCGTCTGCAGGTCATCTCATGGGAGGGTTAGGGGGCTATGAGTGAGGAACATCAACTCTGCTATACTAATAAAATTAATATTTTATTATAAAAGCCTCTCTTACTAAGATAAATTATACTTTTAACAATTAGCTCATATAAATATTATTGCTAGACTGAGATAGCGCTCACCATTAATTCCACTCTATTTTCCATTTTATAGATATAAGTGTTAAGAAAGCTTTCCACACGTATCAGTGGATGGAAATAAAAGTTTTGTTGCAGCAATATCATTTAATTCTTTGAACTCCTTCCAAGGTATATTTCAAGAACCACAGAATGATCTATCACTGAAATGCATTTTTTAGTTGTCTATTAGCTGAAACTCAATTAGTTTCTCAATTCTGTTGCAAGGAAAAAATTAGAAAATACCTGACTTGCAAAAGTGTTTGCTATCCAGTTAGGCGAGCCATTCACTTTCTAGATTTCTGGGAAGTTTGTCAAAAAGGCTTTCTCAAGAATTATCAAGCAATTATTAAATCAGATCTGTTACTTCTCCACCTAGAGGCATTCTGATTAACCTGGTATGTTCAGAAAGATTTAGAAAATGAAAGTACTATTAATTTCAAAATATCTTAGGTAATAAAGTTTTTGAATTTTATTAGGAATAAAATTTACAAGGAATTTTTCTCTCTTAAATAAAGTAATTGCTGTATTTTTAGCTCATTTGATTTATGGAAATATCTGCCTAACAGCTAACTGGCAAAGTCAGCCCTCACAGTCAAACCAACCAGCCAAATAAGATTTTTCTTTCCAGTCAGAAAAGATCTGACTATATTTTTCTATCCAAATAAACATATTGAAACGCATCCTCATGACAACCATCTCTCTTCTGAACTCAAAATGAGAGAGACGCGATCTTGCTGAGAATTTGTTCTTAGATGAAATAATCCACCTGGAGGGGTGAGATGTGGGCGTGCGAGGGAGGCTCAAAAGGGAGGGGATATATGCATACATATAGCTAATTCACATTGTTGTAACAGAAACTAACACAATATTGTAAAGCAATTATACTCCAGTTAAAAAGTAAATATAAAAAATATCCTATGACAAGCCATAATGGAAAAGAATATGAAAAAAGAATGCATATATATATGTATAACTGAATTACTTTGCTGTACAGTAGTAATTAATACATTGCAAATCAACTAAACTTCAATTAAAAATGACCTGTTTTTAAAAAGAAAAAAATCCTGTTTAATGTTGATATTTTTTTTTATCAATGTGCCTCTACCCTCCTCCCCCATTTATTTGCTGTCACAAGACTCTGTCAGAAGTGATAAATTCTTTAACAATAGTCAGGGGATAGGAAGGCTGAGGTTATTAAATAATAATTGCCATCATGTTCGGAGAAGGCAGTGGCAACCCACTCCAGTACTCTTGCCTGGAAAATCCCATGGATGGAGGGGCCTGGTAGGCTGCAGTCCATGGGGTCGCTAGGAGTCGGACACGACTGAGCGACTTCACTTTCACTTTTCACTTTCATGCATTGGAGAAGGAAATGGCAACCCACTCCCGTGTTCTTGCCTGGAGAATCCTAGGGACGGGGGATCCTGGTGGGCTGCCGTCTATGGGGTCGCACAGAGTTGGACATGACTGAAGTGACTTAGCAGCAGCAGCAACCTGTCCTTAAGCCACTGCTCCCTGGTGGCTGAGATAGTAAAGAATCTGCCTGTAATGTAAGAGGCCCAGGTTCAATCCCTGGGTCAGGAAGTACTCCTTGGAAAAGGGAATTGCTGCCCACTCCGGTATTCTTGCCTGGACAAGAAATCCCATGGACAGAGGAGCCAAAGAGTTGGACACGACTGTGCAATTAACACTTTCACTTTCAGGCTACCCTAGTAATTTAATCTCTTTGGAGCCCTGGAGGTTTTTACCCAGTGCAAGGTAACATAATAAGCTGGGGACAACAATATCTTTTTATTTTATAAATGGGATAACTGTGATTATGAAAGGGGAGTGGGGAACAGAAAACTGACATAACACTTGTCATTTCCTCAGAGAAATCCTTTCTGGTGGATTATAGACGGAAATCAAGATCTGGAAACTGATTCCCTTAGCATTCCCTGTGCCCATCAGATCCCTTGGAAAGTCTTTGTATCTGTCTTTGAAAACCACTAGATTTATACCGTGTACATTATTTGTCCCTCATAACAGCTCTGTGAGTTTGGTACATACAAGAGCTATTAATATGACTCTCATGTAGCAGATGAGGTACAGAGACATCACATCAATTACCTAAAGTCACTTGAAACCAGTCAAATCAACATTCCTGAGTTCATTTAGCAGAGCTCCCTGCTTCTGCTCCAGCCAAGTGGACCAACACACCATCCCAGCACCACTGCCTTCCTACCTGGGAGGCTTCTCTGCCTCCTCATAAAATGCTGGACTGAGTGACACTCACTCAATTAGCATGCTTTTTTACTCTGGTTCAGGCTAATTTTTCCAATATTTTATTAAGAAAAAAATTGAAAGCATCTAAATTGAAAAATCATATACACCCAGCTACATATCTAGATTCCATGAATGTTTTACCATATCAGCCAGGCTGTTTTTTTTTGTTTTTTTTTTTCATTTATTTATATTTGGCTGTGATGGGTCTTTTCTCTAGCTGCAGTGAGCAGGGACTACTCTAGTTGTGGTGCACAGACTTTTCACTGTGGTGGCTTATACAGCTATAGAGCACGGACGCCAGGGCACTCAGGCTTCAGTAGTTGTGGTTCACGTAGTTTCACTTCCCAGGCTCCAGAGCACAGGCTCAATAGTCAGCCAGGCTTATTTTTTAAACAAATCTTTGAAAGCTTACATTTCCCCCTTCTATAAGACAGAAAAATACCACTGTACCTTCACCCAGGGTGTTTTCAAGGAGTAAGACTTCTGACTCACAGAAAACTACAAACACAAATTTTCTCATCTCCACTGGTTCAGGTCATTCATTCAGTTTGTTACTAAACTGGGAAGTACATTAGAATCACCTGGGGAATTCTTAAAACATATGTGTCGTGGTTCTCCCCTGATCAACTGAGTCAGAATCTCTTGAAGTAGGTACAGTGTTTTAGCATTCAGTTAACTAATAGGTAATTAATGCGCACTAGCCATGTAATACCACTCCAAGGTGGTGGAGTAGAAGGACATGCGCTCATCTTCTGCGAGAACTCCAAAATTACAACTCGTTGCGGAACAACCATTGACAGGAGAATGTTGGATCCCACCAAAAAAAAAGATACCCCACATCCAACAGCAAAGGAGAAGCCCCAGCAAGACAGTCGGAGGGGCAAAATCACATATAAAATCAAACCCCAAACATCAGAGATGCTCAGAAGGCTCAAACAAAATCTTGTGTTCACTAGGAGACCCCACAGAGATGGAGCCAGACATGCCTTTGACTGTTTGAGTGTCTCCTGTGGAGGTATGGGTCAGCAATGGCCTGCCACAGGGGCAGGGGCTCTGGGTGCAGCAGACCTGGGTGTGGCATAAGCCCTCTTGGAGGAGGTCATCTTTAACCCCACCATAGAGCTGCCAGAACTTACACAGGACCAGGAAAACAGACTCTTAGCGGGCACAAACAAAACTTTGTGTGCACTGGGACCCAGCAAAAAGGAGCAGTGACCCCACAAGAGTCACAAGTCACCCCACAAGTCTGACCCAGACTTGCCTGTGAGTGTCCAGGAGTTTCTGGCAGAGGCAAGGGTCAGCAGTGGCCTGCTGCAGGGTCATGGTCACTGAGCAGCACTGAGTGCATGGGACCTTTTGAAGGAGGTCACCATTTTCTTCATTACCACCATAGTTTGCTCTCAGGTCGAACAACAGGGAGGGAACACAGCCCTGCCCATCAACAGAAAATTGGATTAAAGATTTACTGAGCATAGCCCCATCCAACAGAACAAGACCCAGTTTCCCATATAGTCAGTCTCTGACATCAGGAAGCTTCCATAAGCCTCTTATCCTTATCCCTCAGAGAGCAGACAGAATGAAAACCACAATCACAGAAAACTAATCAAACTGATCACATGGACCACAGCCTTGTCTAACTCAACGAAACTATGAGTTATGCCATGTAGGGCTATCGAAGATAGACAGGTCGTGGTGGAGAGTTCTGACAAAATGTGGTCCACTGGAGAAAAGAATGGCAAACCACCTCAGTATTCGTGCCTTGAGAACCCCATGAACAGTATGGAAAGGCAAAAAGATAGGACACTGAAAGATGAACTCCCTAGGTCAGTAGGTACCCAATGTGCTACTAGGCAAGAATGGAGAAATAACTCCAGAAAGAATGAAGAGACAGAACCAAAGCAAAAACAACAACCAGTTGTGGATGTGACTGATGGTGGAAGTAAAGTCCAATACTGTAAAGAACAATATTGCATAGGAACCTGGAATGTTAGGTCCATGAATCAAGGCAAATTGGAAGTGGTCAAACAGGAGATGGAAAGAGTAAACATCAACATTTTAGGAATCAGTGAATTAAAATTGACTGGAATGGGCAAATTTAACTCAGATGACCATTATATCTACTACTATGGGCAAGAATCCCTTAGAAGAAATGGAGTAGCCCTCATAGTCAACAAAAATATGAAACGCAGTACTTGGTTGCAATCTCAAAAATGACAGAATGATCTCTCTTCTTTTGCAAGGCAAACCATTCAGTATCACAGTAATCCAAGTCCATGCCCCAACCAGGTAATGCTGAAGAAGCTGACGTTGAATAGTTCTATGAAGACCTACAAGACCTTCTAGAATTAACACCCAAAAAAGTGTCCTTTTCATTATAGGGGACTGGAATGAAAAGTAGGAAGTAAAGAGATACCTGGAGTAACAGGCAAATTTGGCCTTGGAGTACAAAATGAAGTAGGGCAAAGCCTAACAGAGTTTTGCCAAGAGAATGCACTAGTCATAGCAAACACCCTCTTCCAACAACACAAGGGAAGACTCTACACATGGACATCACCAGATGGTCAATACCAAAATCAGATTGATTATATTCTTTGCAGCCAAAGATGGAGAAGCTCTACACAGTCAGCAAAAACAAGACTGGGAGCTGACTGTGACTCAGATTATAAACTCCTTACTGGCAAATTCAGACTTCAGTTGAAGAAAATGGAAAACCACTTGACCATTCAGGTATGACCTAAATCAAGTCCCTTATGACTATACAGTGGAGGTAACAAATAGGTTCAAGAGATTAGATCTAATAAACAGAGGGCCTGAAGAACTATGGACAGAGGTTCATGACACTGTACAGGAGTGATTAAGACCATTCTCAAGAAAAAGAAATGCAAAAAGGCAAAATGATTGTCTGAGGAGGCCTTACAAATAGCTGAGAAAGGAAGAGAAGCTAAAGGCAAAGGAGAAAAGGAAACATATATCCATTTGAATGCAGAGTTCCAAAGAATAGCAAGGAAAGATATGAAAGCCTTCCTCAGAGATAAATGCAAAGAAATAGAGGAAAATAATAGAATGGGAAAGAATAGAAATTTCTTCAAGAAAATTAGAGATACCAAGGGGACTTTTCATGCAAAGATGGGCACAATAAAGGACAGAAATGGTATGGACCTAACAGAAGTAGAAGATATTAAGAATAGGTGGCAAGAATACACAGAAAAACTATACAAAAGAGATCTTCATGACCCAGATAACCACAATGGTGTGATCACCCACCCAAGCGAGACATCCTGGAATGTGAAGTCAAGTGGGCCTTAGGAAACATCACTATGAACAAAGCTAATGGAGATGATAGATAGAATTCCAGTTGAACTATTTCAAATCCTAAAAGATGATGCTGTGAAAGTGCTACACTCAATATGGCAGCCTATGTGGAAAACTCAGCAGTGGCCACAGGACTAGAAAGGTCAGTTTTCATTCCAATCCCAAAGAAAGGCAATGCCAAAGAATGTTCAAACTACCACACAATTGCAATCATCTTACATGCTAGCAAAGTAATGCTCAAAATTCTCCAAGCCAGGCTTCAACAATACATGAACTGTGAACTTCCAGATATTCAAGGTGAATTTAGAAAAGGCAGAGGAACTAGAGATCAAATTGCCAACATCCATTGGATCATCTAAAAAGCAAAGAGTTCCAGAAAAACGTCTATTTCTCCTTTATTGACTATGCCAAAGCCTTTGACTGCATAGATCACAACAAACTGTGGAAAATTCTTAAAGAGATAGGAATATCAGGCCACCTGACCTGCCTCTTGAGACACCTGTATGCAGGTCAAGAAGCAACAGTTAGAACTGGACATGGAACAATAGACTGGTTCCAAATAGAGAAAGGAGTCCGTCAAGGCTGTATATTGCTATCCTGCTTTTTTAACTTATATACAGAGTACATCATGAGAAATGCCAGGCTGTATGAAACACAAGCTGTAATCAAGATTGCTGGGAGAAATATCAATAACCTCAGATATGTAGATGACACTACACTTATGGCAGAAAGTGAAGAATTAAAGAGCTTCCTGATGAAAGTGAAAGAGAAGAGTGAAAAAGTTGACTTAAAACTCAACATTCAGAAAACTAAAATCATGGCATCCAGTCCCATCACTTCATGGCAAATAGATGGGGAAACAAAGGAAACAGTGAGAGACTTTATTTTTCTGGGCTCCAAAATCACTGCAGATGGTGATTGCAGCCATGAAATTAAAAGACACTTGCTCCTTGGAAGAAAAGCTATGACCAACCTAGACAGCATATTAAAAAGCAGAGACATTATTTGGCCAACAAAGGTCCATCTAGTCAAACTATGGTTTTTCCAGTAGTCATGCATGAATGTGAGAGTTGGACTATAAAGAAAGCTGAGTGCCGAAGAATTGATGCTTTTGAACTGTGGTGTTGGAGAAGACTCTTGAGAGTCCCTTAGACTGCAAGGAGATTCAGTCAGTCCATCCTAAAGAAAATCAATCCTGAATGTTCATTGGAAGGACTGATGCTGAAGCTGAAATTCCAATACTTTGACCATTTGATGCGAAGAACTGACTCCTTGGAAAAAACCCTCATGCTGGGAAAGATTGAAGGCAGGAGGAGAAGGGGATGACAGAGAATGAGATGGTTGGATGGCATCACCAATTTGATGGACATGAGTTTGAGCAAGCTTTTGGAGCTGGTGATGGACAGGGAGGCCTGGTGTGCTGCAGTCCATGGAGTCGCAAAGAGTCGGATACAACTGAGCGACTGAACTGAACTGAATTGAGCCATGTATCAAGCAACATCTGAGACATCAGAGCAGGCCCTGCCATCATGGTGCTGCATCCTCTTCCCTTGCCACCAAGAGAATCTTCCTGCACCATGTGTCTCATCCACTTTAATCTAACTCTCCTTCCTTGTCTTTAGATCTTTATTCAGATCCCAGAATATTCTATAATGCTTCCCCTTCCTCAACCTAATCATGCCTCGAGATCCAGTTTACATGCTGCCTCCTCTGAAGTCTCACCTGGCCCTATCGTTCACTCCTTCTCAGGAGTCCTGCTGTTGGCTTTCCCATCATCATTATCATAGGAGACAGCACTTTGTGCAAGGATTTCTGGTTTCCCCTACAGTACTCCAAGTACTGTGAAGAGGCAGAGACTGTTGTATGTGACTTGATATCCTCATTATGTTGGAAAGTGCCTGGAACATGGCACCATTTTAAAATTTAAAACAGACAAGCAGAAGACCAGTAGTTGAGACCAGTATCACATCTCAGGCAATTACCACCACCATGAATGGCATGTTTCCTAACACTTACTCTGAATTTCTTCCTTAGGACTTGTTTGATGCTCTTTTATCCAAAGGGACGGAAGCTAGACTTTGCAGTGGACAGATCTGATAATGAAGAGCTCTGGAGGTTTACAAGTTGTGTTCTTGGATTTTTCTAAGTCCTCCATTGAAAACTCTTTAAAACTCCTGTCCACACCAATGGAATTTGCAAAGGGGAATGTCCCAGAGGAGACAGGCCATGAAAGAGTTCAATCAGTCAGACAGAAATAGCTGAGCACGTAGGCTTTGAAGTCTGATGGAACAGAGGACTAAGTCTCACCTCCACCCTGCTATCTATTTGACTTAGGTGGTTTACTTAACCTCTCTGACCCTCAGTTTCTTTATCTATAAAATGCAGACCAGTATTCTCACCCCCCTTCTCTCTACATGAGCCTGCAAACTTCGTGTGGAGAATCACATTAACAGCTAACATTTACTGAGGGGTTCACCATGTGCCAGGCACATTGTCAGCTCTTTGTGATTCAAAACAACGACCCTTTGAGGTACTATTATGATCCATGTTTTGCAGGTCATGAAACCAAGACAAATTAAGTTGTCAATGATTACACAGCTGGTAAAGAGTAGATTCAAATCCAGACAATCTGGCTCCAAGAGCGCACTCTTATCCATGTCCAAGGGACTTTGTTTACCTTAGTGTCTGCAGGTCCTAGAATACCTGGAATAGGGACTGACACATGGGAGCTAAAAAAACTGTTAAATGAATCAATCAATACCTTCCTGCAGTGCTGCTGTGAGGAGGAAGGAAGTATTATTTATTATCTACCGCATTTGATGCTCTTTTATGTATCTTACCTCACTTAATCCTCCTATGAGGTATGCTGTTATCAAATCCCTGTTACGGTTGCCTACATAGAGGAGAAAGCTGAACAGAGGTAAAGTCACTTGCCCAAGGACACACACCTGACAGTCTCTCCTCCCAGCAAAGCCTGTGTACTCTTATCTCTGTACCTGTGGTCTTTAAATATTTTTGTGCCCCTTGTACCTTTCCATGTTGACATCTAGAATGGTTTACCACGAGTTGAAATAATTGCAAAGGCTATAATTTTCTCAGTATTATAAATATTGACATTTTAAAAACATTTCATTACCTTTCTTTGGTAGGGATGTAGTTAAAATTTCCTTAAATTAAAAAAAAAATTTCTGGTACTGCTTCCACAATTTGGAAGTCGGGGCCACGTGCCTGATGCAATAGAAAGAAAAGGGAAAAGCTGTGACTGTTAAAAGAGCTCAAGAATGTACATCTAATTGACACTACATTACATTAGTCATTAATATAATGTAGTGTCAGTTAGTGTAGTGTATTGCCAACTGACTATGACAACCCTAAACAAGCAGTGTCTCCTATTTAAGCTCAAGTAACTTTTGTGACTATGGAAGGGCATCATTCATCTTTCCTTTTATGGCAGATTTTTGTAGTTCCTCTAGTACCTTGTCTCAGAGTACTCTGCAACTTTCCTGATAACTCCTTGTTCTCTCTCCTGCTAAAATGTAGCCCTTTTATGCCAGACTTTTAGAACCTTTACTACCATATCCACTACTTCTACCCCCAGATCCAGATCCAGATCCAGTGTCACTGAGGCTGCCCCCCTTCATTGGTCTATAATTTCATTGCCATTGTCCATTATAATTTCCCAAATCATAGTTCCCATCACCACAATAGCTAACATTGCCAAAATTTTCTCTTTCTTTGCCACCATTCTATCCTCCACCTTGGTTTCCCCGTCCTGGTCCATAGTCCCATCTACTACCGTCTTCCACAGCTGCCACCATCACCTGCAAATCTGTGTATCTACCATTATGCCCTTCATAACTATCCGTGCTCCCACCACTTCTATTAGCTGACTCCAGTGAAGTTACCACTATGGCTTAAGTTCTCTCCAGGACCTATGAAGTTGCCACATCCTCTCTTTCACTCTGCTTGTCTTCCATAGCTTCTGTGGTTTCAATCTTACCATTCTTTTCAAAATAGTTTCTCAAAATTTATTCTTCTTTAATACTACCAACATATTTTTTTCTTTACTGTTAGCTGGGTACCAGGTTTTCGGGCATCCAACAGGTCCTGTCCCTCTAGTAGCAGATGGAGTCTGGGTGGGGCACCTGGGCAGAGGGTTTACTTCCATTTTGAGACCTAACTGGCCTCTTCTAACCCAAGTTAGAGGAAGAGGGACTGAGAGGAAGGGCTGAGTCACTTTTGAAGATATAACCCATAGAATTTAAAACCAAAAGTGAGTTTGTATCCAGATAATCTGTTTAAAAAAATATATGAACAGGTGTATAATGGCTAGAAATTTTGTTTTATTCCCTTCTGTCCTTGGACTCATTTCTCTTTTTCATTTCTCCCTCAAAATTGTATACTACTGTGATTTATTTTATACATGAAAGTCATTTGTTGATCACCCTTCCATATGGGTCTTTTAAAATTTTTCATGTCTGATGTTCTATCTTAATAAAATAACCAGTTCAAGAAAAGCCATAAATATCTTGTTAAACAAAAATAAGCCAATTTCACTGATTAAAAAAAAGTGTGTTGAAATTTTGATAAACAATCATTACATATTGAAAGAAAATTGTTTTGGAAATCCATCTTTCAATGAGCTAGTTCAATTTTCGTGTTTTCAGTTAGTTCATAAATCCAGGGTAGAATTGGTTGGTATTGGTAGAATAAAGACTGCATTCCAATTTTATTCCTAATATAGATGGGTGGACTTTTCTGGTGGTTCAGTAGCTAAGACTCCAGGCTTTCAATGCAGGAGGCCTGAGTTCAATCTCTGGTCAGGAAACTAGATTCCACATGTTGCAACAAAGACCCATGTGCTGCAACTAAGACCTGGCACAGCCAAATAAATATTAAAATATAGACAGATAAATAGGTAGATGGGAGTGGGTGTCACTGAGCATGTCGCTCAGTTCTTTGAATTCCTGAGTTGTATATGTTACCAAACTCAGGTTTCGTTCTCCAAAGCCAGTGCTCAAGAGACAAGTGTTAGTTGGAAAGGAAAGGCTGCTTTATTCAGGAGGATGGCAACTTGGGGATAAAGCAAATTTGTGTTCTAAAACCAAATTCAAAGATTCTGCTCAACCATGAAAGTTTTATATATATACAACTTTATTTAATAACTTATTTACTTTTGACTAAGTCTTCATTACTTTGCTCAGGATTTTCTCTAGTTGCACCAAGCAGTTCAGTTCAGTTCAGTTCAGTCGCCCAGTCGTGTCCGACTCTTTGCAACCCCATGAACCGCAGCACGCCAGGCCTCCTTGTTCATCACCAACTCCCAGAGTCCACCCAAACCCATGTCCATTGTGTCGGTTATGCCATCCAACCATCTCATCCTCTGTCATCCCCTTCTCCTCCTGCCCTCAATCTTTCCCAGCATCAGGGTCTTTTCAAATGAGTCAGCTCTTCGAATCAGATGGCCAAAGTATTGGAGTTTCAGCTTCAACATCAGTCCTTCCAATGAACACCCAGGACTGATCTCCTTTAAGATGGACTGATTGGATCTCCTTGCAGTCCAAGGGACTCTCAAGAGTCTTCTCCACAGGTGTTACTCTAAGTTGCAAAGCAAGGACTTCTCACAGCAACACAGGCTCTAGAGTAAGTGGGCTTCAGCAGTTGTGGCACATGGGCTCAGTAGTTGCGGTTCCCAGACTCTAGAACACAGGCTCAATAATTTTGGTGCACAGGCTCAGTTGCTCCTCAGCATGTGGGATCTTCCTGTGCCAGGGATGGAACCCATCTAATTCTTAACCACTGAGCTGCCAAGGAAGCCCAACTATGAAAGTTTTTAAAGGGAGAATTATCTAGGGGGCTTCTCTGGTGGCTTAATTGGTAAAGATTCTGCCTGCAATGCAGGAGACCTGGGTTTGATCCCTGGGTCAGGAAGATTCCCTGGAGGAGGTAACGGCAAGCCACTCTGATATTCTTGCCTGGAGAATCCCATGGACAGAGGAGCCTGGTTGGGGACAGTTCATGGGGTCACAGAGTCGACACGACTGAGTGACTAACACTTTCACTTTCACTTTCATCTGTGGGGGAGGGTGTCAGAGTCTTTGTTATCTTCCACTGTGTGCAGACTTTCTTCTTCTAATTGGCTGGCGGTGAGGTAACAGGGCAGTGTTCTAGGAATCTTGTACTCAGCCTGAAGTTATGGTCCTCAACCTGGGTGAGGGCCTTAGTCACTGCAGAAGAGCTCAGGATGTTGTTATACATCTTTGAAGATACAGCAAAGATAGAAGGAGAACCAGAGTTCTGGGCCAACGATACGCTATTATTTCTTGACTACTTCTCCCTTGTTTCTGTAGTCACTCCCTTTCCTGACTAGCAACTGTTTGAACCTGCCCTTTGGAACTCAGGGAAGGTCAAAGAGTCTGAATGAAGCCTCTTTCCTACAAACAAGAAATGGGGGCCATGGAAAATGTTTGTACCCAGGAGAACCCCACAGGGTCCTGCTTGGTTTCATATCAAGAATCACATAGTTACATTTCATCAAAAAATGTTAATGACCTATTGACTATCAACTTGATTAGGTTCTCCTTCAGTTTTGCTGAAAACCAATATTAGAAATCATCTGATTTGAAAAGGAAGTGATACCCAGTAGGTAGAGTCACCTTCACCGATATTTTAAACTGCCCCTTTGCTTGGATATTTTCACATCCCATTGTAAAGCACCAAAGTAAACTGAGATGGGTGAGATGTATATCTTTCTTTTCTTGAACCCGGAAACTGGGTTGGCCTCTTGGTGGGTGTCAAGCCAATGGAAACAACCAAGCCAAATATCCAGAAAAGGAAGGAATTTTTCCCTCAAAGATTTATCTGTTTATATTTTTAAATTTATTTTTGGCTTTCCTGTGTCTTTGTTGCCGCACTCAGGCTTTCTCTAGTTTGGGGGAACAGGGGCTACTCTCTAATTCTGGTGTGAGGGCTTCTCATTGCTGTGACTTCTCTTTCTGTGGAGCGTGGGCTTTAGAGTGTAAGCTCAGTAGTTGTGGTGCACAGGCTTTAGTTGCTCCACAGCATGTGGAATCTCCCCAGACCAGGAATCAAACCCATGTCCCCTGCATTGGCAGGCAGATTCTTAACCACTGGACCACCAGGGAAGGCTTTATTATTACAAGGAAGAATTTATTATTACTTACAGCAAGTAAGGTGAACACCAGGGATCTTTCCCAAAGGAGTGTCTCCCCACACAGCAGAACTGGGGAAGTTTTAAGCTAAAGGTACATGCATATTAAGGGACTTGAGCAGAGGAAAGGTCAGCATAGAATTGGGGCAAAGGTCCACAAAGTCCAAGTCTTTAGTTGATTGAAGTTAAGAGAGTCAACATCATCATTTCCTCCTCCATCTGGGTGGGGGTCTTAGTTCCTGCAGAACTCAAAGATATATTATTATGTATAGCCCTTCCTTAAGGAGAAACTAGGACTCTGCTTTTTCTTTTTTTGGCCATGCCACATGTGGGATCTTAATTCCCTCACCAGGGATTGAACACACAACCCCTGCATTGAAAGCACAGAGTCTTAACCACTAGACTGCCAGGCAGTTTCCAGGACTCTGCTTTATCATTGCATTGTTTGACTGCCTTTTCTCTGTTCCTGCATGCCTTTGTTCCCTTAAGATCTTTGATTACTGAGACCTGTTCAAGAGTAAGCATTAAGGTTAGGCTTAGATCACCAAATATCTTAGGTCAAAATTTATTCTCTTACGTCAAGAATGTCATTCCTATCTGCTTACACTGGCAAACTTCTATTCCATAAACTTAAGCTTACCAACCTCTTGTCACTGCCCATCTTCCGAGCTATTACAGCTATGCTAAGTGCTTCTCCTCTGTGTTCTGTGTTGCCCTACTTGCACCTATCTCTGTCATTCCTTTACAGTTTTAAGCCTACTGGTTTTTCTTCTCCTTATTTGTGAGCTCTTTGAAGCTAGGGTCAGTGTCTTTCCTCTTTGTCCCCAGAGCCTAGCTTGGGGTCTAGCCCACAGGAAGCTTTCAGTAAGTATACTGTTGAAGGGCCAAGGGAGGAAGAAAGAAATAACACAATTGTGTTAAGGAGAAATGCAGAAACTAGGAAAAGATGAGCCCACATACAATGTGAAGAACAGAGCAGATGACCTAAAGCCCCTTCCAACCTTGAGCTCTGATGTGTCTGAGATGAGAAAACTCAAAAATAATAGTGAAAGAGGACTTTGATTGTGATTCATCTCATTCATCTCACTCCCTCTCTCCTCTGGTCTGCAAAGAGAAGAAAGACATATTCAGACCCTGAACGAGGAATAAGCCAATGGTTTTGCAGGTGCCATCATTTAACTATTTGCCTATTAAAGCCCAGAAATGCACAATCTTTCCCTGCCTCCTCTTTCATATGCTCTGCCTTTTCATGAAGGAGAAAAAAGGAACAAAAGACTTACTGGAGGAATATGCGGTTGTTTAATTTGGGCTTCTCTTGTATCCTCTAATAGCCCTGCAAATGGGTAATTCTTATTCCTTGCTGAATTACAAAGGACATATTATCCCTGCCCATTCTACTGCAGGAGAATAATGGTGTGGGGAAGGAAGAGAAAGGGACATTATTTTTCCAGGCTTCTTTCCCAACAAAGAGGAAAAAGCTGTCGCCAAAGGGCTATGTGTTTTGCTAGGCACTGAATCCTTCTGTCTAGTAATATCTAAAATCCTCAGGTGAACCCAGAAATTCAAAGTCTCTTCTACTTAAAGTATGAATAAGTAAGAAGATAGATATATGAATATTTTACACAAAATGTTATTTGAAGTGGCACAAGACAAAAACACTAGAAACCACTTGGGCATTTATTATAGGAGAATATATAAATAAAATATGGTTTATCCAAACTATGGATATTATGTATAAAAATAACATTAAGTCTATATGTATTTCCTGGAGGGGTTTGAATGAAATAGAGGTAAGAAAAAACAAGTGATTTTTATGAGTTTATAAGTCCCATTTTGAAAGAATATGACAAAAATCCCTAAATATGTGGATATATATTTATATATAGACATACATACATACATAAGATTCCCTGGTGGCTCAGACAGTACAGAATCTGCCTGCAATGCAGGAGACCCAAGTTTGATCCCTGGGCTGGGACTAACTACCCACCCCAGTATTCTTGCCTGGAGAATTCCATGAGCTACAGTCCATGGGGTTGAAAAGACTCAGACACAACTGAGCGACTAACACTTTTTCAACTACTTGTATACAGATAAGTGTGTGTGTATAATATGCATAGATAAGGACATGAAGAGATAAGTACCAAAATGTTCATATTTGTTATGATGGGAGGTGGGGGAAAGGCAGATTCAGCAGAAGGGGATATTGTTGACTCTTTTACACAGTGGTACTGTTTGATTTGTTGCCTCAAGTTGGCATTACTTTGTACTTCAAAGTGAAAACCCCAAATTTCCCAGCACACACACATACACACACTTTAAAGTACTCAACTGGTGCTTTAAATCTAAAACACAGTTCAACAAGCAGGATCTCTTTGACTTCTCCTGAAGTCTCTCTGGTTAGCTTGTTAAAGCAGTACACCTGGAGAAGAAAGAAAAAAGAGACGAAAACCCTCTGGCTAGGCTGCATAAATCTTTTTTTTTTTAATTGACCAGCCTGCTGAGCTGAGGACTGTGGAAGCCCAAGCTCTGGAATCATCCATCAGAACTCTGTGTTCTAGGGAAGGAGAAAAGTAGAAAAAAGGCAGATTGATTGCCTCTTGGCTCTTAGCCAAAGGAGCTGCTAGCGGTGGGAGTGGAATTTTTTCATGGCAAAGGAAGAGGAAAAATCAGATCACATTTCCTACAGGGAGAGCCCTATTTATTCAGGAAGATCTTGGGGCCCTTGCTGTTCATAACAGGAGCGTGTTCACTGGGTCATACTTTGATTTTCACAATTAGAAATCTTTTCTTTCTTTCCTTTTTTTTTTCTCTCTTTCTCTTCTCTTTTTGCTTCCAACTTTGAAGGTGTTTCTCCCTAAAACGCAAATGTCATAGAGAACTGCCACACGTGACCATTGATAAAGTGCAAAAGAACTATTGGTTCAGCAAGGAAACGTACATCCTCCCAAAGAATCAGACATTTTTCTCTGTTACCTCACTAAAGGAACTGTGTCGGCAGCTTCGGGGGCACTTGAGAGCCCACAACAGGAGGTTCTGGCCCCTTACCTCTTCTGCTCTCTCCCAGCCACGGTGCTTGGGTGGGATCATGGACGTTCAGAAATTGTTTTGGAAAATTTCACTTGGAATAAACATGGAACCACAGAATCAGTACACTTGGACGGCGCTTAATGGCCATCTCCCACTGCTACCAATACACTTATCACTAATACCACTTTACACCGTTTTCTGAGGGTTTATTATCAGCTATATGCTCTGTCACTGGAATATTCCTAGGAAGAAGGGGCTTCATTGTTCCAGCTGACAGAAGTAGAAATAGGCTAAGGAACTTATGACCAGGCTATCAACTTCCCGATTCCACGCTCTTTGCCCCAGATACACTGGTTACTGGGGACTTCCCTGGTGGTCTAATGGCTAAGACTCTGTGCTCCCAATTCAGGGGGCCTGGATTCAATCCCTGGTCAAGGAACTAGATCCCACATGGCACAACTTAAAGATCCCATATGCCACAACTAAGATCGAAGCTCCCACATGTCCCAATAAGACCTGGTGTGGCCAAAAATAAATAAATATTCTTTAAAAAGATGTCACTGAAACACGATTACAATCTCTACTTGGACGCCTCCAGTAATGGGACGCTTGCTATTTTTAGAAATGGTCCATTGCTAATTATGAGGATGTTCTTTTTTTTTTTTTTTTTAATTCTGGCTGTCTTTGTTTATGCTCGCCATACTCAGAATATATCTAATCTGTAGGTCTTCTCTGTTATCTCTTCTTAGTGCTTTTAACTATTCAACAGGAATGTTTCTTACTATTCTTGTCTTCTCTATATGTTCTCTTGCTTGTCAGATTCCTAATCTAATTGTCACGGCCAGAGCTGAAAAACAAACAAATGAACAAATAAACAAAGAAAACTACCCAGTTGAGAACTCCAGATGGCAGAGAATGTGTCTGTCTTGTTCACCAAATAGAGCAAGACTCTCATGCTGTATGGGCTTCCCTGGTGGCTCAGATGGTAAAGAATCCACCTGTAATGCGAGTGACCTGGGTTCGATCCCTGGGTTGGGAAGATCCCATGGAGAAGCGCATGGCAACCCACTCCAGTATTCTTGCCTGGAAAATTCCATGGACTGGACAGAGGAGCCTGCCAGGCTACTGTCCACCGGGTTGCAAGGAGTCGGACACGACTGAGCAACTAAGCACACTCATGCTGTATGCTGTCAAAGTTGGCTAATGCGGTCCAGCTCACTGCTAGCTTTACTAGAAATCCCCCCACCCCAAAGCTGACAACTCACCCAGAGTTCACTGTCCCTCACATCACTGAGGCTTTCTGAAAGAAATACTGGTACAGACTTCCCTGGCAGTCCAGTGGTTAAGACTCTGGGCTTCCACAGCAGAGGGCGCAGGTTCAGGAAAGATCCCATATGCCACAGGGTGCAGCCAAAAACAGAGGTTCAAAAATACAGGCAAGTAGCCAGGCAGGTCTTCCCCAAACAGTTTTCGTGAAATAGGCTTTAATTTTTTGCCTCCTGAGACAATATGCTGAAAGAACATAGTTTTTGGCCACATATATATCTGGGCTTTACCATTTCTATGCTCAGTCACTAAATCATATCTGACTGTTTGCAACCCCATGGACTGTAGCACACCAGTCTCCTCTGTCCATGACATTTTCCAGGCAATAATTCTGGAGTGGGTTGCCATGCCCTCCTCTGGAGGATATTCCCAACCCAGGGATCAAACCCATGTCCCGTATCTCTTATGTCTTCTGCATTGGCAGGTGAATTATTTACCACTGGGACAATATGCCACCTGAGACAATATAACAAAAAACATAATTTTGGCCACATACATATCTGGGCACCACCATTTACTGAATGTATAATCTTGGATCCATCACTTTGGAACCTCCATTTTTTTTTCCCAATTTTTTTGCTCCCCTGTGAGATGTGCAGGATCTTAATTTCCTGACCAGGGATCAAACCCACACCCCCTGCAATGGAAACGCTGCATCTTAACCAATGTACTTCCAAGGAAGTCCCTGGAACTTCCATTTTCAAAATCTGCAAAAGGAGAATGATAACACCTCATCCATAGAAATTTTCTGAGGATTAAATGAAATAATGGATGCAAAGTACCTAAGACACAAAACAAAACCTGATAGATTGTTAATTTACTTAAAATAAATTTAATTTTAATTTTTAAATTTAATTTTACTTTCTATCTTAATTCTTACATTTACATATGTAACTTCGTCACTCAAGGACATGGCAAAGTCTGAAAAGCTGAGGCCAAGATGAATATGAGACACTCCTGGTGCTTCTGTGAAGGAAACAAGATCCAAGAACCAAAATATCTGGAAAATAGATCAAGACTGCTCTGCAGAAGACCAGGGAGCTACCTCCCTGGCATAGTGCCAGGCCTAGAAGAACACACAACACACAATCTGCAGTCATGAAACATTGATGGGACGGAGAGGCATCGGGGAAGGCAGGTGATATCCTAACGCTTCCAGGTTCCCGCAGAAAGATAAATCCAATGCAAGGGAGCAGGAAATAATTAGATGGGTTTTCTGGGATTTTAATCCTTTCACTTATTCAATAAATATTACAGAGCATCTCACACTAGCTGGTTGCTATGCTCAGTGCTGCCCATTCAGAAAAGAGAAAGACATAGTTGCTGCCCACCAGCAGCAACTGGTGGTTGCTGGTACGAAAAGTCTGGTAGGAAAAGACAAGAAACTGAATATCCACAGTACAATGGGGTAGGTGCACAGATGGTATTTGAAAGTCTGGTAGAGCTACAAAGGACTGTAAAGGCTGTCAAAGAAATGACACAACTGTTCCTAAAATCTTACATGTGAACAGTGGACAAGATGCTGTACTTAAAAAGCGGTAAGCTGACGCTCAGAAGAGAGGAGTTCTAATCCTTTCCTGTTACTCTTTGGCTTTGCACAAATATTTCCACTTCTTTGGGCTTAGTTGAATGGTTTACATGTTTCTTAAGGTTCAAGTAGTAACCTAAGAGCTCTGTATGTCTAAGTTTCCTCGTCTGTAAAATAGTATATAATAGCTGTCTCATAGGACTGGTTTAGTATTTGTAAAAGTTCTCAGAACAATGCGTGATTCATAATGAGTACTGTAGGGACTATTCTGATGGTCCACAGGCTGAGACTCTGTGCTCCCAATGCGAGACCTGAGTTCGATCCCTGGTCAGGGAACTAGATTCTACATGCAGCAACTAAGAGTTTGAATGCCAAACTCTCTATTATTAACTTTCTAAATAATAATAATAAGCATTATACACCTGTTAAATAAAATGAAATAAGGTTAAGGTTAAGTGAAGTCACTCAGTTGTGTCCGACCCTTTGCGACCCCGTGGACTGTGGCCTACCACGATCCTCTGTCCACGGGATTTTCCAGGCAAGAGTACTGGAGTGGGTTGCCATTTCCTTCTCCAGAGGATCTTCCTGACCCAGGAATTGAACCCAGGTCTCCCGAACTGTAGGCAGACGCTTTACAGTCTGAGCCACCAATTGTTTGTCACCAGGTTCCTATTTTCAGCCTCTGAGTGAAAGGAATTAAAGGATCTTTCAAGAACCCTATAAGCCTCAGCAGTGAATCTCATATCATCAGACTACACTGCCTAATACCCTTCTGATTGCAGTCATCTACCAACACTGGGTCCCTGCCTTAACTCCTGATTCTCTGTGACCCTCCCCAACACTGTTCCCATCATTATTCTTGTGATTTATGCACATATATGATTCCTCCAGCGTCCTGGTCTCTTCATCCATGACTTCTCATGTTCTATATCCTACTTGGGAGGGCTCATGTGCATGGGTCACACTCTAAACACTGTCATTTTGATGTTTGACGAAATGCAGTTTATTTTTATGTTCACTTCGGAAATTCCTACTTGTCCCTAATGTATACAGAACTATGTAAAAAAATAATTGATTTCTAAATATGTCTTCCATTTTTCTGATAAAGGTTCTAAATGGGTCATTACAGAGTGGGTTGGGATAACAGAGTTCATTACAAATAAAGTGAATCAATTTCATTTCTAAATAAACATATTTTAAATGTTTCTTAGTTAAAAGTTGCCAGAAGAGACTAAGTGGGTAATGTCTGTGTGTTTGTGTGTGTGTGCACGCACACTCTGCCGTGTTTGACCATTTGCAACCCCATGGACTGTAACCTGTCAGGCTCCTCTGTCCATAGAATTTTCAGGCAAGAATACCGGAGTGGGTTGCCATTTCCTACTCCAATGGGTAGTGTCTATTTAACATTAAATGAATGAATGGGTAGAGAGAGCCTTGCACTGTGCAGCCTGAAAAGAATCTATACACATCTTAAGAAGGTTGTGATTTTATTATTGTTGAGGTAGTCCAAGCATAGGCTGGAAAAGAATTTCCAGACATAGAGCATTTCAGAAGGGAGTGAGCTTGTTAAGAACAAAGAGCAGAGATAATGTGGGCACTGTAAGCACAGGGGGCTGGCCTCCTGACAGACCAGGGGAGAGCCAATGCTTTTCGTGGGTTAGTGGCCAATTTTTACAGCCTCAAGACAAAGAGAATTCCTGCTGTACTCACTGTAGGGTGAGTACTGGAGTGGGCATCTTTGCCTAATTTGGAGTCAGGAAGCTTGTTAGTGATGAGCAGAGGGCTTTTGGCAACAGTTACAAAGGGACTCAGTCTGCTTCGGAGGTGACCTTGGTTCTGGACTCTGCTTTTTGTGGCCTTGATACAAGGTCTCGTACCTGTGGCCTTGGGGCAGGACTCACTCAACAATTTTGACAAAAGACAAGAACACTGTTAGAAGTTAAGTTGGGGCAACTTCCCTGGCAATTTAGTGGTTAAGACTCCAGAATTCCACTGAAGGGGGCACAGGTTCAACCCCTAGTCAGAGAATTAAGATCCACATGCCGTGCAGTACAGCCAAAAAAAAAAATAAAGTTAAGTAAGGCTCTTACTTCCCTTCTAGATTCTCCCATCCTTGTGTTAACCAAGTTAATAAAATAGTCCTCATTCCCTCTCCCTTGTCTTCACCAGGCCTCCCCACTCTCCGCCATGGCTTCTTCTCTCATAGGTTTCGCCGTGGAATCCTCTAGCCCCCCAGACAGCAGCGGCTCCTCCAACTTCAGCTCTTGCTTTCCCGGAGTCAGGGAATCTGGAATTGCACTACTCCCTGAATCCACTAAGTGCACTGGGCTCCCACCCTCACCATCCTCAGATCCCACACTTCCAGTCTTCTGATTTACTCATGTAGCCTCTGCCACTGCATGAGGACTGCAGATTTCCTATTTATATGTGAATTCCCCTCTGTGCTGAGAGCTCGTTCCTTAACTTCCATCTACTTGTTTGGGTCTTCACATCCTACTTGGCCCTTGCTGGAATCCCAACTCGGTCACTAGTTGTAAAATCTGAAGAAGTAACCTAAGCTTTCTGAATCTCCATTTTTTTTTTGTTTGTTTAATTCAATATTTTTTCAAATATTATAATGTTTATTTTCAATGCTTAAGATTCATGCTTCTCTTCCCCTGTGATCAATAGAATAAACTGAGATAATAAAAAGATAGTTTTTCTGTGTGACTTACAATGGGAATTGAATCTGCAACCTATGTTTCATTAAGAGAAAGATGCTATAGTGAATTGGAGAAGGAAATGGCAACCCACTCCAGTATTCTTGCCTGGGAATCCTGTGGACGGAGGGGCCTGGTAGGCTGCTGTCTGTGGGGTCACATGGAGTCGGACATGACTGAAGCGACTTAGCATGTATGCATGCATTGGAGAAGGAAATGGCAACCCACTCCTGTATTCTTGCCTGGAGGATCCCAGGGACAGAGCAGCATGCTGGGCTGCCATCTCTGGGGTCGCACAGAGTCGGACACAGCTGAAGTGACTTAGCAGCAGCAGCTATAGTGAATAACCAACTTAAACACAAAGAACAATAAAGAAGAGAGAGCAAAGGGAGGAGAGAAAGAGGAGTCAGGGAGAGAGGAACTAAGAAAGGAAGAGGGAGGGATAGAGGGCAAGAGGGAGGAAGAAAGAGAGAGAAAGGAAGGAAGGAAAGAAAAGTGTCACCATTTTCTGCATCTTCTCAAGATGGACGTGAGGAAAAATGAGTATGATTTATAGATGCAGGTATGGCTATAGATCAGGATACAGATAAAGATACAAAGATATTTATGAAACGTTACTTCCCTTCTCTGCCTGCCTTTCCCTCATCTCAGCTTTGGGTATCATGGTCATTGCTTCCAGCCTCCTTGTGTCTCCACGAAACAGTGACTTTCCGATACTGTAAGCAGGTAGGTTAGTGGATCCCAGAAGAAAGAGAACCAGACATCACTTTCTTGACAGAAGAGAACCCATCTTGGGACTTCCCTGGTGAAGCAGCAAATAGAAATCCGCCTGCCAGTGCATGGCACATGGGTTGAATCCCTGGTCCAGAAAGATTCCACATGCCCCAGAACAACTAAACCCATGTGTCACAACTTCTGATCCTGTGCTCTAGAGCCCACGAGCCACAATTACTGAGCCTGTGTGCTGCAACTACTCAAGCCTGCACGCCTAGAGCCCATGCCTGGAACAAGAGAAGCTACCACAATGAGAAGCTGCACACCGCAATGAAGATTAGCCGCTGCTCAACTGAAGAAACCCAGTGTGCAGCAACAAAGACCCAGTGCAACCAAAAATTAATTAATTAATTAGAAGATGCTTGCTCGTTGGAAGAAAAGCTATTACAAACCTAGACAGCATATTAAAAAGCAGAGACCTCACTTTGCTGACCAAGATCCGTCTAGTCAAATCTATGGTTTTTCCAGTAGTCATGTATGGATGTGAGAGTTTGACCATAAAGAAAGCTGAGAGCTGAAGAATCAATGCTTTTGAGCTGTGGTGTTGGAGAAGACTCTTGAGAGTCCCCTGGACTGCAAGGAGATCAAATCAGTCCATCCTAAAGGAAATCAGTCCTGAGTATTCATTGGAAGGACTGATGTTGAAGCTGAAACTCCAATACTTTGGCCACCTGATGCAAAGAACTGACTCATTGGAAAAGACCCTGATGCTGGAAAAGATTGAAGGCAGGAGGAGAAGGGGATGAAAAAGGATGAGATGGTAGGATGGCATTACCAACTCTATGGACATGAGTTTGAGCAAGCTCCAGGAGTTGGTGATGGACAGGGAAGCTTGGTGTGCTGCAGTCCATGGGGTCTCAAAGAGTCGGACACCACTGAGCAACTGAACTGAACTGAATTAATTAATTAATTTTTAAAAACTTTTAAAAAGAGAGAGAACCCGTTTTGGCCTAAGCCATTTTGGATCTAAGCCTGGTCATAATGCTCACCCTTGAACAGGTCTCAGTAAGTAGTGATCATAAGAGAAGCAAGGGAACAAGGGAGGAGCAGTCAAGAAACAATAGTGTAGCCTTGGGGCAGGGTTCTGGATCCTTAAAGGATATACATAGGAATGTATTTTGGAACAGGAACTAAGGCCACCACCCAGGTGGAGGATGGAATGATGTTGACCCTCCTGACTTTAATCAACTAAAGCATGGATTCTGTTGACTTTTGCCCCAGTTCTATTCTGAATTCTCCTCTGTGCAAACCCCTTCATGAACATGCTTAAACCTTCGCCATTTTGCTGTTGGGGCAACAATACCTTGGGGAAGATCCCTGGTGTTCTCTTACTCCCTGTAAGTCATAATAAGTCCTTCCTGCTTCTAATCTTTGGCTTGGTTGTGAAACCTTATAACTCAGACTGGGACTTGAACCCACAGACTTTTAATTGAGATCATACCTGGTCTCAGGACTTAATGAATTTCAGGTTCTTGAGGTCTTGTCAAAGAAAGAATTCCATGAGAGACAAGGTGAAAAGTAAGAGGTAGATTTATTCAGAGAAAAACACACTCCACAGAGTATGGGCTATCTCAGAAGGCTAGAGTGGCCCCAGGGCATGGGATTGTTAGTTTTTATAGGGGTGGGTAATCTTTTATGCTGGGGAAGATTGAAGGCAAAAGGAGAAGGGGGGAGCAAAGGATAAGATAGTTAGCATTATGGACTCAATAGATATGAATTTGAGCAAACTCTGGGAGACAGTGAAGGACAGGGAAGCCTGGTGTGCTGAAGTCCATAGAGTCACAAGAGATGGACACAACTAAGCGACTGAACAATAACAACAATTTCATAGGTTAATGAGTGGTAGGAGTATTCCAGATATTTTGGGGAAGGGATAACGATTCCTAGGAATTGGGCCTCTGCACACTTTTTGATCTTTATGGTCAGCCTTGGAGCTGTCATGGCACTTGTGGGTGTGTTATTTAGCATACTGATGTGTTCCAATGAGCGATGAGTGTATACTGAGGCTCAAGGTTTAGTGGAAGTTGACTTGTCTGCCATCTTGGGCCTATTTGTCATTGTCCACTGTTGTAGGCCACTTTATGTTGTGTCCTTGGGCTATGTCACTCTTTTAAAAGTTGTGCCCTCCCCCCTTCCCTCTTGGTTCAGGTGTGTCCATTGGGTCAACACCAACCAAGAGGTGAACCCAGTTTTTGGTAACAATATCCTCAAAAACAGTTCTGGGTGTTCACCAGTCCCATGCCATCCCTTTCCCCCACTTTCCTCCCCAGCCTGTGCACTGGGGCCCCTGCTTCTACCATGGCAGAGCCAGCATAGTTCCCAACAGTACACCTGCTTGGATCATCTTTTCTTCTTCCTGTCTTATTTCCATCCCCAAACCCATACTCCCCAAGCATACTTTGTACTCAGAGTCCAGTCTGAGGGCCAGCAGCAGTATCACCTGGAACTTGTCAGGAATGCAAAATGAAGTGCCCCCACCCTAGACCTGCTGAATTAGTTACTGCATCTAATAAGGTCCCCAGGTGATTCATAAATGCACTACATTTTGAAAAGCACCACACTAGATTATTCTTAGGGCTTAACTCAAAGTCATCACTTCTGTGAAAATGTTATTGATCCTTCCATCCAACTTATTCACTTACCTCTATACAAGCACTGTTATTTACTCCCTCCTCCATGCTCCCATCTACCTACTGGTCATCCATCCATCCACACCTCCATCCATCTTGGAATCTGCAAACATTTACTAAGGGCTTACCATGGCAAGACCTCTCCTCACTGATGGAGATAAAAGTAAATCTATATGTCCCTTTCTCTCAGAGAGATCACAGTCCTACAGAGACGATAACTAGTCTACAGGCAATTACAAGATATTGCCATTGCCCCATTGTATGCATGCTCGGTCATGTCCGACTCTTTATGACTCCGTGGACTATAGCCCACCAGGCTCCTCTGTCCATGGGATTTCCTAGGCAAGAATACTGGAGTGGGTTACCATTTCCTCCTCCAAGGTATCTTCCTGACCCAGGGATTGAACCCGAGTCTCCTGCATTGGCAGGAAGATTCTTCACCACTGAGTCACCTAGGAAGCCCACAAGATATTGATAAGTGTTATCTATTCAGCAATTACAAATATGTTTGCTGGAATAAGGGTTTGAGCCAGAGTTTAAGGAGTACAAAAGAGGAACACCTCACTCAGCCAATGAGGTTAGGAAGACTAATCAGAGATGATGACATCCGATCTGAATGCCAGTCCTGTAAGTCTCAACCTACACACACTTTCTTCTCCAGGAAGCCTTCTCTGATGTCTCTCTATTACGTTAGGGATGCTTGCTCTATGCTCTATCCCCATAGGAAAAGCCTGCCAAAATGCCCAGAAAACACTCCCAGCCCTGGGAACAACAAATGCAAAATCTATGGGATAAAAACATCATGGAGGGACTTCCCCGGTGGTCCAGTGATTAAGACTCCATGCTTTCACTGCAGGGACACGGGTTCAATCCCAGGTCAGGGAGCTAAGATCCCACATGACAAGCTGCACAACCGAAAAATAAATAAATAAAATCTAAAAAACCATTGTGGAGCATGTGGTATATGTATATATATGTTAACACATCCCCTACAATGCAATGACTTCTATTCTTATCTGTCTCCCCTACACATCTGTGAGTGCCCAAAGAGTAAGACTATGAATTGTTGACCTCTGTATTTGCACCCCTCAGCACAGTGCCTGGCATGTAGTAGGCGTTCAATAAGTAAGACAGGAGAGCAACAAGAAGATAGGTTTAGAGAGGGATTTCTTCTGGGTTTAGCTCACTGTCCTTCAAACTGGTATCTTGGACTCCCTTCTAGAGCAGTAGGATAAGACTATCGGGGAAAACAGTTTCTTTTAATTAAGGAAGAAACTTTAGACTATGGGAGGTATATGAGTCCTATGTAAGCTAAAATTATCATTTAAAAATCTCATTCAAATGGCCAAAAGAGTGGAGGAAGAGTTTTAGAGGTGATTGAATAGTAAAGCATAAGCACATGCTTTTGGCTTCGTTGCCTCACCAGTTTTAAGTCCAGGACACATATGTCCTTCACTGAAGGCGCGTGTATGTGACTTAGTCACAGCCCAGTGTTATCTTTCTTCTGCATATGGTGCAAAGGTGTGTGCCTCTTCTACTCATTGCTGAGAAGGGAGCCAGAGGTCAACTGACTTGTTCTGGTTACACAAGCCAAGTTGGGAGAGTCTTAACTCTCACCCTGTTTTTCAAATTCTATTGGGATAATGAACTTTAAAGTCAAGCAGATATTAAATGTCTTCTAGTCCACCCATCTCCAACTTTCAGCCTTTGGCTCCATTAGAAGTCTTTCAATCTATACTGACATCACAAGATGTCTGGTTTGACCTGAATTATAGTTACACATATGTACCATATTTTTCAGATTATAGTATGGTCATTTATAACACTGACTCTGGAGCCAGACTGGGTTTGAATCTCAGCTCTACCTTTAAAAGCCATGTGTCTTGAGGCAAGGCACGTTCTCTGCTTCAGTTTTCCCATCTGTAAAATGGGTATAATAACTATACCTCTGTCCTAGGATTAAATGAGCTAATATTAATATAGTGCTTAGCATAGTTTCTGGGACACAACAAGGACTATATCAATGTTGGTTAAACAAAACAAAAATACAACTGATTGTAATATTTATTACAATTCTAATAAATAATTACTGTGTTTATATTTAACATTGTCTTTCTCTAGCTTTGGGGGGCATATGAGGGCCATAATGGGCTTTTTTTTTTCTTTTTAAAATTTTTATTGGTGTATAGTTGATTTACAATGTTGTGCTAGTTTCTGGTGTAAAACAAAGTGAATGAGTTATACATATACCTGTGTCCACTCTTTTTTAGATTCTTCTCCCATATCGGCCATTACAGAGTATTGAATAGAGTTCCCTTTGCTATACAGCAGTTCCTTATTAGTCATCTATTTTATATATAGAACTTAGTTGTTCAGTTGTGTCCAACTTTGCGATCCTATGGACTGTAGCCCACCAGGCTCCCCTGTCCATGGAATTCTCCAGGCAAGAATACTGAAGAGGGTAGCCAATGCCTTCTCCAGGGGCTCTTTCCAACCCAGGGATTGAACCCGGGTCTCCTACATTGCAGGCAGATTCTTTACCATCTGAGCCACCAGGGAAGCTTTACTTTATGAATAGCAGTGTGTATATGTCAATCCTGGCCTTTTTCTTCCTAGTATCTGCGGCGCTGGCAGACCACCTGGCACAGAGTGTCTGATGGACACTACCACATAGGCTAAGTTCTCCACCTCTTTCCTCACTCTATCTCCCCACTCAAGAAACTACTATGACTCCCTATTGCTTACTGCACCAAATCCAGTGTCTCAGCTTGAATTCCAGACCTAGGTAACCTGGTCACATCTGGTCTCTGTCTCATGCATTCTCAACAAGGGCAATATCGCCCCCATGGGGGCAAATATTGGTTTTTGGGAGTCCAAAAAATGTTGCTCTTTGTATGTATATAACATATAAACAGACCTATAGTATACAGCAGATAGCCAACTATCTGTGATATTGAGATTTCATTGGAGGGGGTGATTAGGAAGAATGCCTGAAAAGGTTCCTGGGCTATAATGAAAAAAAGAAACATTGACCTAGCCCATTTCTCGCCACAGAAAGAACACTTACAGCACGAAGGGTGGAGGAAACCGTTTTCTCCTCTTCGGTTCTCAGTTTGCAAGGGGGTAAAATGAGGAAGATCAGCCTGTGACCCCTGAGGCCCTTCCCGGCCCTGGCAGTTCATGACTCCAAAAATCGGGTGCTCACCAAGCCCACACATACGTACTCACCTAGAGCCTTTGCCCCCTGGGGAAGTGACTTTAATTCCCACCCACTGGTCTTCATTTACACATATCATCCTCTTCCTTGCAACACAGGCTCCCAAAATCTGTCTTTTCCTCCTCCCACTTTTTAAAAAAATATGTATGTATTTTCATTTATTAGTTGTGGCATACAGGATCTATTTCTCTGACCAGCAATGGAACCTGGGCCCCCTGCTTTGGGAGAGCAGAGTCTTAGCCACTGGACCACCGGAGAAGTTCTCCTCCCACTTTTGAGCCCCCATCCCCTTCACATGAAGCCTCTCCTGGTACCACTCCCACCTCCAATCCAGATAGTACTGGCCTGGGTGTGTGGACTGGGATGTGAGTAAAGGACAGTTCCTCAGAGCCTGAGGAGATGAGGTTTCCAGCTGGCCCCAGCACGGTGCTTGGCATGACATCAATGCTTAATATGTATTTGCTAAATGAAGAATGTTGAATGAATGAATGATTTGTCTGCATCTCTGCCTTTTTTGCTTCTCCATCCCCTTTCACAATGTCCAAAGCAGCAAAAAACTTGTCTGACAGGGAGGGTTGTCCTTTTTTGGGTTTCCTCAGAAGCAGACCATGGGACACAGATGGGAATGCAAGCGGTCTGTTTGAAAGGCAATTCTGAGAGACACTGATAGAGGAATGGGAACTGAGACAGGAAAGAAGCAGACACCCACAACTGTTGTGATATTAAGTCGCTACTATGGACAAACAGTGCTTTATTTGGCTGGAGAACTCTGGGAGTCAGTGTAGTTACCCTACAAGAGGAAGGAGCTGGGTGCTTATCCACCAGATTCCATTAGAGGACAGTAGAGAGCTGTTCCCAGGGGGCATGAACTCCCTGAAGTCCCAGTCTGCAGCAGGCGAGGGCACCAAGGTTACCAGAGTCTAGAGAAACCTGTGCTTGTATGCTCCATCATGTCTGACTCTTTGCAACCCCATGGACTGTGGCGCACTACACTCCTCTGTCCACGGGATTCTCCAGCCAAGAATATTGGAGCGGGTGGCCATGCCCTCCTCCAGGGGGTCTTCCTGACCCAGGGATTGAACCCGAGTCTTCTGTTCTGGCAGGCAGATTGTTTACCACTGAGCCACCTGGGAAGCCGCCTGGCTTCCTCTGGAGAGCGCCCTCTGCCAAAGAAACCCAGGCACTGACAGTTGATATTCAGGCCAGAACCAGGAAAGCAGTTAAAGCCAAGAGATGGGGGAGGTAGGGGTGGGGGTGAATGCCTACAGCATTACTCCAGGAAAGCAGGCAAGGAGTGGGAGAGAAATGAGTGCTCAGAACCTTTCCTTCTCCCCTTCTCAGGGGCCTAAACACAAGCCATCCCAAACAGATAAAAATATTCCCTCGTATTTGTAAAACACCTAGCACTTCTTGAGTCTCCTTTCACCTATCACATCAATCCTAAGGGGATTTTCCTGCCATGTTGCACACCGTCCATCTCTAGATGGGGTTCCTGGAGTTGAGAGCCAAGCAGGGCAGGGAGAGGTGATGGGCATGTCATTCCTCGTCTCCACTGGACCTTAGACACCCTTTCAGGAGGGACAGGATGAATGAGAAAATAAGCACAGGTCAGCGCTGTCTTCTCTGCCCCCAGCGGTGGTATGTTAAGTGTTGTGGGGCTCTGCTCCACTTTCTTCCCATTCCGTAGGACCCACTGAACCTGGGTGTCTCCTTCCCCAGGCTGCTCTGTGTGCAACTCTATGAACAAAGTCAGAGGCAAGCAAACAGCTCAGCTTGGCCCTCTGACACCCCACCTGGACTTGGGAGGAAAAGGCCCTGAACTTTAGACTTGACTCTGCCACTAACTTCCTGTAAGGCTGTAGCCAAGCCATTCAGCCTCTTGACCCTCGTTTGCCAGGAGTATAAAATGGTTCAACTCTCCTGTTGCCACTGAGAAAGAAGGTCTGAGAAGGTATTTTACAGACTGTAAAGTGCTTATAAAAACATAAGATATTATCCTTGTTGTAATGCCTCCTGTCTCTGAACTCCTAGTGTGCTTGTGTCAGAACCACACAATCACACTCACATATTCTCCCATCGTTCCATCTTGAAGGACCTGCTGTTCCCTACAGGTGCCGTGTTCTTTCTTGTCTCCAGTGGTCCCCTCTCCTTCTGCTCACATTGACTCCTGGTTACGTCCTACAAATCTTTGAGGACTCCGCTGCAGTGATGCTTGTCTAGACACTGTCTCCTGACCCCCGCCCTCTGCAGTCTGAAGCGGAAGTCCCTCTGGGCGCCATGCCTCCTGGGCACCCCTCTGTGGCTTAATGCTTTCTTCATTTCCTTGAACGTTCCTCAAAGCAGAGAGACTATTAGTCTACCAGGGCAGCTGTAACAAAATACCACACACTAGTGGGCTTAAGCAACAGAAGTTAATTTTCTCACCAGTCTGGAGACCAAGATGAAGCTGTCAGCAACGTTGGTTTCTTCTCTCCCTGGTTTACAGTTGGCCACCACCTTGCATCTTCACATGGTCATCCCTCTGTCTGTTATATGTCTGTGCCCTAATTTCTTTCTTTGTAGGACAACAGTCATACATGTCCCCAAGGACCCCATTTTAACATAATCACCTCCTTAAAGATCCTATGTCCAAATACAGTTACATTCTGAGGTGCGGGGATTACGGCTTCAACATACGAATTGGGAGGCACACAACGAACCCATAAGAAACCTTACTTTTATATCCCTATGTACAACTCTGGGCTGACACATCAAAAGTGCCCCCAAAGCGCTTCTGAGTCACTGAGTGAACGAATGAACAGGTATGTACTGTACATGTTTTTCCAACCCGCATATAAGCTACTTGAGGACAATGAAAGAGCACTAGCCTCGGGACTGGGGGACCTGGATTATTCTTCTTTGCTTTGTGTCAATATAGAAGGCGATCTTTTTAGCAGCAACATCAAAAGATGCCCCTTTGGCACTTCCCTGGTGGTCCAGCAGCTTAAGACTCTGCGCTCCCAATTCAGGGGGCTTAGATTCAGTCCCTGGTCAGGGAACAGTTGCATACTGCAGCTAAAGATTCTGCATGCCACAGGAAGACTGAAGACCCCGCATGCTGCACCTGAGACCTGACGCAGCTAAATAAATAAAAAATAAATATTTAAAAAATTAGCGATAAAGAAAGATGCCCCTTTACCTGGGGATCTAACAACCCTGTTCCACTCCTAAAGCAATCAGAGATTCAGAGCATTCGTTATTCACAATGCCTAGAGCATTTGCCAAATTCAAGATTTCTATAATTTCAACCTAAGAAAATGCCATCTGCTGCGCAGAAACTGATTGTTGGCCACCCTTTATGTGCTACATTCTCTTCCAGTGAGAAACCACATTTGCCTGAAGGGTGAGTGGTTCTTCCGGACCCGCTTAGTAATCACTGGAGAATCTATTGTCTTAACTAGTGCAGCTTGATAAGTCATCAGTGTTGATTTAAACAAATGTTTCAGACACACTAATTATAGCATTTTGGCCTTGGAAGGCACCTTAGAAATCACGGGCCATGAAACTTTAGACTCAAGTTTAAACCCTGCCTTCTTGGATAAACTAAGTTTTTCTCATCTGTCAAACAGGTGGAGTAACATTTCACAGACTTATTTGGAGTATTGAATAGGATAACGAGTATATGAATATATAGTGTCTTATACCTAACAGGACAGAGTAACTCTTAATATTAGTTTTCTTCCCCTCTCCGTTTTACAGATGGGTAAATCAAGACCCAAAGGAGGATAAAGCCCTAAGCAAATCACCAGCTTTTTAAAAATATATAATTTTGGTTTTTATTTATTTTTGATTGTGTTGGATCTTTGTTGCTGCGAGGGCTTCTCTCTAGTTGTGGCAAACAGGGGCTGTTTTCAGGTTATGGTGCTCAGGGTTCTCATTGTGGTGGTTGAGAACCACAACCTCCTCATTAGATTTCCAGCTCCTTTCTAGTCCGGTCTCCTTTCTGACATCAGAATTCTCTTTCTAGAACAGAAATCTGATCCTGTCACTACTCTGCTCAAAAATTCTGCAAGTTTCCTGATTTGTACAGGATGAAGTACTCTTAACCACAAAAAAAAGCAAAAATATATTTTAAAATGCAGGTACACATCTGCCAGATCATATATATATATGTGTGTGTGTATATATATATATATATACACACATATATAATATATACTAATATAGTTTTCCAGGGCTGCTCTAACAGATGCCAAAGACCGAGTGACTTAACAAAAGCTGAAAATTCAAGATCAAGGTGTTGGTTTCTCCTGAGGCCCCTCTCCTTGGTCTACAGATGACTGCCTTCAAGCTGTGATCTCCACATGGTCCTTCCTCTGTGAGGTCATGTTCCTACTGTTTCTTTTTGTGTCCAAATGTCCTCTTACTAAAAGGACACATGTTAGGATTTCCCTAGTGGTCCAGTGGTGAAGAATCCATCTGCCAAAGTAGGCGACACAGGTTCGCTTCTTGGTCCAGGAAGATCCTACATGCCGCAGAACAACCAAGCCTGGGTGCTGAACTACTGAGCCTGAGCTCTAGAGCCTGAGAGCCACAACTACTGAGCCCACATGCTGCAGTTACTGAAGCCCAAGCACCCTAGAGCCTGTGCTTGGCAACAAGAGAAGTCACTGCAATGAGAAGCCTGAGCGTCCCAACTAGACAAAGCCCATGACATGCATCAGTGAAGACCCAGCACAGCAAAAAGAAAACTAAAAAGCAGGACACGTGTCAGATCAGATTAAGGTCCACTCTAACAGCCTATTTTAACTTAATCATCTTTTTCTTTATAAATCACCTCTTTAAAGGCCCTATTTCCAATTCTAGTCACATTCTGGGGTACTGAGGGTTAAAGATTCCATATATGAACTTGGGGGAGAACACAATTCAGCTTGCAACAATATATGTGCATTCAGTTCAGTCCGACTCTTGGCAACCCCATGAATCACATCACGCCAGGCCTCCCTGTGCATCACCATCTCCCGGAGCTCACTCAAACTCATGTCCATTGAGTTGGTGATGCCATCCAGGCATCTCATCCTCTGTCGTCCCCTTTTCTTCCTGCCCCCAATCCCTCCCAGCATCAGAGTCTTTTCCAATGAGTTAGAAACGTTTTAAAATTACACCTTCTTGAAAGAGTTTGTTTAAAAGGTATTAAAAGCTAAATTATTTGGTTGATTTTTCTATTTCAGATGTAGCTTCTCTTGGACGGGAAGACCAAGAATTTGGTATTACTAAGACTATTATAACTGGCTTGAGTTGGACTTTGAGAACTGCCATAGTAGAACTCCCAGAAGTACAGATTCTGCTAGATCTCGGTCAATGTTTCCTGGTTTATTTTCAATAAGATTTGACTTAAGATTCCATCTTATTTAACATCCCAGCTCAACACCAAACAAGCAATCAGTCGTTGTTTTTTAAAAACATTATTTATTTATGTGGGTGTGCCAGGTCTTAGTTGTAGTGCATGGGATCCTCGATCTTTGGTGTGCCATGCTGGGTCTTTAACTGTGACATGAGGCATCTAGTTCCCTAACCAGGGGGTGAACCTGAGCCCCCTGACTTGGGAGCCTGAGTCTTAGCCACTGAAGCACCAGTGAAGTTTCTTACTGCTATTGTTGTTCAGTCGCTAAATGGTGTCCGACTCTTTGCAACCCCACGAACTACAGCACGCCAGGCTTTTCTGTCCATCACTTTCTCCCTGAGTTTGCTCAAACTCATCCTGTGAGTCAGTGATGTCATCTTTGGCTCAGCCTCTCTATTCTTTCTGTAGCTATTTCTCCACTCTACCCCAGTAGAATATTGGGCACCTACCCACCTGAGGGGTTCATCTTTCAGTGTCCTATCTTTTTGCCTTTTCATACTGTCCATGGGGTTCTCAAGGCAAGAATACTGAAGTGGTTTGCTGTTCCCTTCTCCAGTGGACCACATTTTGTCAGGCCCTAACTAGCAGGGACATGCCCTTCAGCCACTCAATGTAACTGGATGACATGCCTGGTGCCCTGGCTGTCCCACTGCTGGTCCTCATTGAGCAAAAAATATGGAATGCTTCCTAGTCATTGCTTTATTAATTCAGTGAAACTAATAGAGCAGACCCCCATCCCTTTTGCAGGCAGTTTGTGATCTCACTAAGCATCACTATCTTCCCCAAGCATGCGTCCCACTCTTGTACTTTACATGGTCTTGTCTCATCCTGGACTGCCTCTTTCTCACAGTCATGGAGACCTGACACTTACGTGCAGATAAACACCCCCTCCTTTATTTTCTCATGGTACCATGTACCTCTCCCTACTTAGTGGTTAACAGGATATATTTTTAAGGTCAGTTTTTCTGTCTCCATCACTAGACTTTATACTCTTTGAAGGCAAGAAACATGTTCAATCATACAGTAAGCACTTAGTAAAAGCGCTAGATGAGTGAGTCTGCCATTCTGCATGATGGCATGGCTGACAGTCACACACATGCATGGACCTAAAGCATTGAGTTTGCCTTACCCCCATGTTTTTCCAAAACCTGTAAAACATTCACAGGCCCAACCTGACTCCATGCCAAAGAGAGGAAAGAAGCCCTTTCATGATGAGGCCCCTGGACCCTCAGTTCTACCCTCAAAGGGAGCTCGAAGTAAAATACAGCTTTGGAAGTTGACTGCTCCACGGCCTTCAGCCCACAGTCTTTCCTCTAAGCCACTCTGCCATCTGTCTCTAGTGCTGGGAACTTTTCAGTCCAGTCTCAGGATGTGTTAAAAACTGTGCAAGAATGGTCTGTCTTTGAGAAATGTACATGACATTTGACAAACAAGGGGATGGGGAATGTTTTATGTTTGTGACTGAAAGAGAAAACACAAAATTGCTAATAATTGCCTTTGGGAGGTGATATTATGAATGATTTTTGCTTTAGTCCCTAGGATAGGTTGTGTAAAATTTCTACAAAAGCCACATTTGACTTTTATATTTGAAAATAAAGATACAATAAAATCCTATCTTGGTGTGGCCATAAAATTCTTGTATAAAATGTGAGGCCTTGGTATTCTGAGGCTACTGAAATGACCAGGGCAAACCAGATCAGCCAGCCAGGGGATTTGAGGAGATTCTATGCCATTCAAATCTTTCCCTGCCCTGGCTGGGATTTGGCGCTTCCTACTGGTGGTGGACCACAGTGGCAATTCATAGACTCTTCCAACTGGTTGACTGACCCTCATAATGTAAACTCAACACTGGGGACACTGGGAACCCTTGCAAAATGGAGCTCCCTGTCTCCCAATATACACCTCGTCAGAGGAGAGGTGGGGAGATGTTCTGAGATGTTCTGAGAACAGGGTCAATTGCCTCATATCTGAATTTGCGAAGTTGGTGGGGAGTCATGATCTTGGTATGTTGCGGCAAGCACAGAGGTTCATCACCCAGATCTCCCTTCAAGAAAGAAGAGGTTGCTTGGTTGCATAGAGTTCTGTTAGCTGACAGCCTCCAGTTATCATCTTCAGGATCTGTCTTGGGATAATCTTGTGAGCTAAGGACATACTGCTCCTTTTCAGCAGCCCCTGGCCAACCACTTCAGCATGGTGGGAGACGGAGCCTGGTGGTTTTTGCCCTATGGGGCCCTCTTCTAAGGGACAGTCTTGTTTCTAGAGCTTCCCAGTCAGTCATCCGACACACTTTCAGATCAGGCTCTGAGGCTTTTCCTGCACAGTTCTGCTTCTTCCCCTCTGTTATCTTTTACAAATGTTATCTCTGACAAACCTCTTGCACTCCCAACTACAGCTCAATGAACCCTACAGAGACAGTTTTATACACACACAGAGACACACACACACACACACACATAAACACATAAAGGGATCCATGAGTCTGAATAACACATGAGCCATCCATGCCACATGGAAGAACCTGCTAACACCTGCTAAGTATCTACTCTGTGTACGAGCATTGTTCCTGCCCTCAACCAAGCACTGTCTAATGAAGGAGACAGAGAGGAAACTAAATCAACAAAATAGATTGTGATACCTTTGTGTAACACGTGCATGCTTCTAATTGTTCAAGTACATAGAAACCTCTAATGAGTTCCCAATGGTTTCATCCTACTGTTTTCTTTAGTTGAGTGAACATTCTTCTTGCAACCTTATCATTTTGCTTTGCCAAATCTTTTGCTACTGACACAACAGAGTTAAACTCGAATGCATATACAATGGGGAAATTCTAATAAATTCTAAATTGGGGGCTTGGATTGATGAATCCCTGAATAACAGAGTTGATTATACAGTCCTTTGTATTCCAGTTTCTGGTGTTTTATTGGTCTTGGCTCTGAAATGACTGCTGATCAGCAGATCTAATAATGACAGCAAAGACTGAAGTCCAAAAATAATAAGACTTAAGCCACAGTCACATTAAAGCCGGTAATAATAATAAGTCTCTAAGTTCAGCAAATAGCTGTGAAAAGAGAGGCGAAAAGCAAAGGAGAAAAGGAAAGATATAAGCATCTGAATGCAGAGTTCCAAAAAACAGCAAGAAGAGATAAGAAAGCCTTCCTCAGCAATCAATGCAAAGAAATAGAGGTGAACAATAGAATGGGAAAGACTAGAGATCTCTTCAAGAAAATTAGAGATACCAAGGGAACATTTCATGCAAAGATGGGCTCGATAAAGGACAGAAATGGTATGGACCTAACAGAAGCAGAAGATACTAAGAAGAGGTGGCAAGAATACACAGAAGAGCTGTACAAAAAAGATCTTCACGACCCAGATAATCACCATGGTGTGATCATTGACCTAGAGCCAGACATCCTGGAATGTGAAGTCAAGTGGGCCTTAGAAAGCATCACTACGAACAAAGCTAGTGGAGGTGATGGAATTCCAGTTGAGCTATTCCAAATCCTGAAAGATGATGCTGTGAAAGTGCTGCACTCAATATGCCAGCAAATTTGGAAAACTCAGCAGTGGCCACAGGACTGGAAAAGGTCAGTTTTCATTCCAATCCCAAAGAAAGGCAATGCCAAAGAATGCTCAAACTACTGCACAATTGCACTCATCTCACATGCTAGTAAAGTAATGCTCAAAATTCTCCAAGCCAGGCTTCAGCAATATGTGAACCGTGAACTTCCTGATGTTCAAGCTGGTTTTGGAAAAGGCAGAGGAACCAGAGATCAAATTGCCAACATCTGCTGGATCATGGAAAAAGCCAAGAGTTCCAGAAAAACATCTATTTCTGCTTTATTGACTATGCCAAAGCCTTTGACTGTGTGGATCACAAGAAACTGTGGAAAATTCTGAAAGAGACGGGAATACCAGACCACCTGACCTGCCTCTTGAGAAATCTGTATGCAGGTCAGGAAGCAACAGTTAGAACTGGACATAGAACAACAGACTGGTTCCAAATAGGAAAAGGAGTCCGTCAAGGCTGTATATTGTCACTCTGCTTATTTAACTTCTATGCAGAGTACATCATGAGAAACGCTGGACTGGAAGATTGATTGGAATCAAGATTGCCAGGAGAAATATCAATAACCTCAGATATGCAGATGACACCATCCTTATGGCAGAAAGTGAAGAGGAACTAAAAAGCCTCTTGATGAAAGTGAAAGTGGAGAGTGAAAAAGTTGGCTTAAAGCTCAACGTTCAGAAAACAAAGATCATGGCATCCAGTCCCATCACTTCATGGGAAATAGATGGGGAAACAGTGGAAACAGTGTCAGACTTTATTTTTCTGGGCTCCAAAATCACTACAGATGGTGACTGCAGCCATGAAATTAAAAGATGCTTACTCCTTAGAAGGAAAGTTATGACCAACCTAGATGGCATATTCAAAAGCAGAGACATTACTTTGCCAACAAAGGTCCGTCTAGTCAAGGCTATGGTTTTTTCTGTGGTCATGTATGGATGTGAGAGTTGGACTGTGAAGAAGGCTGAGCGCCGAAGAATTGATGCTTTTGAACTGTGGTGTTGGAGAAGACTCTGGAGAGTCCCTTGGACTGCAAGGAGATCCAACCAGTCCATTCTGAAGGAGATCAGCCCTGGGATTTCTTTGGAAGGAATGATGCTAAAGCTGAAACTCCAGTCCTTTGGCCACCTCATGCAAAACGTTGACTCATTGGAAAAGACTCTGATGCTGGGAGGGATTGGGTGCAGGAGGAGAAGGGGATGACAGAGGATGAGATGGCTGGATGGCATCACTGACTCAATGGACGTGAGTCTGAGTGAACTCTGGGAGTTGGTGATGGACAGGGAGGCCTGGTGTGTTGTGATTCATGGGGTCGCAAAGAGTTGGACACGACTGAGTGACTGAACATCTCAGTCGCTCAGTCATGTCTGACTCTTTGCAACCCCATGGACTACAGTACGCCAAGCTTTCCTGTTCATCACCAATTCCTGGAGCTTACTCAAACTCATGTCCATGAGTTGGTGATGCCATCCAACCATCTCATCCCCTGTTGTCCCCTTTCCCTCCTGCCTTCAATCATTTCCAGCATCAGGGTCTTTTCCAATGAGTCAGTTCTTCACATCAGGTGGCCAAAGTATTGGAGTTTCAGCTTCAGCATCAGTCCTTGCGATGAATATTCAGGACTGATTTCCTCTAGGATGGACTGGTTGCATCTCCTTGCAGTCCAAGGGACTCTCAAGAGTCTTCTCCAACACTGCAGTTCAAAAGCATCAGTTCTTCGGCACTCAGCTTTCCTTATAGTCCAACTCTCACATCCAGACATTACTACTGGAAAAACCAAAGCTTTGACTAGATGGACCTTTGTTGGCAAAGTAATGTCTCTGCGTCTTGATATGCTGTCTACTTTGGTCATAACTTTTCTTCCAAGGAGCAAGTGTCTTTTAATTTCATGGCTGCAGTCACCATCTGCAGTGATTTTGGAGCCCCCAAAAATAAAGTCTCTCACTGTCTCCATTGTTTCTCCATCTATTTCCCATGAAGAGATGGGACCAGATGCCATGATCTTACTTTTCTGAATGTTGAGTTTTAAGCCAACTTTTTCACTCTCTTCTTTCACTTTCATCAAGAGGCTCTTTTAGTTCTTCGCTTTTTGCCATAAGGGTGGTGTCATCTGCATATCCGAAGTTATTGGTATTTCTCCCAGCAATCTTGATTCCAGCTTGTGCTTCATCCAGTCCAGCATTTATCATGATGTACTCTGCATAGAAGTTAAATAAACAGGGTGACAATATACAGCCTTGACGTACGCCTTTTCCTATTTGGAACCAGTCTGTTGTTCTATGTCCAGTTCTAACTGTTGCTTCCTGACCTGCATACAGGTTTCTCAAGAGGCAGGTCAGGTGGTCTGGTATTCCCATCTCTTTCAGAATTTTCCACAGTTTCTTGTGATCCACACAGTCAAAGGCTTTGGCAAAGTCAATAAAGCAGTAATAGATGTTTTTTCTGGAACTCTCTTGCTTTTTCCATGATCCAGCAGATGTTGGCAATTTGATCTCTGGTTCCTCTGCTTTTTCTAAAACCAGCTTGAACATCTGGAAGTTCACGGTTCACGTATTGCTGAAGCCTGGCTTGGAAAATTTTGAGCATTACTTTGCTAGTACGTGAGATGAGTACAATTGTGTGGTAGTTTGAGCATTCTTTGGCATTGCCTTTCTTTGGGACTGGAATGAAAACTGACCTTTTCCAGTCCTGTGGCCACTGCTGAGTTTTCCAAATTTGCTGGCATATTGAGTGCAGCACTTTCATAGCATCACCTTTCAGGGTTTGAAATAGCTCAACTGGAATTCCATCACCTCCACTAGCTTTTTATCTACCCATACATGAAAGACTTAGCTTGCTAATTGTACCTGTAACCTAAGCAAGCAACTTCTGAGAGGAGAACCGAGAACACAACAGAGGCGCCAATGTTCTATAGCATCACAGTTAAATTTTCTCTCTTCTAAAAAACTCTGAAAAGAATTTGTTGCCCTCCTTGGGGAGTTCACAGGGAGGCAGAAGTTGGGTCACATATTAGTTTTCTAGGTCATTTATAAAAAGGCCTGATAAAAAACAAGTTCCTACTGTATAGCACAGGGAACTATAGTTGATATCTTGTAACAAACCATAATAGAAAATAATAGGAAAAATAATACCTATATTATATATATATATATGAATAGCTGAATCACTTTGCTGTACAACAGAAATTAACATACCATTTAAATCATCTACACTTCAATAAAGCAAAAAAAAAATCTTTTTTAAGGGCCTGAATTGTGTCTTTGACACATAAGCATCCAAGTACACCAGCCTCTGGCTATATATATATGTATATTTATTCTGGCTATACTATATATATAATACATATACATGTATAATAGAGATACATACACATATATATAGATATATGTTTAATCTGAGTCTCTGTTCTCAGAGCTATGTGAAAGTCCAGCACCTCCCCATTTTGGGGAACTCCTTCCGAGAGAGTGGCTGTAGGTCTCTTCCCATGACTCACTCAGCCTGCCCGCTACCAGCTTGCCTCCTCTTGACCATTCAGTGTACTCTCAAGCCTCCAAGGAAAGCTCTGTCTGCCCCTCTGCACCCCTGCACGCCAACATTCTCTCTCCCTCATTCTCCTTAGCAATACTAACACTGGGCAGTTACACGTTACAAATGCTTACTGACTGTATAAGAATAACAAAAGCAGGTACAGCGTAGCTCAAACAGAAGTCAACTAAAGAACTCCTCCAAATCAATAAGAAAAAGAAAACCCAGTTTTTAAAAATACAGAAAAGACTTGATTTCAAAACAAAGAGTTCAAAAAAGAAAATATATGAATCACAAGTACAAACACAAAACAGTTTTTATCAGTGTTCATGTAAATACCATGTACATTTGTATGAACACCTCATTATTCATCAGAGAAATGCAAATTAAAACCATGAGATACAATTTCTCACCCACTAGAATGGCTATATATTCAGACAATGACAAATATCAAGTGTTAGCAGTGAGATGGAGTTCCTACAACTTGTGTACGTTGCTAGTGGGGGGTAAGATGGTACAACCACTTTGGTAAACTGTTTGGGAGTTTACTGTAAAGAATATACCTACTCTGTGTCCAGGAATTCCCCTTTCAAGCATCTACTCAAGAGAAATGAAAATGTATGTACACGAAAAATCATTATAGCAATATTTATGGCAACTTTATTCATAATAATAATACCTGGAAACAAAATGTTGCCAATAGGAGAAAAGATAAACAAATTGTGATTTTTTTTGTTTTTAAAAGCACAATAAGAATCAGAAAAACAAGAAATTGATACTCATATTAACACTGATGAATCTCAAAACTATACTGAGCAGGACACAAATGAGTACATACTGTTTGATTCCATTTATAATTCAGTCACTGCAAAGAAGGAAGATTATATTTAAAATTGCTTATTTTACTGTTTCTCTAGCTTCATATGTTTCAAGATTATATCTTTTAAAAAATTTAAGGGTTTACCATGTGCCACTAAATTTCTTGCTCTTCTCTTTCTATTCTTCTACTAAGATTCTCTTAGGAAGATGAAACGCTGAATTAGATCTAGAACCTGAAGATACACTTTCTGACAAGTCCAAAATAGAAAAAAAAAATGATTTGAAACGTTTCTCTTATTGTACTTCGTGGACTTGTATAAAATACTGTTTAACAGCTTTGTATATTCTCTTCAAGTCTTTGATCACTTTGTAATAATAGAAAATAAAAATTAAACTGCTTCATAACTTTGTTTTAAGCTTTCATGTAATTGGTGCTGGTTCATTTGGAACCTTAAATATGTTTTTATTAAATCTCTCTCTCTCTCTTTAGAGAAATGCAAATTAAAACCAAAAGGATATGACACTACATACCTGATGGGATGGCTAAAATTAAAAAGTCTGACCAAATATTGGTGAAGTTTCGAAGAAACACACACACTGCTAATGGGATTATAAATTAAGACATCCACTTTGGAAAACTATTTGGCACTTTTAAAAAGTTAAACTTGCACTAATCATTTGACCTAACAATTCAACTTCTAAGTATCTACCCCAGAGAAATGAAAATGCATCTCCACAAAAACGCTTGTATGCAAATATTTATAGCAGTATTTTAAGATTTGCGTGTGAAAGTTGCTCAGTCATGTCCGACTCTTTGTGACCCCCATGGACTATACATTCCATGGAATTTTCCAGGCCAGAATACTGGAGTGGATAGCCTTTCCCTTCTCCATGGGATCTTTCCAACCCAGGGATCGAACCCAGGTCTCCCACATTGAGCCACAAGATTTATTTTTATTTACTTATTTATGGCTGTGCTGGGTCTTCGTTGCTGCATGGGCTATTCTCTAGTTGCATTGTGCAGTGGTGGGTATTCTCTAGATCACTGTGCAATGATCTCATTGCAGTGGTTTCTCTCATTGTGGAGCACGGGCCTTAGGCATGCAAGCTTCAGTAGTTGCAGCACGAAACTCAGAAGTTGCGGCTCAAGGGCTCCAGAGCACAGGTTTAGTAACTGTGGCACACCGACTTATTTGCTCCATGGCATATGGGATCTTTCTGGACAAGGGATCAAACCTGTATCTCCTGCATTGGCAGGAGGATTCTCAACCACTGAATCACCAGGGAAACCATTTATAGCCTGGTGGCTCAGGGGTAAAGGATCCACCTGCCAATGCACGAGACGCAGGTTTGATACCTTAGTCAGGGAGACCTCCTGGAGAAGGCAATGGCAACCTCCTCCAGCATTCTTGCCTGGGAAATCCCATGGACAGGGCAACCTGGTGGGCTACACTCCATGGGGTCACAAAAGAGCCCTGTTATTCACAACAGCCCTCAAACTGGAAACAGTGTTTACCAAATGGCCTGTCAGTAAGTGAGATGTTGTATATCTATAGCGTAGTGTACTACACACAATAAAAGCATTATACTAAATGCAAGGAGGCAGGCCCAAAAGACTACATATTGTATGATTCCATTTATATGAAAATTCTAGAAAATGCAATACTATAGAAACAGAAAGATCAGTGATTGCCTAAGACTGAAGGTGGGAGCAGAGATGGATTGCAAATAGGAAGAAGGGAATTTTTTGTGGTAATGAAAGTACTGTAATATTGAACTGTGGCAATGGCTGAATAGTTGTATGAACTCACTAAAACTCAACAAGATTTACACTAAAATGGGTGAATTTTATGGCATCTAAATTAAACTAAATAAGCCTGTTTTAAACAAAACAAAACAGAAAGCTATTGTGTCTTCAAGACAAACTTTTGGGCTCACCACTGCAGTGCCTGCATAGCTCTGCATAACTCTTGTAAATTTTTCCTTGTGCTCTCCTGTTTACACCCTCAGAAAGCCTCATAGGAGACCAGAAGTGGATGGTCTAGCAAGCAGTACTAATCTTACGGTGGGTGGGGATCTTCTTTGTCTTGGTAGAAGTTAGAAGGAGAAAATTAACAAACAGGAACACAAGCAGAAAAGCGTGACTGGGATGGCGAAGACCTTAAAATCATATTCTAGCTATTCATTGTTCTTCTAGTATATACTTTTTGGTCTTTTCTGTGCCAGGTAAGTGCTGTGGCAATAAAATAATCAACATTATGGGCAAAGTCCTTACTCTTTGGGGGCTTATATTCTAGTTGTATGAAACAGATCATACATCAGCTGATAGATAGACAGATAGATGAATAGATACAGAGACAGATAAATAGATGACAGAAAGCTAAGTAGAGCTATAGATAGGTATAGAGATACAGAGATAGATACTATATAGATACATATGTAGATGATTAATAAAAGAAAGTATAAGCTTATCTCATTTTACTGCACTTTGCACGTCCTGTATTTTTTTAATTATATGTTGATTTTCTTTTTCTTTTTTTAAATTTGTTTGACTGTGCCAGATCTTAGTTGTTACACATGGAATCTTCAATCTTAATTGCAGCATGTAGTCTCTGACCAGGGATAAAACTGTGCCCCCTGCAGTGGAAGTGTGCATCTAACCACTGGACCACCAGGGAAGTCCCAATACTGCGTTTTTTACAATTAAAGATTTGTGGCAACTCTGTGTCAAGCAAGTCTATCAGCACCATTTTTTCCAACAGCATTTTCTCATTTCATCTCTCTGTGTCACATTTTAGTAATTCTTGCAATATTTCAAATTTTGTCATTATTACTATATCTGTTATGGTGATCTGTGGTCAGTGATCTTCGATGTTACTATTGTAATTGTCTTGGGGCACCGTGAACTGTGCCTATATAGGATGGCAAACTTAATAAACGTATGTGTTCTGATGGCTCCACTGACCAGCTTTTCCTCTATTTCTCTTTCTCACCTTCAGTGCAGTTCAGTTCAGTTGCTCAGTCATGTCCAACTCTTTGCGACCCCATGAATTGCAGCATGCCAGGCCTCCCTGTCCATCACCAACTCCCGGAGTTCACTGAGACTCACGTCCATCGAGTCCATGATGCCATCCAGCCTTCTCATCCTCTGTCGTCCCCTTTTCCTCCTGCTCCCAACCCCATCCCAGGGTCTTTTCCAATGAGTCAACTCTTCGCATGAGGTGGCAAAGTACTGGAGTTTCAGCTTTAGCATCATTCCTTCCAAAGAATAGGCCTCCCTATTCCCTGGGACACAACAATATTGAAATTAGGCCAATTACTAACCCTACAATGGTCTCTAACTGCTCAAGTAAAAGGAAGAGTCATACATTTCTCACTTTAGACCAAAAGCTAGAAATGATTAAGCTTAATGAGGAAGGCATGTTGAAACCTGGGAATGGCTAAAAACTAGGCCTCTTGCACCAAACAGTTGGCCAAGTTGTGAATGCAAAGGAAAGGCTCTTGAAGGAAGTTAAAAGTGCCACTCCAACAAACACAGGAATCATAAGAAAGCAAAACATCCTTATTGCTGATATGAAGACAGTTTCAGTGGTCCACATCCTCTTAGTGAGTGAGTGAAGTCGCTCAGTCATGTCCGACTCTTTGTGACCCCATAGACTGTAGCCTACCATAGACTGTAGCCTACAGGCTTCTCCATCCATGGGATTTTCCAGGCAAGAGTACCGGAGTGGGTTACCATTTTTCCTTCTCCAGGGCATCTTCCCAACCCAGTGATCGAACCTGGGTCTTGCGTGTTGCAGGCAGATGCTTTACCCTTCGAGCCACCAGGGAAGCAAGCCTAATCCAGAGCAAAGCCCCAACTCTGTTCGATTCTATGAAGGCTGAGAGAGGCGAGGAAGCTGCAGAAGGAATGTTTGAAGTTAGTAGAGGTTGGTTCATGAAGTTGAAGGAAAGAAGCCATCTCCATAACATGAAAGTGCAAAGGGAAGCAGCAAGTGCTGAGGCTCAGAAGCTGCAGCAAGTTATGTAGAAGATCCAGCTAAATAATTAATGAAAGTAGCCACACTAAACAATCTAGGGCTTCCCTTGTAGATCGGTTGGTAAAGAATCTGCCTGTGATGCAAGAAGCCTGGGTTCAATTCCTGGTTCGGGAAGATTCCCTGGAGAAGGAAATGGCAATCCACTCCAGTATTCTTGCCTGGAGAATCCCACAGACAAAGGAGCCTAGCAGGCTACAGTCTATGGGGTCATAAGAGTCGGACACAACTTAGCGACTAAACCACCACCACACTAAACAATAGATTTTTAATGTAGACAAAACAGCCTTCTCTAGGGAAAAGATATCACCCAGGACTTTCACGGTTAGTGAGGAGAAGTCAATGTTTGGCTTCAAAGTTTCAAAGACACTTGTTATTAGGGGCTGAGGTAGCTAGTGACTTTAAGTTAAAGCCAATGTTCATTTACCATTCTGAAAACCCAAGGGTCCTTAAGAACTATGCTAAATCTACTCTTCCTGGGCTGTATCAATGGAACAACAAAACCTGGATGATAGCACACCTGCTGACAAAATGATTTACTGAATATTTTAAGCCCAGTGTTGAGATCTACTCTTAAGACCTATGGCTCAGAAAAAAAAAAGGTTCCTTTCAAAATATTAATATTTATTAACAATGCACCTGGTCACCCAGAGCTCTGATAGAAACATTCAATGAGATAAATGTTTTCATGCCTGCTAACATCCACCCTACAGCCTATGGGTCAAGGAGTACAGTAATTCTGACTTCCAAGTTTTATTAAGAAACACATTTTATAAGGCTATAGATGTGATAAATAGTATTCCTCTGATGGATCTGGGCAAAGTCAATTGAAAACCTTCCGGAAAGAATTCAACATTCTAGACGCCATTAAGAATATTTGTGATTCATGGGGAAAGGTCAAAATATCAGCATTAACAGGAGTTTAGACGAAGTTGATTCCAACAGTCATGGATGACTTTGAGGAGTTCAAGACTTCCGTGGAGGAAGTAATTGCAGATGTGATGAAAACTGCAAGAGAAGCAGAATTAGAAATGCAGCCTGACAATGCGACTAAATTGCTGTAACATCAATTTAAAATTTTAGTGGGTGAAGAGTTGCTTCTTATGAATGAGGGAAGAAAGTGATTTCTTTCTAAAACAATTTTATTTCATTATGTATTTGATTCTTGGCTGTGCTGGGTCTTCATTGCTGCCCAAGGGCTTTCTCTAGCTGTGGTGCTCGGGTTCCTCATTGCAGCGGCTGCTCTTGTTGCACAGCCTGGGCTCCAGGACGTGAAGGTTTCAGTAGTTGTGACACGTGGGCTCACTAGTTGCAGCTCCCAGGCTCTAGAGCACAGGCTCAACAGCTGTAGTATACACGGGCTTAGCTGCTCCAAGGCATGTGGCATCTTCCTGGAATCAGCGATCAAATCCGTGTCTCGTGCATTGGCAAGTGGATTTTTTTTTTTTTTTTTTTTACCACTGAGCCACCAGGGAAGCTTGACAGTGATTTCTTGGGATGGAATCTACTCCTGGTGAAGATGCTGAGAAGACTGTTTAAATGACAACAAAGGATTTAGAATATTAAATAAACTTAATTGATGAAGCAGTGGAAGAGTTTGAGAGAACTGACTCCAAGTTTGAAAGAAGTTCTACTGTGAGTAAAATGCTATCAAACAGCACTGCATGCTACAGAAAAATATTTTGTGAAGGAAAGAGTCAATCAATTTGGCAAACTTCATTGTTGCTTTATTTAAGAAATTGCCACAGTCATCTCAACATTCAGCAACCATCAACACTGAGGCAAGACTCTCCACAGGAAAAAAGATTACAACTCATTGAAGGTTCAGATGATGGTTAGCTTTTTTTTTTTTTTTTTAAGAACTAAAGTACTTTTAAATTAAGGTCTGTACATTTTTTAAGACACAATGCCACTGCACACTTAACAGATTACAGTATGGTGGTGGTCGTGTCCTACTCTTGCAACCCTTATGGACTGTAGCCTGACGGGCTCCTCGGTCCGTGGGATTCTCCAGGCAAGAATACTGGAGTGGGTTGCCATTTCCTTCTCCAGGGGATCTTCCTGACCCAGGAATTGAACCCGGGTCTCCTGCATTGCAGGCAGATTCTTTACCAACTGAGCTATGAGGGAAGCCCTAGGTTAAAGTATAGTGTTAACATTATTTTTATATGTACTGCGAAACTGAAAAATTCATGTCACTTATTTTATGCTGATACTACCTTTTTGTGATATTCCGGTTATTAAGGTGGTCGGGAACCTAATTTGCAGTGTTTCCAAGTTATGCATAAAAAGAAAATTCTTAAAGTACTCAGAAGAGAGTTAAAAGGTGACATCAGAGAGTGGCTGAACCACAAGAGGAAGCCAGTCATGCAAAGACCAGAGGGAGGAGCATCCTAGGCACCATTTTTTTCATTGTCCCTTACCACTCGAGGTCCTCCATTCCCTCTTCACTCAGCCTAAAATTCCCCAAACTCCCTCAGTCACCTTAATTCTGTCACACTCATTGGGAAAATCACAACCTTGTTCAAATTCAACTTTCCACCCACACTGGTCTCACTTTAAGCTTGTCACTTGTGTGTGCTAAGTTGCTTTAGTCATGTCTGACTCTGTGGGACCCTATGGACTATAGCCCACCAGGCTCCTCTGTCCATGGGATTCTCCAGGCAAGAATACTGGAATGGGTTGCCATTGCCTCCTCCAAAGCTTGTCACTTAAGAAGCCCTTACTGTTTCCCAGCTAACATCTGCCGACTCCCTGACCTGCTCACTCTCCTGCACCCTAGTCATACGTTCGCTTTCTGCTAACTGGGATGTTTTACACCCTTGCCTCTTCCCCTATCTTCACACTCAGCTCGTGACTGTGCTTCTTTTTTGAGAAAACTGAAGAGTCAGAATCCACATGTCCACAAAGGTGTACCAGGTTAGACCCTGCCCTCATAGCACACTCAGAGATCCTATATAAAAGCTTCCACTTATACATTCTCCCCCTCCCCTAGGGGACTCTAGAATACCAGGTCAGCAAATCCTCCCTCCAACCTACATCATGAACTTTCCCTCTACTGGATCGTTTCCATCAGTGTATGAATTGTTTCAAGCACTTTGAAGACAAGCAAGTAAAAACCACCCCTTGACCTGATTTCCCTTATTTGATTACCAAATTACTTCTCTGTAAGCTTTTGTATGAAGAAGGAAATGGCAACCCACTCCAGTTTTCTCGCCTGGAGAATCCCATAGACAGAGGAGCCTGGCAGGCTACAGTCCATGGGGTCGCAAGAGTTGGACACGACTTAGCAACTAAACCAAGCTTTTGTGGACAAACACTTGTCTACACTGCTGCTACTGCTGCTGCTAAGTCACTTCAGTCGTGTCCGACTCTGTGCGACCCCAGAGACGGCAGCTCACCAGGCTCCGCTGTCCCTGGGATTCTCCAGGCAAGAACACTGGAATGGGTTGCCATTTCCTTCTCCAATGCATGAAAGTGAAAAGTGAAAGTGAAGTCGCTCAGTCGTGTCTGACCCTCAGCAACCCGTGGACTGCAGCCTACCAGGCTCCTCCGTCCATGGGATTCTCCAGGCAAGAGTACTGGAGTGGGGTGCCATTGTCTATACTGCTGCTGCTGCTGCTAAGTCGCTTCAGTCGTGTCTGACTCTGTGCGACCCCATAGACAGCAGCCCACCAGGCTCCCCCGTCCCTGGGATTCTCCAGGCAAGAACACTGGAGTGGGTTGCCATTTCCTTCTCCAATTCCTCTTCTCCGGTTCTCTCTTAAAATCTCTCCCATCCAGTTTTTGTGCCACCATTGATCTGGTATTTTCAAGGCCAATAAGACAGACAAAAATAAAACCCTACCATAAACAAGCATGAAAGAGGCAATCTGAGTAAAAGAAGAGGGTGGTTAGGTGGGACAAAGTTCTAAATTCTAGCAGCTGGGTTGACTACCTATATCATAAGAATTCCTTAGGTAAACTGTCTCCTTCTACACCATTTGAACAATACTTCCTTTCTATACATTGTATTTATTTTCTCTGGAATCTACTGTTGTGCAGTTTCTGAACATCAGATTAACCTGCTCACCATTCGGACACGACTGAGCGACTTCACTTTGACTTTTCATTTTCATGCATTGGAGAAGGAAATGGCAACCCACTCCAGTGTTCTTGCCTGGAAAATCCCAGGGACGGGGGAGCCTGGTGGGCTGCCATCTATGGGGTCGCACAGAGTCGGACACGACTGAAGCAACTTAGCAGCAGCAGCAGCAGCAGAGTTAAAAATCATAGCAGAGAGGGAGAGTGCTCATTTACATTTAACTGTAAAAATCAGTGTGGAATCTCAGACATGTAACAGTCTCTTTTGCCCAACCAGAAATATTTTTTTTTTAGTTTGAGAAAGAATTACACACACCCACCCACCCCCGAACAATATCCTTTTATTTGAAGATGAATGTTGTTGCCATTTGAAATAATTTTGAGCTATCCCTCTTTATAATTGGCCTTGCCAGAAATTTTGTATATTAACCCCAGGAAGGTTAAAAAATCCAGCTGCAGTACTTTGCTTACTGATCTTATAAAAAGGGGCAACTCTGACTTACCTCAGTGAGGTCACCTCAACTCCTTTTGTGGGCAAGGTTTTCCTATTGGAGACTGCACCAAATGAGGTAGACATTTGACAGCTGTCCTGGTCAGTTGGATAATACATGAAACCTCAGTGACTTGTGCAGATCAGTGCTTAGCAAAATGCAAGTCACAACCTATTAGTGGGTTATGGAATTAATATGGTGGGTTAATCAATTTTTGGCTTCCCTGGTGGCTCAGCAGCAAAGAACCCACCTGCAATGCAGGAGATGCAGGAGACATGGGTTCCATCCCTGGGTCAGGAAGATCCCCTGGAGTAGGGCATAGCAGTACACTCCAGTATTCTTGCTGGGAAAATCCCATGGACAGAGGAGCCTGGTAGGCCACAATCCATGGGTTCACAAAGAGTCGGACACAACTAAAGTGACTGACAACACACACAACCAATTTTTTTAAAAATGAAATAGAGCAGAAAATACCAGAGTTCAGTACACACATTCCAAGTATGACATAGTTTATGAGACTTTGGCTTCTGTTATGAAGAAGTGCATCTTGGATTATAAAATTAAAATTTTAAAAATTAAAGCCACTGCTCTAGATTCATTTATAATATAATACCCAGAGTGGTTGAATGCACTCATCAAAATTAGAGGACATTTGGAAAATTTCCACATCGTATTCAGCGTTATATATCACCAGGCATGAGCAGACACAAGGGAAATCCAGAGCACTTTAGAGAGAAGTTTTCCTGTGTAGGACCAGGTAAAGAGCTTGCAAGTCGTCTCCAATCTAAATTACCATCCTAGAGACTTCATAATTTACAAAGCACTTTCACAAACTTCATCTTATTTGAGGCTCTTATTCAGCCTTTGTAGTAGGCAAGACAGGAAGGCGACAGCATCTGAGACAGGTTTCAGTGATCCATCTAGTTTAGTCAGGAGTCCAGCCAGCAGCTGGGAGAAAGGATCTAGCCCCACAGCCCCAGGGAGAAAATTGGCAAGGTTGAAAAACCATGTGTGGGTCCTAGCCAAGTAAACTGGGGTTCAGGGCAGAACTCCAGTTTCAGGAGGGAGAATGGAAAAGATGAAGAGGAACTGGGACAAAAGCCCAGATATTAAACAAGGCACACAGGTGGCCAGGCCCATCCACAGCATACTGCTGGATTCTAAGCTCATACTTGCAGAATTCCAGAGCCCACAACTGGCTTTTCAAGAAGCAGCAGCAGAATATCATGTGGATAAGGGGCAGGATGGAGAAGATCTCAAGAACTGATGAAGGCATGAAGAGACCAGTGTGGAATGGCAAGTTAATTCATCTGTCTGGCATGAGTAGGGCGGGCTGCCAAATTAAACACAGGATGCCCCACTGAAACCTGGATTTCAGATAGACAATGAATATTTTCATGTAAGTGTGTCTTTTGCAATATTGGAGACACATTTATACCAAAAATTGTTGTTTATCTGAAATTTAAATTTAACTTGGCAGACGGTATTTTTATTTACTACATCTGGTACCCCTACATGTGGGTTTAGAGAGGATGAGGCTAGAAGGCTTGACGGAACAAGATCTTAAAGAATTCTGTGTGCCATGCTTGGCGGATAATAGGAGGCCAAGAAAAATTTTCAGCATGGGAATAATATAATTGGATTTATATTTTAGAATCACCATTATAGTAGTCCTTTGAATAACAAAATAGTTCAGAAAGATAGGAACTGAGAGACCAGAAAGCTGTTCAAATAGCCTGGGTTTGAGAACTGAAAATAACTTTGCTCACTTCACAATTCTCCCTAACGCTAGCGAGATTTCCAGGTTTTCATGGACTACAGAGACCAATGTATTCTTTCAAGAGCTACTCCTTGTTTCAAGGAATAAAAAACACCTTTCGAAGTGGGGAAGGGAATATATATTTTATTGTTCTCAAACCCTGTATCTGTCACATCCTTCTTGAGGAGGCTGGAAAGATATGTATATATATATATCAGTCTCCCACTAGTTAGCTCATGTCTTGCTCACCATTGATTATCCCATAGGTAATCAATAAACACTTGTTGGATGACTTTCTTAAGGGCAGTCTATCTTCACCATATTTGTTTCTTTAGCATCTGACCCGAGGCTGGGAATAAGTTTCTCAGAAAATAGTTCTTGATTAGAGTGATCTAATTAATTAACAACCTGAAGTGCTTCGTATTAACTACATTTGTCTAACATTACTTCAAAGGTACAACCTGGCATATTTTTCACATGAATGCAAAAGAAGACTGCCTTTTCTACTGGACCAGAAAGCTTTTCAAAATCTGCAGAAAGCTTTTCAAAATCTGATGCTGATTAGATGGAGTTTTAAATGTAATCTTCCTCATTTATGTGAAGATGTGTGGAGTTTTCTTTTGAGATGTTTTTGTCTTGGTTTTTGTTTTTGCTTTTTGGCATCTTCCTAACTGCTTCCACAAGTATTGTCATTGCCTGGATATTAATAAATCAGATCTTAATTAAATATTTCTCAGGTAGATCATCATAAAGTGGTATGAACCAAGTATTTGTCTTCAGTTCTCCAGTATCAGGATAGTTACTGGCATACGGATCTTTTCCAAGGCTGACGTGTGAACCTGAAAGCGGGCTTATTTACCTTCATAGTCAGAGGACTTTCATCAATAGCAGGTTTGTTGAAGGGCCAAGAGCAAGAAGCCAAAAGGGATGGAATAATTCTAAAAAGTGTATCGGGTAAATACAAATACAATAACAAAATTATTACAGATACTTGTTATTAAAAATTCTGTTCCAAGTACCATGTGAGGTCTTTGCATATATTACAATTTGATTAAATTTTAATCTTAAAACTCTTCTTTGAGGTAGGTGTTGTAATTGTCATTTTATATGTAAACAAATAGAGAATCAAAACTGATGAATAATTTACCCAGGATGACACAGTTAATAGATTGGCAGAGCTGAGATTAGTACCCAATTCCAAAGTTCATCTCACAAACCAAGAACTGCCATTTTTCAAGTGTGTATTTAGAGAAATGAAAGAAAATTGTTGTAGTGCCTATAAGAGCTCTCTTTAATCAGCAGCTATGTAGTTATCCCAGAGGATTTAAGTTTGATGAAGAGTATAATGATGTGAGCATATGGATATGCAAGACAAGAGATATAGAGGTATTTCTTATGTTTTTGAGCTGTGCTCCTTTTTCCTCTGTTTAACTTTGTATTTAAGTGAGCATGTGCCTTTACATGTAATTAGGCTTTACCTTCACCTTGTTAGAAGTTGATACTGTTGCCCTTAAAATTATTATCATACATATTATCTGGGATGAAACATATAAACTTTATTATTTTTTAAAACTTTTTATTTTGTATTGGGGTATACCCAATGAAGGGATTCCCAGGTGACCCAGTATGTAAAGAATCCACCTGAGACATAGGTTAAATCCCTAGGTGGGGGAGATCTCCTGGAAGAGGAAATGGTAACCTACTCCAGTATTCTTGCATGGAGAATGCCATGGACAGAGGAGCCTGGCAGATACAGTCTATGGCGCCACAAAGAGTTGATCACAACTGAGCACACAGGCACACATAGGTGATAAACAATGTTGTGACAGTTTCAGGTGAACAGCAAAGGGATTCAGCCATACATATACCCGTATCCATCCTCCCCCAAACTTTCCTCCCATTCAGGCTACTACATAACATTGAGCAGAGTTTCATGTGCTATACAGTAGGCCTTTGTTGGTTAGCCATTCTAAATACAGAAGCACCCATTGAAACATACGAACTTTAGCTGTTACAGTCAGTAATACCAACTTCTCTGTCTTGTCCAGATGAACACGTGCAGTTCATATTCAGATATGCAAAGGAACCTCATCAGTCTAGATTCGTCTGAGCTCCGTTGTGACAGTCTGGACCTTCCTGCAAGCTGTAAGCATAATTACATACACTAACTATTCTCCAATCCTTTAAAGTTGCAAATATGCACTTTTTGTCCAGGTACTGACATCTTTGAGCAGCCCTCTTCAGTGTGCTCAACCCAGCCTCTTCACTTAGTTCACTGGGTTCCAGGAAGAATCAGAGTCTCATAAAGAATGCTGCCTCTGATCATTTAATTCCAGGCTGAGCAGGGTAAAATCAGTTTGAACTTCACCAACATTTGCAGTCTATGAAAGCAAAATTCAAAGTGTTGGCATAATTAACTGTATTAATTGGATAGAATCTGACGATGAGGAACCAAATACGTTAAAAAGAGGGGAGATAAGAGTTGATTTTTTTTTTTTAATTGAGGGCTTCCCTGGTGACTCAGTGGTAATGAGCATGCCTACCAATACAGGTACAATCCCTGATCTGAGAAGATCGCAAATGCCTCGGAGCACCTAAACCCCTGTACCGCAAGTATTGAGCCCTTCTCTGGAGCCTGGGAGCCACAACTACTGAGCCCACATGCAGCAGCTATTGAAGTCCCAGGGCTGTAGAGCCCCATGGCTCTGCAATGAGAAGCCAGCACACCACAACTAGAGAGAAGTCCCCGTTTGCCACACCTAGAGGACAGCTTCCGCAGCAAAGAGAACCAGTGCAGCCAAATAAATAATTTTTTTTAATAACTAAATTAAAAAATTTAGATAGCAAATGATTTGCTTGCCCAAAAATGGTCCGTGGAGGTGTAAGCATCAAAAAGCACCTCCAGTGTTCTGCTTTCACCAAAAACACGGAAGGAATTTCCTAGAAATGGTCAGGATGTAATTATGGAAAAAATCCTCTTCAGACCTTTATATGCTCAATCATTGCCAGACAGGGTGCTAAACATGGGAGATATAATAGGAGCATGGTCCTGACCCTCTTGCTCAGAGAAGTACATCAGCTGTCCTGTACAGTAAATGTGAAAGGAATCACGAAATAAATATAAAAAGGACACAGTGGGTGCCCAAAGGAGTGGTCATCTCTGTGATTCTAATAAAGTGAATTCATAGCAATCATGTAAGGTTGTTCAGTGAGATAGCAAACTCTCCCATGAAAAGGTGAAGCAGAACCTGAATGAACAGATAAACAGGAGTCAAGGAACAAGAAAAGGGGTTTTGAAGAAGCAATCAGTTCACAGCAGTCCTAAGACGTGAATGATCTGGTAAGTGTTCTCCATCTTTAATATCTAGGATACGAATTTCACAAAGCAGAACTGCTGCTCTACGTCGTCAACTCCCCCCTCCCCCACTCTCCGTCGCCACCCCCCTAACAGATACATCAGGTGAGCAGGGCTCAATTATTCGAATTAAATGTGTGACCTGGAGCAACTCCCGTCACTACTCAGAGCCTCTGTCTTTGCCTGAGAAGTGAGGAACCCTGTCCGCTCTAGTCCATTTCTGCTCTGAATTGAGAACAGTACAAGAAACCAGAAAGGAAAACTCCAGAGAAACAAAAGTGAAAGTGCCCAAAGGAAATACAATAGTAAACAAAAGCACAAAATTCTCTATCTCACTGAAAAATGTGGCAGAGTTCCAAAACACTTTTTTTCAGCAGCCCGTGAACACGAGACTTGGGAGAGAATGAACTATCACGCCCTCTGAATGTGAATGACATGAGTGTAACGCGAATCCACCTTGCTCCATGCAACCGTCTTCTTAAACAATGCTCCGTGACCTCGAACAACCATTTATTAAGATTTTCTTTCTAAATAAGTCAATCCACGAGGAAAGGTCGGTCCCCTCCTGACAAACCCCTCGGAACACCACACAAGGGTGTGTTCCGCTTCGGGATGAGAGAGAAAAGGGGGTAAAGAAAGAGAGGAAGGAAAGATTCAAACTGATACTAGATTCTGCCTAGTGTTGCCACGCGGTTGTTGTGCACAACAGCAGGGATGCAAACTATTTTAAAACTTGGGAAATACGGTAGCCTTTAAATTTGATCGTTTCTTCCTTCATGTTAGTGAGACTTCTTTGCACCTAACCCAGAAAGGTACACCCGCCTGGGAGCGAGAGCGCGAGCTCTGGGGTGGACCAGCAAGTGGAGGCTGCCAGAATGGACCAAGCTGACAGCTTCGCAGAGCGTTGGCTGAGGGTGTGGGACCGCGACCCGCAAACCGCCAAGGCTAGAGGGGTCGATCTGGACCAACCGGTGTCAGAGGGCTCCCTAGGTGGGAGGATGCTCCGGACCCGCCCCGGGAGCCTCCCTTCTCCGAGCAGAAGGAAGGGCGCTCAAACGCGTGCACACTCAAACACACACACAAACACAAACATCCTTCCCGTGGAGTTGTGTCTCGTCTCCCTTTTGTTTTTCTCCCTTCCCGGTCAAGAGACCCGGAAGTTTTTTTTTTTTTTTTTTTTAAATCCAGTCTCTCTCTTTTCCAACCCCCACCCCCCCTCATCTATCACATGGCAGAGATAGAATAAAAACAGAAAAATGGCGACGGTCACGTTGTGGCGAGCACGTTGTATCCTTGCTGCGTCATTAGATAATCCTCATGCAAATAGCGGGAAGAACAAAGGAAAGGGGGGGTCCAGGACCCCCCCGGGGGCGCAGGTGGGTGTGGGGGCGGCGTGCCGGGCGCGGGGGCGGCGGGGCGCGCGCCGAGCCGGGCGCCGGCGGGAGACGTGCGGTCGCGCGGGGCTCGGTGCGCCGAGTGTCTACGTTCGTGTGCGCGCCCCTGCGGCGCGGTGGAGCGCTGGCCGGGCAGCTCCCGGCCGGGTCTCGCTGCGCCCGAGCCCGCCCGCCCGAGGGCACGGGAAGCCGGGGGGCTAGGAGAGCGGTTCCGGCGAGGCCCGCCGCGACGCGCGCACCCTCACACGCACACGCCGCCGCGGGGCTCGGCCGGCTCAGCAGCCGCGCGGGGGGCGGGCCAGGCGGCGGCGGCTGGGGCTGAGGGCGCGCCGCTGCCCGGCGCCCGCCCTGCAGCCTCCGCGGGGGACTGCACGCAGCTCGCCACCTCGGGGTAGGCGGCGGGGCGCCGGGGCGGAGGCTCGGGGCGGGCTGGGACCCCGCACGGACTTGGGGTGTTGCTGGGCTGGTTTTGTTGTGGTTGGGATGTTTTTGGGTTTTTTTCTTCCCCTGCGGGGCGGGCGGGGGGCGACCTCGCCCATCGGCATTTCCGCGGTTTACCTCTGGCTCTCGCTGGGGTGTCAAGACCGGCGCAGGTTGAACGAGGGCGCGGGGAGACCCCCGGTGTCCCGCTCCGGCCCCCTGGCGGGGCAGTGGCGCGGAGGGGCGGGGCGGGTGTGTGTAAATGTTGCGCACTCGCTTTTCCCCCACCCCCGCCTGCTTCCAGGCAGCTGGCGTGGGTCCCTTGCCGTCCGGCGGCGACTGTAAATAGAGCCTGGATGTTGTTTACATGAAGGATCCGGCGGGAGGAGTCTGCGAGGAGGAGGCGGAGGAGGAGGAGGAGGGAGGGAGGAGAGAGGAAGACCGGAGTCCCCGCGGCGGCGGTCCGGGGCGAGGGTGAGCCCCGCGCGGCGCGGGCACTGGTCGCTACCACGAGGCCGGGACGCCGGACCCTGGGGTAGGAGGGAAAGTGGGCGCGGGGCGGGGAGATGAGGGGGTCTGTCTGAGTGGCATTTTTAGCTTACAACCTGCCACGCAGATTCTCCGGGGCGAGAGGGGAGGGGTGTGCGGGGAGGGCGGGGAAGCCTTGATTTCTCCGCACGTTCGTGCTCGCATCCCCGATCTTTTCCCGCTTCCTCTCGGGGCTCACCTGTTTATTTCCATCAACCAGAGCTTGCAGTTGTTTTTTTTGTGTGTAGGCATGAGAGGCTGTTCCTTTTATTAGAAGCATTATTGGGGAAGGAGGGGTGCGTGGCTGTAATTTATGCCGGTCTCGGTCGCTTTTCAAGAAGGGGGAGGGGACTTGGCGAAGATCGCCTGCTCCCGGCCGTAGCTGACCCCATGGGCGTAACCCCTGCCTTACCCCTTCCGAAGAATCTTTTCCCTCAGCTACCCGCAGGCTAGCTGCCACCTTCTTGGAGAAGGACCACACCTGTGCTTATTCCTCGCTTTGGAGGAGAGGTGAGCTGAAAAACCGACCAGCTTTCCCAAAGCTGTTAACCAGCCCTCCTGTCCCAGAATTGGCCAGAAAGTGCTGCTTTCACCTGCCGATTGCGCTGGCCACATCCATCCCCCCACCCACCCTTGCAAGTTGTCTACAGATGTATCGGGATTTTTTTCTTGCCTCTGGACCTGCAGCTCACAACCAGCAACTAACTGCTGGGTTTAGACAGAAAGAAGTGATCTCCTTGGGTTTAGTGTGCGTTCTTCGTTCCCCAGTGGGTCTTACGATGGAATCTGCCACCTCTATTCTTTCGCTAAGAGCTTAGTCTAGAATCTGGCCTGAGTAACCAGTTTCTGGCTCTCTTTCTCTGGGCCCCACCCTGGCCCCTCTTGGTTCTCCGGAGCCAAATACGCCTCCCAAGCAGAAGGCACACCCTGCCCTAAATCTAACCATTCCAAAAGGGAGGAGGAAACAGTGGAAGAGAAGGGACCCAGGGGTCTTCTTTCTGTCCTGAGTATCCCCAACAGCAGTTTCCTCTTCAACCCTCCAGCATTTATAATCTCTTTATTCTTCTTATTAGCTGCTCCCCATTTTTGCCTGTAGTCCTATGATAGATATTTAGGTGGGGATGGAGGTGTGGAAAAAGAGATGTCACCCCTTTTCCCTCGTGTGAGACATTTTCATTCTCAGTCTTTCCATTTTTGAGATGCTTAACAATTAAAATATGTAAATATGTTTGCACGCTTATTTGAACTTGTTTTCTTGCTGGCTAATGAATAGCTGGGACTCAGAAAGGAGGGGGAGAAAGCAATGAGAGGTGTACATTCTCCCTTAGGTCCCCTTTATGAGCATCCCCCAGAGTTGCTGGAGGAGACCCTTCAATGAAAGCCAGCAGTCTCCCTTCCATGACATCACCACCTAAGCCCTTCCAACTTTAGCTTCAGAACAGGAAGAAGGCTCAAAATAGAACTACCTTAGGAATCCAGCTCCTTTTAGAAGATCAACTTTTAAGTCAGCTGCAGGAGAAACACTGAACTTTGACACGCAGAGAGAAAGCTGCAGTGTTTGTAATTGGTTCCTTTGGGGAAGGGTCTGGCGATACTTTCCATGTGTATTCAGAAAAGCTTTTCCCAAGATAAGTTGAGTACCTAAGCCGATGAATGATTAATTGAATAGTTTGAGATTCATTTATTGAATTATTCATGTGTTTCAGTATGTCAACAGTAACAAGTACTTTTTGGAATGAATTAAAGAGGGGCTCCTAGAATGTGTTTCAGGGATTTTACTGGAGAGAGAGGAGGTTGGTGGGGGGTAGGAGGGAACACTTGAAGGAAAGGAATCTGAGGATGCAGTGACAGCTGCGGTGAGTATGGAAGTTGAGAGGCTTACTATAAACAAGGCCTGTAACTTTTACAGGGTGACTAATATCCTGGACAAAGAAATAATGATGGCAGGATTTTCCACCTTTACCTTGAAAGTTAACTTGGTATCTTTGAATCATGATGTTTCCATTTTTATTTTTCCCTGAATTCTCAGAGCTGAAAGAGTTGTTCATTCTTTAGAAGGGGCTTCTTAATAAGTGATCATCACTGGCATATTAACAACTTAAAGATTAGGAGGGCAGAAAATACCTGACATCATTTGAGTAACCAGTGAGTGCTGTAGAGTGACTTGCTGGGTGAAGGGTTCTGATTTTAAAAAATCCAGGTGACAGGATCTTCTGTAACTGTATTAGTACAGTAGCCACTAGCTACGTGTGGCTGTCAAGCACCTGAAATCTGGCTAGGGTGATAAGGAACTGGTTTTTAAATTAAAAATTGGTGTTCAGTTTTTTGGAAAAGTTCATTATGTTTGGAAGTTGGGCGTATGTGTCTGCTTTTTAAGCTGTGAATTTTATGAAATCTACAGATTATTTCTGATGAAATTTTAGTGTTTGAATTGAGATGTGTTAAGTGTAAATATGCCCTGGATTTCTAAGACTTAGTACAAAAAAGTAAAATGTCTCATTAATAATGTTTATATCATTTACATGTTCCAATGAAAATACTTTGGGTGTATTGTGTTAAGAGAATATGTTGTTAATGTCATTTAACCTGTTTATATTTTAGTTTTTTTTTTTTTTTTTAATGTGACTACTGGAGTATCTAAGGTTGCAAACATGACTTGCTTTTTGCTTATCTGGGACAGCACTGGTCCATGATATCACTCCTTTTTTTCTTGGTTTTAATTTCCAAAGAGGTGACTGCAGGAAATACAGTTATTTCATGTTAGTCAACCATTTACTTTGCCCTGCTATTTTTCATGTGGATTTGGGGACCCCCAAGAGTTACTATTATAGTACAAGAAAGTGTTAAATAGTATAAGTACAGTATAATAGTGGCGGCCCTGCAGATTTCTCTGCAGGAGGCATGCCCCGCTCAGGAAGGTCGGTAAAAATGTCCAGGGTATTGGAAGCGCTGGTTAGGGGTATCATGAGAAAATGTAGAGACCCACATATTGGGCCAGACCTGCTTTTGTAAAAGGTTTCTGGGAATACAAAACTATACCAGGGAAGCGTGTGTGGCACTCGGTGCTACAGTTGTGACACCTGGTGACATCTTAGTGATGCCACGCACTTTTTTAAAATTTTCTCTTTCTCTGCTTTTACTTTCTGCCCCCGCATCATAGCTCCACTGGTGGGAATCAAGCTCACAAAGTTGCTGACCCCTTTTCTCAAAAAAAGTATAATGTTGACCTGAATGGAATGTTGATATCTTTGGAGTTTGGTTTTATCTATTGAGGTTCAGTAAAGACACTGGAAGGGACTTGGGCGTTTAGTACTATCCCCTCATTTTACAGATGACAAACTTTCAAGTACCTTGCCTGTTGACATATAGACCGAGGAGTTCAGTATATACTTTTGTTGATAACCTATTTAGAGAATCCCTGAAAAATGAAGAAGTTTGTCCATGAATCAGTCAAGTATTTGTTGAGCTTGCACTTTGTGGGAAGGACTGTGATTAATTTTGTGAAGGGACATGAAGAGAACAGTCTCTGACTTCAGGAACAGGACGGTAGACTTGAGGAAATCAGATGTAAACAGAACCAAAGTAAATCACAGTTTAAGATCCAGCACGTCATAATGAGTGCAGTACCCCTGTGTCACAAGTAGAAACGTGTTCCTTTTCCGTGTGTTACAAGTAGAAATGTGTTCCTTTTCCAGATGTAGGAATAGAAGCTCTGAGTGGTGGACTCTGCAGGAGAGGACTGTGCTTGTGTTTCCGCACCAGCCCAAGGCTCTAGAAGTGGAGGTCAGTGCATGCCTTTGGTATGGCCCCCCTTCGGCTGTCAGTTACGGGAATTTGAGAAGTAAGACCCAGCATTGCTAAATGCAGTGCTGAATCTGCTAAATCACAGATTAATAGAAGATGACCAGAGTTTTTAGAGATGGTTAGCTAGGGGTGGATCATGTTGAAGTTAGCTGGTATATTTCTAACTAGTTATTCTAAAAAAATAGATAACAAAGGTGAAATGAAGTGAAGCTGACTTGTGAGCGGACTGAAATCCAAAATCTGGGGCAAAAATTAAATCTTAAGCAAAATCCAAAAGTGAATTAAGTTGATAGTTGGACTACAAGTGTGTATGCTGAGTACATGTGTAAAGGGGAAAGACCCATAGAAGAGAATACTATATTCTATCAAACATTAAGCAGGATGGTCCAGCTGCTTATAGATTCTTAGTCTCCTGGAGCTTTGGGGGCTAAAATCCCTATCATTTCATTCCTCTTTCTGTCTCAACATTACCGAATATAGAGCTTCTATGTTAGCTTTTTTCTACGTGACCTGCTGAGGTTATGGAGCGTGACTGTTTGGAGTCCAGTGCTTGGAATGGCTAAAACAATGTCACCCCCTCTGTAATTAGTCCCAGTTAATGCTTCTCTGTGAGAATTGGGGCTGACTTGGCACCAGGCAGTTGTCCTTGGCTTTTCCTTGACGTTTTAGCTGATTTATTTCTCCTAAAGAAAGAAAAAAAAATATGTAGCCTCCTCATTCCAGGTTTCCTACTAATCTTGACACCACTTTAGTTTTTAAACACTCTTAACAGCAAAGCTTTGCCATGAAACACAAATATACGTTCTCTCTCCTCCAGACAAAGCAGTAGTTGACATTTGGCATCTTCTGTTGACAGTACATTTTTACATATTGACAGTTGGGTCAAATTTGCACATTTTGTAATGTCACCAAGTTGGATGGTAGTTTTCAAGTTGGGGAAGGAAAACAATCAGTAAAAGACGGGTGGATTTAAATTAAGCAACCTATTTGAACTATTTTAGTTTTTAAGTATTGTCAAATATTTTGCATGCCAGCAGCTTGTTTCATGGTACCTTCACTTATTTAATATATAATCAGATACTTAAAAGTTCAAAATCATCGTGTTTTCATTTTCATTCCGTTGATATGAGACATGACATATTTTTTGTGTTCCGTGAGGTCTAAAACCGTGTTTTTAGTATACCAGTTTGCCAGTAGTACTTTCTAGATGGTAATGGTGCATTCATCATGAAGAAATTGTTCTCAGTTGTATCATTTTCAGCATAGAAGAACTGAGTTTAAAACCAGGTTGATCTTTGGGGGAACGCGTTTTACTTTTCCTTTCTCCCTCTTACTGTGCAGTAAACTTCTGTACTGTAACATGAGCACCTGCCATCACTTGTTTTAAAATTAAAATAATTCAATTTTTTTAAAGAAGTATCTATTGACAAATGTTTTTGGTAGATTTAGCTTTTTTAAATGCACATGTAGAAGAAATAACTTCCAAGAGAAATAAAACATTTTTAAGTGTTTATTAGTATTTATAAAATACAATTTTGAAAACTCATACTTTTGCTTCCTTGAAACTACTTTAGAATTATTCTGAGAAAATATTAATTTAATGATTCACAGTTTAATGGTAGTTTGCTTTTTATTATTATTTGATCCCTTGGCTCCCTGCTGTATCCCTGCCCCTTCCACCCAATTTAGGTGAAAAAGAAATGAGAGGAAAAATAAGGAAATAGGAAATACTCTTTACTTTTTGCACCAAAAATCTTTAGTTGTCTAATTTTTGGTCATGACTAATAGAGTGAATTTCAACTTTGCAGTCCGTTATAGACACTTAAGTTCATACTTGTCGACTTCATATTTAGACGTTCAGTTGCACTACCACTCTGTTTGCAAAGAATGGTCCAGTAACTACTAAGTATATCAGAGTTATTTGTGCGTTCCCATCTTTACCTACCCTCCAGTATCTCAGAGGAAGTATTCAATTCCAAAGCCGACAGCACCAGAACTGTGGCTGGGAAATATTAGGTGGTAATCTTTTTATCTTCTTTGATGTATCAGCTATCTAAAATTTTATTCTCAAATAATCACAATATTTTTGTTCATGTAACAGATATTTATAATTTGGGTGAAAATATGCAACTATTTCTAGTAACCTTAGGGTAAGGGAATCCAGGTTTTTTTTTTTAATCTTCGTTGCCCTCTCCTGTTTCAACTCTGTATTGCGTCAGCTGGCTAAGACCTAGGCAATGACTTCTTTAACTTTTAGATATTTCTGCACTTTAGAGAGTTGTTTTAATTTGTATGCAGGTGGATTATTTCATTGGATATTCCTTTTCTGAAAATATAGTCAGTTTCATAGTGTATAAAGTTAACAGTTGAACTGGCTCACTCTACTCTACTATTTTCTGACCTCTGCTGATCTAAAGAGTTGATTCATCTCTTTGACTTATTTGAAGTACAGTGCTGATATCTAATTTGCATATAATGGAGTCTTTGAAACCGAGCAAATGCCTAATTGAAAACACAGTTATTTTTCAAACATCTGTCAAGTTCCACTCATAGTGAAATAACTTGAGAACTTAATGACTGACATGGAAGAAAAATGAGTGAATCATGGCTTTAATGAGTTGACTATTCTGAAGCTTGAATTCCAGTTTGAGAATCTTTTTGTACTTCTTATTAAAAATACATCATCCCTGAAGATGACTTCAGGGTACGTCTTAAAGGTAATACGTAGTTTCAAAGCAAGTGATGTGTATATGTTGATTTTTTTAGAAGGCATTCCAAAGGATGTTAGCAATCTTTCACCATAACTGTAGAATTGACATTAACTATAGTGAAAAACACCCTGTAGGTGTGATATAAATATGTAATCATTAGTGTCATCAATTTGAGTACATTCTTAGCACTCAAAGCAAGAACAATAGAAGTCTTTCTGCGGGAGGGGGTGGGGGGCTAATGCGTATTTCTTCTTAAATCATAAACTCCCACAAGCTCCTGCTTCATGACCTGAGACACTGAGAAAACTAAAAATTTTAACCTGAAAGTAGACGTTTTCAGAATCTTTCTGTTTGCGTAAATTGTGTAAACTGAACACCCACTTGATGGAGTTGAATGGCTGGGTTAGGGCAGAGAAAAAAGCACCAGCTTCCATCGTTTGACATGGGTTTGAACTCAGGTTCAGTGTAACCAGTGGTGTGATCAGGTAAATCACCTAACCTCTCTTCAGTTTTCGGGTTTTTTTTTTTCTTTTTTTCTTTTTTGGCTTTCTTGCACAGCATGTGAGATCTTAAGTTTCCTGACTGAGGATTGAACCTGTGCTCCCTGCAATGAATGTGCCCATTCTTAACTACTTGACTGCTAGGGAAGTCCCTAACCTCTCTCAGGTTTTTATTCTCTTTCTGTAAAATGGGGTAATGAAGTCTAACCTATTCCAGAATCCTTTTGTGATGAATTAATGAGTGATTCATTGACAATCCCATAGGGTTCTTGTGAAAACCAAAGCAGAATGCACATAGAAAATTACTACATGTTCAATAGATGTGAAGTATTATTGCCATGTTGGATTATGAGCACTTTGAGGGTAAGGACTGTTTCTTATTTACCTTCAATTCCTGGACATCCAGAAGATGTCTGGAAACATAGTAGACCTTCAGTAAGTTTTTATTGCATGAATGATTGAGGTCAGGAAAATGGAATCAGTGAATCCATGCTCAGTAGAGGTAACGCTGTCACATAGAGCCAGAAAGCATGTTTGATGTATTCATGGTTGTTCATTATTAATATGTATAAATCACATGTTCATCATTCATCTTAATATAATTTAGCCGGCCCTTTTACTATTTCAGCCTCACCAGTTACTGGGCTGTGACCCTGTTTTTTCTTCTGCTTCCCCACCTTCCAGAAGGGGATCTTTTAGTCCTTCACTTCCTGGGGAGCCTTCAGAGGGAGTCCTGCAGCCACCCGGAAAGGATGCTGCCGGCCGACGCAGAGACTGACAGGCTGCCCTGGCTCAGTTATCACAGTGCTGATGCTGTCCATTCTAAAGGTACAGTACTGTGATAACTGAAGGATGGCAGCCATCTTGCCTTCCATCAGAAGAGCCGCACCGTGCCTGGGGAGGAAGACAGAAGACGAAGGATGGCCTGTGAAACAGTGGCGGGACCCAGAAGCCCGCTACCCTGTCCCTGCATTGGTCCTTCCCTAGAGCCAGGGGGTAGTCCATCTGTCTTTGCCTTGTTTCATGATACGAGGCTGAGGAGGAGTTGGGTAGTAGTCTGTTCTGTGGTACTGATTGGACATATCATTAAGATCTCTGGAACATTTAAGAGACTGATGCTAGGTAAGTGCTGAGTGTGGATTAGTATCAGAGACATTTGTGCCACTTTTATAAACATAAAAAGTTACCTAATCAAATTAGCTTGATGTCGTCAGTATTGGATGTTCAAAATGAAATTTAGCTTAAACGGAGAAAAAAGTCCTACGTGTTGAACGGTATTCACATTATAGCATGAATAAAATCCCATCTTTGTCTTTAAGGAATTTTTAAGATCTACTCTGATTCAGAAAATACGTGTTGAACGCGCATGTTATGGCTGCTGTCACCTTTGCGTTTGTGGGCGTGTGTGCTCAGTCATGCCTGACTCTCTGCAACCCTTTGGACTGTAGCCTGCTAGGCTCCTCTGACCATGGAATTTTCCAGGCAAAAGTACTGGAGTTGCCATTTCCTACTTCAGAGGAATCTTCCTGACCCAGGGATCAAACTCCTGTCTCCTGCCAATCTCTTGTATTGGCAGGTGGATTCTTTACCACTGAGCCACCTGGGAAGCCTCTGCTGTCATCTTTACATGAAAATAAAATGTAAATAATTTTACTTATATCAAATAATTAAGGAGTACCCTGCAGTGTCATCTAGAATATGTCAGTTTCAGGGCTGTGAAGGTCTGAATATCAGCCCAGCGTCGGGTGGGCACAAAAGACTAGGACATTGAACAGAGCTCACATCTTCAGCCTGGATCCTGGAGTACTTCTGGGGTGCGAGGTGGGGTTATTGGAGAACCTAGATTTTCTCATATCCCTCTCCCTGAAGACTCTCAAGGAAGCTGTACACGTGGAACAGCAGCAGACAAGGATCAGAGTACATGACCTGATTATGTGTTAGTTACGTCATAGTCTGTTGTAAGGCTCAGGTAATTTCATGTAGTTTAGCTTCAGTGTCCTAAACAGAAACCTCTTAATATCTTCCTAGGCTCACATCTGTACCTGTTAACCTTCCCACTCCGTGGATAACTGCCTAGTATAGAAACCAAAGCAGTGGGCAAAGAGAGAATATAGAGTCTGCTGAGGTTAAGACCTGCTACCACAGGTCAAGAAGAGCCAGGGAAGGAAAAATTATATATGTGACCCTTTAATGTACAGAAACTACCCAGTATGCAGCATAGCCAAGTTGATGTCTTAAGCCTGTTTTATTATCAAGTCCTTCAGTGGGACAGAGGCTAGAAGAAAGGTGACTGGGAGCGAGTAGAGAGGCCTAAGAGCTTCCATTTCCTGCCCACCCTACAGTCAGACATTGCTGGTCACCATGCTCCTTTGCTGGTCCACACAGTCCTCTGACCCTCCTCTTCCCCAACCAGAGGCGCTGTTTTTGGAGGAACCCCTTGAGCCACACCTGATTGACCCTGAATTGCTTTCCATGTGGCATTGACCACCGTCTGACCCTCGACCTCCACGTCTGCATACACTCAGGGTTTCTTCAGACTGCACACTGACTGTGGTTTTGATTAGTTACAGGGAGGGACAGTTCTGCCCGATTGTGTGTTATACTACCAGTTCTGAAATTCCTTGGAGTGTCCTGCTCCCTTAAACAGAAAAGGAATTTCTGACAGAAACCCTGGAAGAACTTCTAAGAAAGGAAAGTTCTGGGATTGGTGAATTCTCAAGTAACAAAGCACTCCCAATTTTTAGTGTTATAGCAGGTGGAAAAAAGTGCTTCAGGGAGTGATGTGTTGTGCAATCATTGGCCTTAGTGGGGATTTCACCACCTTCCTTGATCTTCCTGTTTTCCCATTACTGGTTTTAGAAAAATTCAGATTTTATACTTAGCGGACCTTGACCCCAGGGTCCACACCCATGGGCTGTTACGGAGCTGAGTGTTGGGTGTAGTTTGGAATCACTCCTGCATTTCTACAGACTGAACCTTACTGGGTCCTATTTCCTGTCAACAGGAAAGCCTGAGCTCAGCCTGAGATGTGAACTACAGAGGGCCTACCCGAGAAGTCCTTGGCATTTAGGGGCAGTTCATAGATGCAGGGTGTTCCCAACAGGTTAGGCAAGAAGTGATGCAAGAGAAGTCTAATGGTGTTTTTCTGCTGCTTTATTTGAAACATAGATACAAAGTGTGTTTGGTTGGTGTTTTCATTGTATTCTTCAGTTGAGGTGTGAGAATGGGAACCCTGGAATTACACATAGAAGTAGCGTATGATGCAGCATTTCTGCTTCCAGTTATGCACCCAAATGAACGGAATCAGACATTTTTGCACCTGTGTTCACAGCAGCATGCACAATCGCCAAAAGGTAGAGGCAACCCAAGTGTTTGTTGACGAACATATGGATAAGTAAAATGTGTGTATGTACAACAGAATATTATTCAATGGTATTAAGGAAGGAGGTTCTGACACTTACAACATGGGTGAGCCTTGATGGTAGCTACGTGAAATGAGCCAGACCCCGAAGGACAAATAGGGTATGGCTCTTCTTACGTGAGATTCCTAGAGCAGTCAGATTCATAAAGCCAGGGAAATGATGGTTGCCTGGGCCTGGAGGAAGGGGCAAATGGGAAATTTATGTTTAACGGAGTTACTGGGGAAAATGAAGAAATTCTGAGATGAATGGTGGTGGTTGCACAATGTGAATGCACTTATTAATACTACAGAACTGTACACATTAAAATGGCTAACATGGTAAATTTTATGTCAGTTTTACCACCACCACCACCAAAAAAAAAAAAAAAAGCCTACGTAATAGCACTGTTGCAGCCAATGACAGGACTGAGTTGATTGCTTTCTTCTTTAGACAGTCTTCAGTGTGAAGATAATTGCTGTTTCAAATAAGCAATTAAAATGTAATTCCCATGTCTTTATGCATTTAAAGTTCTCTAATCTGTAGACTGTTAGACATATTTCCAGAGTTTCTGACATAGCATAGCTTTAAAATTTTGTAAAATATAAAGAAAAGGAAGTATAACAGAGTGCTGAAAGCAGAGTGAGAAAAAGGCCTCAGCAAGTAGGCAGATGAGGGTGCACCTCTTGCTGGCTTTTATGTCTTTTCTGGTGAAATTGAGCAACTCACCACACCTTTTCTTTTTTCTCTTTTTTACGTTTCAGTTCTTTTCAGTTGAGTTTAGTTCAGTCGCTCAGTCGTGTCCGACTCTTTGCAGCCCCATGAATCGCAGCACGCCAGGCCTCCCTGTCCATCACCAACTCCCGGAGTTCACCCAGACTCAGGAAAATATACTTATTGAAATGAAATTCATATGCCATAAAATCCACCATTAAAGTATACAATGAAGTGGTTTTTAGTATATTCATAAATTCATATAACCATTGTCACTGTCTACTTCAGATCACTTTTTAAAATTTAATTATAGGAGGATAATTATAATAATGTGACGGTTTTTGCCATACATCAACATGAATTGGTCATAGGTATACATGTGTCACCGCCCGCCCCATCCTGAACCCCTTCCAGTTCCCTCTGCACCCTATCCCTCTGGATTGTCCCAGACCACCAGCTTTGGGTACTTTGCTTCATGCATCGAACTTGCACTAGTCATGTATGTTACATATGTTAATGTACATGTTTCAGTGCTATTCTCTCATCCCACCCTCGTCTTCTCCCACTGAGTCCAAAAGTCTGTTCTCTACATCTGTCTCTCCTTTATTGCCCTGCATGTAGGATCATCAGTATCATCTTTGCAAATTCCATATATATGCATTAATACACAGTATTTATCTTTCTGACCTACTTCACTCTGTGTAATAGGCTTCAGGTTCATCTACCTCATTAGAACTGACTCAGATGCGTTCCTTTTTATAACTGAGTAATGTTCCATTGTGTGTATATACCACAACCTATCCATTCATCTGCCAACGGACATCCAGGTTGCTTCCATGTCCTAGCTATTGTAAATAATGCTGCAGTGAACACTGGGGTACACGTGTCTCTCTAAAGTCTGGTTTCCTCACGGTGTACGCCCAGCAGTGGCATTCACCGGATCTTTCTGTGCTCCAGTTGCCTCAGTTGTCTTCTGCTTTGGAGTCATGGTAAAGATGAAATTTTATGTGTGTGTTTATAGTTTGTATTGTATGCATTTTGTGTGTGTGTGTATGATCATTTTGATGACCAAAGAAACATTTAGGCATTATTTCTTATTCTCAAGATGTAGAAGTAGTGTCTGAAAAGAATAGAGTTAATATTTTAAAATAAAGTTTTAATAAAATCCTAACTGGACTTGTCATTCAGCTCTTCTTAGCCTGATTAAAAGGAGCATTCTATAGCTTGCTTTCCATCATGAAATATTTTTCCTATTTGTTATTATGTGTTTAAATTTGAAAATAAGAGAAGTAAAATCATAAGAGACTAAAAGTAGACAGTAAAACCCTTCCCTAAGTGATTGCATGTGTTATTAGCCTTCAGTAAAAGGCATCATTTGTGGACTGCATCCACATCCTCACAAAGCTCTCACTTGGATTCATGCTCTGGAAATCAGATTTTGATGGTAAGAATGGCCTCCACCAGATCCAGTGTAGACCCCAACCCTTGATTATATCATCCAAAGTTGGAGCAGAGAGTTAGCTCTTACCTCTGCCATGCCAGTTTCAGGTATTTTGCTGTGCCTCATATAATCCATTCTGAGCTTCTCTGAATAACCAACCAACTGTAAAGGCACCGCACATCTGTTGTACTACCATTAAACTGACTTCTTCCAAATCAATTGTTTATTGAGGCAGCAAGATTCTTGTGTTATATTTCATGCAGAGTTTTTTCCCCCCTAAAAATTGCTCCCTTATAACACTGGATTCATATTTACAGTTAATCCTCACCAAAGAGTTGATTTTCACCATTACCGTAAGAGTCTTTTACTACACAGGTTTTTAATTCAGCAATTACAGGAGTAATAGAGACATCAAAAACCACTTTGTTTTATTCTTCCATATTCAAAACATGATGTGAAGATTCTTGTCGGGAGGGAACGCCAAGTATGAGAGTGTGTGCCTGGAACATTCTCCACTGGAGTTTCTTATACTTAAATTGGTTGAAGGGGGTTTGCATTGTAATGAATGCCCCTAATGTAATATATATTGAAACAATTCACATAATTGAAATGGATTAAAGTAAGCTGATGATGCCTTGTTTTATGCATTTGGACTGTTACTGTATTTTTATTTTTCATGAGATTATGAGGAGATGGATAGTGATGCTGAAAAGTGGGAAGCTGTAGAGGACAGATTCAGTGTGGTGAGAAATTCATTTTCATTTTCTGCCAGTCTCTTTGTAAATGAAATTCCAGACATATTATTTAGACTCCCATTGCTTGCTTTTTTTCCCCCCACTTTGAGTATCTTTGGACCAGGAGTATCTTAGGGTCAGTGGGGGTACCGCCTAGAACACTTTGCTGAGAAGACTTTAGAGGCCACAACTGGGTTCCATAGAAAAGAAAGTGAAAGCCACTCAGTCATGTCCAACTCTTTGCAACACCATGGACTCCATACAGTTCATGGAATTCTCCAGGCCAGAATACTGGAGTGGGTAGCCTATCCCTTCTCCAGTGGATCTTCCCAACCCAGGAATCGAACCAGGGTCTCCTGCATTGCAGGCAGATTCTTTACCAACTGAGCTATCAGGGAAGCCCCAAGCCCCAAGGTTCCACAGAAAGGGATGCTGTAACCGCCTGTCATGTCTACCTGTGGTCTGCTCTCAGTGTCTGTCATCGGCATCAGACTGAGATGCAGGGGTACATTGCTGACACCTTTCCAGCTATCACAGTATTTTTAATACAGAGGTTTAGATCCTCTGGGAAGGCAGACATTCTCAAAGTTAGATTGATACACTAGATTTCTGGGAAGTTATGTCATTGGGAATATAAACACCCTTTATATGGGGAGGGCATCATGGGCATCTAATTAGCATGTCTACTACATAATGTATAGAATTATGTCAACATAAATCTTCCTCATTTTTTATCATTCACTGGTTCCTGCAAAATTAATACTATAAAATTTGCCACATTTTAGTAAATGCATTTTAAGCAGTCTTGTATGGTTTATATATATAGAACTTTGTGTAAGTAATTAGGTCTAATAGGCTAGAAGAGGACTTCCTTTTTTTAAAGTTGTCAGGATTATTTGCTTAGGATGAGTCAGTGTATGTTGAGTGTGTGTATACCAAGGCTCCAGTTTCATCCGGATTCAAATCTTCAAAGTAAAAGAGTTCTCCACTTTTCATATTTGAAGAACCTGAGGAAGCTCACAGAAGATCTTCAGCACACAAAGCTAGTAAGTAGTAGAGTAGGGGTATGAATCTAGAACAAAACTGTGAGAAACTAAGCTAATAGATATTAATCCTACCTTCTTTGCTCGAGTGTAGATTAGTAAATGAGCCTTTGAAAAGGAAGCCAGCATATGTCATAGCACCTTCCCCCATCCACTATGGCTGCTGTTACCTATAATGGCCTCTTTAAAAAAAATTTGATCATGACATGTTTTAAATTCCTCCAGTGGCTTCCTTGATGCTGTTGAAATCAAGACTGTTGGCCTTAGCAAGCTCCGTTACTGAAGATTCCTATTGGAAGGGAATGCCAAGTATGAGAGTGTGTGCCTGGAACATTCTCAGCTTGAATTCCTTATATATAAATTGGTTTCCACCTACCTCTCTGGTCCCATGTCTTGTACCCAGTTGACTGGCCCATCCTTTGTCTGGGGAATCAAGCTTCTTTCCAACCGTGGTACATTTCCTTCTGCCTGAGGCACCCTTACCATTCACTTCACCTGGTTATCTTTTGTCCTTTAGTCTCTGATTAGTTAATTCCTCAGAGAACCCTTCCTGACAGTCCCATCTGTGTCCAGTCCTGTGGCACTCTGTATGTTTCTTTCAGTGTACTTGTTAGAGCTGAACTACATAAATGCACATGTAGGGTATGTGTGTGTGTGTGTGTAACATGTCATTAGATTGTGAGTTCCTTGAGGGCAGGGACCATGGCTGTATCTATTGCTGTGTTCACAGTGCCTGGCCCAGAACCTGCTATGTGACTCAGTAGAAACCTAACGTGGTATGATTTGCCAAGTGGGGTCCTTCCTGTTTTCTAAGAGTGAGTGAGAAGAGTCCACAGTTAAAAAGGTGTTTAAAATCCCCACTTTTCTGTGAACAGAGAACTGCAGCTCTGTGACAAGCATTTTTCTGTGAAACTTTAAGGTGCCATTTGACAGAAGCGGCTCTCAGATGGCCCTGATCGCTCACACCCATCCCTGTAAACAGAGGACCAGGAGCGGGAGAGAGCCTCGTTCAGAGCAGAGTTGCCCTTGGAGCTCATCTTTTGTCTGAAAGTTGGTGAGCCACCAGCTGTGCCATAAAGAGCTCCCCACACCCAGACTCTGCAAAGCTGAGAGAAGGGGTGGGGGGAGGAGGAGGAAAGGAGAGATGCAAACTGGGTGGCACAAGGGTGTGAATTTCTTGGACTCCATGATCAGTGCACGTGAGTCTGTTGTGGCTGGGAAGACCTCTGGTGATCCAGGGGTTAAGAATCTGCCTTTCAATGCAAGGGATGTGGGTTTCAGTCCCTTGTCAGGCAACTAGGATCCCACATCTGTAGGGCAACTGACCCTGAGCACCATAACTAGAGAAACCTGCATGCTGCAACTAGAGAAGGCCCTCACACTGTAGTGAAAATCCAGTGCAACCAAAATAAAGAAGGCAGCTTGGGACTTACGTTTTCTGGCTAATGCCCTGCAGGAGAGCCACCCCCACATCCTATGAGTGGGTCCCAGGAGTGAACCAGGCTGTGGATGGTATCCCAAAGGATAAGCTTCTGGCCAGTCAGAAAACCCACCCCCAGCAAGGTGGGGTGGTCCATGTGGGAACCCTTTCTGAAACTTCTGAGCCCCATTTGATGCAGAGCTTATTGGAAAGATGTCATTTGAGCAGAACCTGCTCTCAGGTTCACTGTCAGGAGTCATGAAAGGAACCAACCAAGAAAGGAAGCTCAAGGAGAAGAGGTGAGGCCGGGGCATGGGAAGGTAGTGGGCTGACTCTTCCAGCCCACCCCCTGGAGCTTTAGGCCTCCCCTTAGCTGGAGAAGGTACAGAGCTTTGTACTGATTATTGAAATCTTCATCAAAATGAAATGCTTGGTGGCTCAACTTGGTAAGAGGTTAATTTGAGGCCCTTACTACTCACAAGGAAGGGGGAGGTTTTCAGAGCACAAAAGTGGAAGATACTGGACATAAAAGTTTCATGTTCACTGATTTGAAAATCAAAATAGTTAAAATTATTCATTAAAAGGATGAAAGGGCTATAAAGTGCCCCTTTAGATAGAAGTTTGCATGTTGATATTTCTTTCCCTAATAAGCCCCCTCACTGCCACTTATACCATGTTGAAGGAGTTGGGAATATTAGTTCAGTCCTAACACTTCCAACAGCCTGTTAGCTCCCACTACTGTCTCCTCTCTCTTCTCCAAAAAGCAGAATCCAGTAAGGACATTTCCCAGTAACCCACCTCCTAGCACATTTGCCTGAAGGTGCCGAGCATGAGGGTAGATGGAAGTTAACTCCGTGTTACCAGTATGTTAAGTAATTACCCAGTGGTATGAGTCCACATCTTTGACTGTTCTTCTTTGTGCCTGATAGATTGACTAAGAATATCTCAGTGCAGAACCAGCTGGCTTAAAAAACAAAAACTTGCAGATGCACCTGCCTTTAAGCGTACTCATCCTACCTATAGACCAAGTCATAGACTGACAGAGACCTTCTTCCTAGTTGTTAGCCCAATCAGTGTACTGTTGAGGATAGGAACCCAGGAGCTCATTTACTCCACCATTTTTCAAACACCGTGGGTTTGAAATCGATTAAATGTGTGTTGATGCTGCTGCTGCTAAGTTGCTTCAGTCGTGTCTGACTCTGTGCGACCCCATAGACAGCAGCCCACCAGGCTCCCCTGTCCCTGGGAGTCTCCAGGCAAGAACACTGGAGTGGGTTGCCATTTCCTTCTCCAATGCATGAAAGTGAAAGTGAAGTCGCTCAGTCATGTCTGACTCTTCGAGACCCCATGGACTGCAGCCAACCAGGCTCCTTGGTCCATGGGATTTTCCAGGCAAGAGTACTGGAGAAATGTGTGTTGACCAGCATTTAAAAAATAAAACGAGGGACTTCCCTAGTTGTTCAGTGGTTAATACTTTGCCTTCCAGTGCAGCGGATACAAGTTTGATCCCTGGTCAGGGAGCTAAGGTCCCACATGCCTCGAGGCCAAAAAGCACATAACAAACAATGTTGTAACAAATTCAATAAAAATTTTTAAAATAATCTTTAAAAATTATTTAAAATCAATAAATATAAAACAATAGAAAATAGCAGTGCATAGCTTGTGGTAAAGTAATATTACTCCATGAAACCTTGCCGTTGCCTGCTTCAGTGTATGTGAGTGTGGAGGGGTGTTGTTCCGTCACTAAGTCGTGTCTGACTCTGCAACCCCATGGACAGTAGCCCACCAGGCTTCTCTGTCCATGGAGTTTCCAGGCAAGAATATTGGAGTGAGTTGCTGTTTCCTTCTCTATGGGATCTTCTTGGACCAGGGATTGAGCCTGAGTCTCCTGCATTGGCAGGCAGATTCTTTACCACTGAGCCACCTGGGAAGCCCTTATGAGTGTGTACTGGGACCCCAATTTTTTTTTCTATCTGGGTTTCAGTTCAGTTCATAAGTTGTTGGTCAAGATGTGAGATTCTAGATCATCTCACTATGTATTGCAAATTTTGGAAACTAAAGCCCAGAATGGTGAAGACACTTGTCCAGGGTCAGTAGGAAAAGAGGAGGAATTCGAATGTGCATCTCAGTCTCTTGGGTAATGTTTCCCCTTCTTCTCACCAGCCTAGAGAGAATAGCGAAAGTAATAGCTAATATTCAGTGAGCAATTACTATGTGCCAACCACTGTGTTAAATACATCATCTTATTTCATAGGGAAAAGGGGTTGGTTGGTATTGTGTTTTGTTTCAAGTAAATGTTCATGGTTGAACAGTGACTAGACCAGATACAGAAATGGTGAGTTAACATTTAAAGTTTTTATAGCAATTTGACAGAGTAACTTTAGGTCTGATTACTCTAGTAATAAAAGCATTGGCTTGCATTTTATGTCTTTAATAAACAATTTTCTAGCAATTCATTTTCATTGTGTTTTATGAAAGTATTAGTCCATGATGGATTAGAAATAAGGTCAAACGTGGTTCTCCACCATGGATAGTTTGAGAAGCACTGACTTAGACCCAGCCAAGCCAACAAGCTTTGTCCCTTGAGGCATCTGTAGTCATTTTGAAGTGCCAGGTGGTCATAGTTACCTCTGGAAGGGGCAGATTGCTAGACACAAGCCCCCTAACAGCAGAGAGGCGGGTTACTGTGATATCTACAGTTAACGAGGGACTTCGATTCTAGAAACAGCTGCCCTTATCTTGGGGTGACTAGCAGAAAAGGCCCTGTTGTCAATTAATACCCCAAAGCTTTCATTTATTTCAGAACTTGAGGAAGTGGGACTGATGGGGACGCTTTTCCCCTCTGGGAAAGCAGAGAGAGCTCGTTCCTTGTAAAGTTGCCCCATGAGAAAAAGTTCAGCACAGAACAAATTAAATTCTCATTTCCCAAGACTCTCCATCAGAGTGGTAACAGCAGAAGGACGGTGCTGCAGCGGTCTCTGGGAAGAGAGGGCCGATTAAAGGGAGCTTGTGGATCTCCTCGACTTGCAGGCTCTGTGGAGGGAGCACACTTCATAAATCCTGATGGACTGATTTTTGGCTACATCCTCAGATTTGTACGAAGAACTGTTTTGAGTGAATCAGTGTGTCTTTGTTTGCATCTTCTGGAATCCTGAAGACTGAGCCAAGGAGTTAGCAAGGCTGAGCCCTGTACTGAGCATTTAATCAGTTGAACACTTCCTTATGTTTCCCTGGTTTGTGCTCATAACAAGTGACCTTCGTCCAACTCCTCGCAACACACGATTGTGGAATGTTCCCTCCTGAGGAACATGCTTTGTTTTTTTCATTGTGAACACACTGAAAATCTCTGAAAATTCAAATGAGTTTGGACAGTGGTAATAGTGTAAGCTAACTGTACTTGCTGTGTGCCCAGTATTCTACATATGTATTATGTTCTGCATATGTATTCAGTTAGTGTTTACATGCTAACTGTTCCAACAGCCCTGGTCATATGGGGGCGGGGGCAGGGGAACTAAGCCTTAGAAAAATGTGGTCACTTACCTGAGTTAACTTGTTCAAGCCTCAGCTTCTGCATCCTTACATTTACTGCAGATTCATATCAGCATCCTTGTACAAGTGAGGCAGTGCTAGAACCCCAAAGTCATAATATTTTCATTGATTCCTTTCTTCTACCTGTAAACACTGTTGGGACCTTTTGGTTTTGATTTTGAATACACATTACCTATTCAATAATTCAGGAGTGGAATGATGCACATGTAATTCTGAGTCCTGAGAATTCAGAAGCCCCCATGGTAATAAAAAGCTAACATTGATTAAAGACTTTCTGCATCACCTGTCCATGCAGTAATTTTTACCCTCATTCTCTTACTTAATCCTTTAACAGAAACCACCTCCTTCTCCGTATCCCTATGTCTGCTTTCTTTTGTTTTTTAAATTTTAAAATAAAAAGAAATGTTTTTTAAAATCTCTATTTTATATTGGTGCATAGTTTTTTTTTTAATAACATTTTTGTGGGCTGCAAGGTTTGCAGGATCTTAATACCCCAACCAGAGATCAAACCCAGGCCCCAGGGGAAGCATGGAGTCCTAACCACTAGACCACAGGGAATTCCTGGCTTATTTTCATGTACTGCTTTTGCATAGTCTGCTCACTAGCATACTTCAACTTTCTTTACTTATTGCTACTTCTCCCCCACTAGGATGTAATTTCCATGCAGGCGGTGTGTCTCTTGAGCTCAATGATAGAAGTCCCCAGCTAGTAGAACCAGGCTTGGTATATACTGTATATATAGTATGTAGTGCTCAAATACCTGTTTCATGAACAGCCCTTAGAGGTAAATATCACTGTCATCACAAACTGGGTTTTGTGATATTAAATGATGTGCTTAAATTGGAAGCAGTTATTCCTTTTTACTTCAAAATCAGTTTTTAAATGTTAGTGGTAGTAGCTTCCTATCTCCGCTACATTGATGGAATGAAAATTGTAACACACAAAAGAGGAGGTCGGATTGGCTTCCAGGACCCTCCTTAGAGCAGATAAGCGGTGTGTGTTTGTTAAATAGATAACATTTGCAGTAGTAACTATAGCTACTGTTAAAGTAAATCAGACATCCTTTTCTTGTACCCTATTGTGCCCCCAAGTTTTATAAAAGAGTGGAGGACAAGCTTTGTCCTTTGATGAATGCTCGCTAACACAAGATGGCTGCTGTTGAAGCCGTTGTGGGCTTCTCATGAGATAGAATTTCAGAGTTGGGAAGGGCCTGGGAGATGTCCTGGCCAGCCTCCCTAGCTCTCCCCTCCAAGACACCAGTTTGTGGACTCAGGTCCTCCTTCACAGGACAACCTGTTCCATTGATGGACAGATGTATTGTCATTGGATGGCCGCATTGTCAGCAAAGTCTTTGTACTGAGCTGAAGTGAACCTCCAGGTAATTTCTCCCCATTGGTCTGCATTCTGCTTTCCAGGGAATGACAGAATAAATGAAATCATCATTTCACACATCAGCCATGCCATTCAGATAGTAGTTTACTTGTACTCCGCCTTAGGTTTCTCTTGTCCCAGTTTCTCAGACCTTTCTCAGAGCATCCTTCTAGCCATTTCCCCATTGCACTTGCTCCTTTTGGCATGCTCTCTGGCTTTGTTCAGACCCAACTGAATCGTGTTCTCCAGTGCTCCACGTGAGGTGTCGGGATGACGTCTGGTGTTTTCTGGCAGCCGCATCACCCGGTTGACTCATTCACATCCCTGAAGTCTTTGAATATGAACTATTGTTGAACTCAAGTGGGAAGAAAGCATTGCACAGATGGGACTAAGAATTTTATTGGTGATTATGAAAAGTAATTGTGATGTCTGTCGATACTCTCTCCACCGTTTCTCTGACACTTCTGCCACACCTAAGACAGTTATAATAAGAACAACTATTCGTTGCATTTGACTGTGCATAAGACACTGTTCTGGGCTTCCCTAGTGGCTCACTGGTAGCGAAACCGCCTGCCATCGAGGAGACTCGGGTTCCATCCCTGGGTCGGGAAGATCCCATGGAGAAGGAAATGACAGCCCACTCTAATATTCTTACCTGGAAAATCCCACAGACAGAGAAGCCTGGTGAGTTACACAGTCCATGGGGTTGCAAAAGAGCCAGACGCAACTCAGTGACTAAACAGCAACAACAAGAAGACATGGTGCTAGTCACTTTGCAGATACTTCCTATTTAACTTTCAAAACAGCCATGGTCATAGGTATTATGAAACTCTGTGTGGCGCTTGACAGAGATTAGGGGAGATTAACATCCTTAGGCTCACATAGCTTGTGATCACATTAGCTCCATTAATTAGCAGAGCATGAATAGGAATCTGTCTGAACCAAATCCCAAACTTGATAAGATACATTTCCAGGAGCTACAAAGAGAGTAGGCTTAGCTAACCAAGGTTCCTAGTTTCTTTCTCTCTGAAAAACATGCGCAGGAAGATATTTTAAAGGGCTTGTGATATCTTTTTCCTGTCTTCTGAAAAAGGAAAAGATCTAAATTATTGTGTTCCTACTCTCTGCCAGCTGTTCCAGATCTGTTTCTTTCAGTCCTTAGGACAATTCTGTGAGGACTGTTGTTACTACTGTTTGTAAACAAATATATGTTTAAATTTAGCTGCATCATGTCTTTGTTGCAACATGCAGTTGTGGCTGCTCGGGCTTAGTTACTCTGACATGTGGGATCCTAGGCCCCTCAGAAGAGATTGAATCCGCACACTTGCATTGCAAAGCAATTCTTAACCATTGGACCACCAAGGGAGAGCTTGTTGCTACCATTTGACTGGGGAGCAAACAGACTCAGGATAAAGCTTGGTTATTCATACAGCTCCCTGAGCTCTGAGCCAACATGCTTTCTGCCACACTCTGCCACTTCTCAGAGAAGATTTTCAAGTGAGCCCTAACTGCCTCCCTCCCAGAGGGTCTCTCAGTAGACTGCCATCCTCTCTGATGAGCTCCCCTTTCCTGGCCAGCATTTCGAGACTTACTGACTTACCAAATTACTTAAGTGGGAATTGAGGGAAAAAGCCTTACAAATTAGATGAGCTTTCACTCACTATTAAAGGCTGAAGCCTAAGTCATCAGCCAAGACATAGGCTGATCCTGTCTTTGGGCCAAGGATCAGCCCTAGCAGCAAAGTGAGGAGCCAGCTGAAGTTGTTAGAGTTCAGCTTAGATGTGGCCTGTCATGCTTCCTCCTCCAATGATGTTACCCCATACAGAAATCCATAGTTAGTGCAGCCGCTGCTGTCAAGACCTGATCACTTAAGTGATGCTCACTTCAGGCCCATGGACCCAGCAGCCTTCGGATTGAATTAATTTACTTGCCAAATCATAGGTCCAGAAATTTAGGGGCCACTAGTAAGAATCTTGCCAGATCTCATGACTGATCTTTGCAGAGAATCCAAGTGTTCATAAAATGCTTTTTACTTACATTATTCCATTTGTTCTTCCCACCAACCTGGTAACAAAGGCTAGGTAGGGGCTCAGTGTTCTGTTTTACAAATAGGAATCAAATTCAGAGAGACTCAGAGCCTGGCTCAGAGCCTCACAATCTTTCGGGCAGAGGCTGAACACTGATCAAGCTGCAAACCTTGCCCTTGCATGCCGTTGCTCCTTCTCTTTTCACTACTCTCTCACTCGGTCTTGTCCATCTCTGCCCTTGCCATTGACCCACTAACTGGGAACAGTCACCGGCTCAGACCAAGCTTCACTAGACCAAGCAGGGCCTGCTCTTTCTCAGGCTTCACTTCCCAAGCCTTCTTGGGTGACTTCCCACAGAACAGATGCGATGCTTTACAGGTGATCATCAGTCTTTGCTGTCACTTGGGAATCCAGTTGAGTCTGCAGCTCTAAGCTGCCACAAATGTTCTTTTTCCCCAAGCAAGTACCTGTGTTTTAATGTCATACTCCCCATTTGAAAAACTTACAGCTTCACTTGGTGTCTTTAGGGTGTACAGTAAACTGAGAAATTGCCCTGGAAGTCAAGGCTTTTCTGTGGGTTGGCTCAGTGAAGATCATCTGACCTGAAGCTCACTCTGCCCTTGACCAGTGGGCAGAGACAGTGGTCTCCACACTACCCAGCTCAGAGTCAAAGCCTGCTGACCACCCACCCACACCCTGTCCTATCTTTAACCTAGCTTCCCTTCTAAAATGTTGTCATTTTGGATACTTTCTATGATTAGATTCGTATTGTATGTAACTTTTTGGAATTGGCTTTTTTCTACAAAGAGGCCTGGCGTGCTGCGATTCATGGGGTCGCAGAGTCAGACATGACTGAGCGACTGATCTGATCTGATCTGATCTGATAATCCCCTGGAGATTCATCCAAATCATGATACAGATTTTTGTTTTTATTTACCACCTAAAGTCCATACATTAAGAATTTTTCAAACTTAAGTTTAATTAATTTTTTGAAAATTCACTTAGATTGTGTGTGTGTGTGTTTAATTAAAATCTGTAGCTGAAGTTACAGTGTGTGCCACTTCCTGCTGACTCAGTCCATCCGTGATGGGGATAAAGAGCAGGTCTTGGGCAGAAGGACCACCTTTTCTGTGTGACCCCTGTCGTTCATGTTATCTGGAAGATCTAAATGGCTGGTTGGCCATTTCCAATATAAAGAACCTGAACCGGGCCCACACCAAACCCCTCCAGGCCCTCTTGTGGACATCCTAGGGGAATCTGTCAATGTCTGTGTGCCATCCGTCAGAAACAAGCAGAGATGCCTTGTGAGGTGACGCCCACGTCACTGGAGGCGTTCAGGGTGAGCCAATGGCTGTGTTCTCAGGTGTGGGACTCAGCAGAGGGTACAGTTTGTAGATGATGGGCAAATGTATTTTATTCAACAGAGTAAAACATAAAAAGTCCCTGTTTAGTCATCTGCTCAGAAGGGACTCTGGATTTGAAAGGTCCTTAAGGCTTAACGGGACCCCATCGGGGACAGGGTTTCACAGGGTTTATAAGGAGCAAAATTCAATGGCCAAGAACACCTCTGGCCAACTGTGAAGCCCGATACAAATACTAGCAATTTCACAAAGTCTCTTGATTTTACATGAACTCAGTTTCATCTAAGTAGCATTTTGGCTACGTGCCACTAGAAAGGAAATTTCCCTGTGTGTATGTTATTTTTCAAAAAACTGAGAGACCTCGGTTTGCCATGACTGTGCAGGTTAAACAGGAAAATGAAAACAAACACACACTTGTTTGTGTTTCTGAAAGGGGACAGCAGAGTTCAGTATAGAGCTGGAAACAAAGCCAGCAGCTTCCTGTGAAATGTCTGTGGGCGGGAACTACAGACTCCCACGATAACTTCCAGTTTCTTATGGTAACAGTTACAAAGTGGCCATCAAGTAAGAACAAAGGTCAGTCCAGGCACATCCGGGGTCCTGGGCTTTGAAACAGTATCTAAAACTAACATAAATCCTTGAAAGCTTACAAGTTCTTGCTCTTTTGACTCCACATTTGAGATGCAGAGGGGAGCTAAACTACATCTCTGTATATTTAACATTTTTTTTCCCCCATTTCAACTTTCCCAAAATAAGACCTTTGCTTAGATCAGGCAGAGCCTGAGGAAATGAGAGCATCACCCACCCTGGGATGAGCCCATCCCACTTGAAGACTGTAAGAAGCTTGTTCCACTGGGAAGAGGTCCCGCTCACCTTGGTAGTGAGTAATTCCTGCTGGCCGCCACTGACCCCAGGCTGAAGCGAGGCCTTCAGAAGCACAGAGGGAGATCTGTGTGCTCCTGCGCCTCTCAGCTTCTGGACAGCCCAGCCCTGCCTGGAATCGCCGGGCACTGACATGATGCCTGAGACCAGATTACACATCCTCATTTTTCATGATGAATCCTACCTACTGTTATTTCATTTTGTGAATCTTGATAAGAATAGGAATCATAAGATATATCTTTACATATCTCTCTCCACCCCAGACCCCAAGTCCTGAGTGCCCCTTCACCCCATGCTTCTTTTTTATCCCTGTAATTGCCACATTTTGTTTCATGATTTTCCAGTCAGCTTCACTAAAATGAGCACCTTTCAGGCAGCAACAATATCTTTTTTTCTTGGTCTCCCCTGCCCTGAGCAAAATGCCTTGTCTGTATTACGTGCTTGGTAAATGTTTATTGACTGAACATAGAAGAACCAGAATGCCTAGGAAGGTGGACAGGATCCATAGGAAGGGGAAGACCTTGGAGTCCAGTTTACAAGAGGAACTAGGTAGGTGTGTGTGTGTGTTGGGAGTCTGTGGTAGACGTACTAATGGACCCTCAAAAATGTCCATGTGTGAATTTCTGGAAGCTGTGAATATGGTACATGGCAAAGGAGAATTAAAAATTGCAGATGGGGTTAAGGTTACTCTCCTGCTGACTTAAAAGTCAGGAGATTATTGTGCATTATCCAGGTGACCAGTGTAATCACAGGGTTCTTATAAGAGGGAGGCAGAACAGTCACAGTCAGAGCAGAAGACAGGACAACAGAAGCAGAGACTGGGGTAATATGGCCACAAGCCAAGGAACGCAGGCAGCCACCCGAAGATGGGAGAAGCAAGGAAGGATTCTCCCCTTGAGCCCCCAGAATGAACGCATCTCTGCCAGCACCTTCATCTTAGCCCTGGAAGGCCCTGAAGACTTCTGAGCTCCAGAACTGTAGGATAACTTACCATCTTATGAAAAAATAAAAATAACCAGAATGAAATATTTTGGCCAATTCAATATATTTGTATTGTTTTAAGCCCACTGAATTTGTGATAATTTGTTACAGCAGCAGTTGGAAACTAATATAGAGGCTAAGCTTAGTGGAAAGAGCCTAATGAAAGCCATGAACTTGGAAAAGGAGATGGCCATGTGGGAATAGCTTGCAAGCATCCAAAGAGACGTTCCCAGCTGAGTCACCATAGATCAAAATCTGATCAGAATTAGTTACTAGCTCCATGTGTGCTGCCTCTAGCCTCCCAAGTGATGAATGTCTCCAAGAACTTGGGAAATGCCCTAGTAGAGTTACTATAAAAGGGTCTGTCAGACCTGGGTTTGAGTTCTCTGCCTCCTATAACTGTATGGTCTTCGGCAAGTTACGTCACCTCTCTAAGCCACAGTTTTCTTATCTGCAAACTAGGGATAAATCTGTCTCTTAACTAGAAAGTTGGTGTGAGGATTACATAATACATATAATGTCCTTAACATAATGCCAGTGACATAGTAAACAGAAACTGCTGTTACTGCAAATAGGCATACGATCTTGTTTATAACAAAGGTCTTTGAGGTATCCCTATATTCCTCACTAACTGAGTCATATGCAGAGTCTGTGGTTGGCCTTCCCTGGTGGCTCAGATGGTAAAGAATCTGCCTGCAATGTGGGAGACCTGAGTTCGATCCCTGGGTTGGGATGATCCCCTGGAGAAGAGAATGGCAACCCTCTCCTGTATTCTTGCCTGGAGAACTCCATGGACAGAGGAGCCTGGCGGGTCACAGTGGTCTACAGTCCATGGGGTTCCCAAGAGTCAGACACAGCTGAGCGACTTTCACTTTCAGAGTCTGTGGTGTGTTCTGGGGACAAAAGCCTGAGAAGAACAACTAGGATGGCTGAAAGACCCCAAATTGAGTTCTCTTAAAAGAAGGCCCAGACTTCTCTGGTGGTCCAGTGGTTAAAATTCCACGTGCTAATGCAGGGAACGTGGGTTCAGTCCTGGTCTGGGAAGACTGCACCTACTTCTGGGGCAACTAAGCCCATGTGCCACAACTACTGAACCTGCACGCCGAGAGCCTGTGCTCAGCAACGGGAGCAGCCACTGCAGTGAGAAGCCCACACGCAGCAGTGAAGACCCAGCACAGCCAAAAATAAACAAACAAAATTTAAAAAGAATGGCTAAATGGAGAGGTTTCACATGAAGCTCTTGAAACATTTTCAGGACTGGTTACATGAGTGGACTCCCTTACTCAGAAAATTATTAGGAATTTCAAAATGACAACAACAGAACATTGAAGGAGCACAGGGCCCTGCTCCACAGTTCACATACCCACGATGTGACCTTGAGTATCACCATGTAAAAGTAATATCATGTAAAAGTGATGGCCTCACTGTGAGGCCGTGGTAATGACAGCTGCAAGAAAGTGAACACGTTCAAGGCTTTGGAAGGTGATGACAGTGGGGATCACAATCGGAAAGAAGAAAACAGCACATGGAAACATGATGAGGAGGAAACATCAGAATGGGGCAGAAGTCAGAGCATCAGCGAGAGGAAGGCTGTTGTCCTAGATCTGAGAACATCCCTTGCGGCCCAGCTCCGCTTTCTGGTACTCCAGGAGGATCCCTGGCCATCCCACCCACTCACAAGGCTCTGAACAGAGTATCAATGCCTTTGCCTGTATAGAGCAGTCCTGAAGGTTTTACAGCAGCATGGTAGCTCCCTGGAATCTGACAGGCCACAGTAACTTTCTCAAAGAAGGAGTTAGTCGTATCTGGAGGATGATGCAGATAAAAATGGTGGCAAGTGAATTATTTTGTTATGGAAGGGTATGGCATCCTGTTGCTGGCAGAATCTCATCCTGGCTTTGCTAGGGGACTAGTTCACGGTTGTGGAGGAACTCTGTGGGCGCCTGCACTCTCTGTGTGGTTTCAGAAAGACATTATTTCAATGTAGAATAAGACTGCAAGTGACCTAGCATCCACAGCCCCAAACTGGACATCTGTGTGTTTAAAACGGGTGGGAATTCTCCAGCCAGTCCTTCCCTTTGCTCACTAAGGGATATCCGTGAGCCTCATGCTCCAACACTTTTGCACTCATTCCTACCCTCCAGCATTGCTGACTTTATAAAGCAGAAAAATGGAAAATGTGACTTTGTAATAGATACACTTTGTCTTTTAATGGGGTTCTGTGGAGGGGAGTTCAGCCTTTTGTTTTGCTCTCTGCCGCCTAGATGCCTCTTGGGCATTCTGTTGTGTTCTTCTCATGCTGTGACATTGTGACCACAAGTTCGAGTCAGAACTGCCACCTGAGGCTTGTCAGTGTTGTGGACGTCTGTGCATCCAGGGAATGCTTTCTGTTGGAGAGTGCTGGGATAGCTCTAAGTGCTCTCTTCTAGCTCTGCCGTGAAATTACTGGGACATTTTGTTAATGTATTTCCCCTCTCCCCCCAAGCCCACCGTTCTAAAATGTGTTTCTGATTTTGTCTAGTTTCTGCTTCTGCCCTCCCTCCCTCCTTCCCTCCTGTGGTGCTCTCGTTCTTCTGAGCCACAGCTGTACTTAGTACTCCATCCAGGGGCTGCACCAGTTTGACTGAGGCAGTTGGGAAGGATGCTAAACTGGAGCAGAATCTAGTTCGATTTAGGAGTTAGATTATAATGCATGTTCCAAGGGTGGGAACTGGAGCCAAAGACCGTGACTGTAATTATTTTCCCAGATGAGCAGGGCCTGTGTGTCCAGACTATTTCTGTGGGTTCTTGCATGCCCCTCTTTGGGGAAGGGAAATGGGTTAACATTTAGTATGGTAAATTCTGTGATCCTGAAAGTGGGACATCTGAAGAGAAGGTGGCCTTGATGAATGGCTTCGTGTGCGTGGCTGTGCCTGACTGTAGTGGCTGGTAAACCTTTCAGTCCCCATCACCTGTTAAACCCAGGATTTAAATACCAGGATGATCCAGGATGCCCAGACAGAAACCTCTTAAAGGTTAATGCAGACATGCTTTTAAAATGACCTTTCATCAGAGCACCTAGAATTCAAATAAGTAATGAATCAGAGTCCTATATCAACCTGAAAGTAGCTTTTATCTGATTCTTGTGAGTGAGGATTGCAGTTCTTGAGTTAAGTCTTTCTTTAAACCATATCCTTGAAGGCTCGGAGGGTCCTCAGCCACCTGGTCTCAGAGAAAGATATGAGAGTGACAGGCATTTCCTTATTGTGTGTAGATCACTTTCTTCTTACTTTCCAACTTCTGAATACTCTCTAATTATCACTGTTTGTGGAGGGCTCAGACAAATACAGGAGTAACTTTGGCTAAAATAGGAAACACAGTCCACTTCCTGAGGTTTATTTAGATCCCAGGGAGGTCTTCACTTTTATATAAACTGAGATTTACTGTGGACATTCCGAAGAGAGCAGAGATTTGTGTGCATGGATGGGTGCACATGTGTAGAATGTTTAATGAGTGAGGGTCTTATCAGACCAAGTGTTTGTGTACATTGTCCTTTTCTTCTTTTTGCCTTTTTTGGTCTCATTTGTTTAAGCTTTTTGAATCTCTTCTTAAAAATTGAAGTATAGTTGATATACAGTGTTGTGTTAATTTCTGCTGTGCAGCAAAGAGATTCAGTTATATATATGTCTGTCTACTCAGTCGTGTCCGACTCTTTATGACCTCATAGACTGTAGCCCACCAGACTCCTCTGTCCATGGAATTTTCCCAGGCAGGAATACTGGAGTGGGTTGTCATTTCCTCCTCCAGAGGATCTTCCCAACCCAAGGATTGAATCTGCATCTCCTGCATTGGCAGGCAGATTCTTTACCACTGAGCCACCTGGGAAGTCCTCATCTTATATATCATGATTTGCATCTTCTAACCCCAATCCATGTCTCCCCCAAGGTTTTTTAATCTCTTATATTTTCTAGAGCTGCTCCTGTTTCCCTTTTCTCTTTGTCATTGAAGTATTTAAAAGTTAACTTTTTCTATCAAAAACTTACTGACTCTATGTTGGCTGGAACAAAGGGTTATATCTCTATTAGGCAGAATCTTACCTGCAGTCTTCACAGAGATACTCCGCCTAGGAGATTTAAATGAGGGGTTAAATAGTCAATATGTTCAAATGATCTATTTTTTCAGACTAGCTTGAAAGGTTTTTTTCCCATTTATTTTAACTCCATGGGCCTCTGATATGATGAGATATGACACAGCTTTGGGTATATCATCACATGTTCTAGAAATCAAGGGAAGAAGGTCACTGGGGGACTGGAAGTAGGTCTCTACTTTGGCTATTTTCCCATGACCCCTTTGCTGGGTTTTTCCATTTGTAGTTGGCCTTCACTTTCCTCCAGGGCTCTTTTCTCTCCAGTTTTCTGTTCATGCGTGTGTGCTTTTTCTCCTGGGACAACAGTTTTCTACCTGGAGAGAAACTTGTGTGGTCCACAGCGCTCCAAGGTGAAATCCAAGTATTTGCCAGTGAAAGGAGAGGGAGCAGGGTCTGCGACGAGAGCTGATTGTACTTTGAGAGGAATTGTCTACTGCAGTGATAGTAGACATGCCAGAGGGTAAAAAAGAAGCAACAGATTTGACCCCAATAGAGACAACTCGAACTAAGGGGAAGAAACTGCAGGCATAACATAAAGGAGAGCTTTGTAATAAGCCAACCAAAGAGAGGAGAAACTTTGGCACCTCTGTCCCCAGAAGTGTTCAGGCAGAAGGTAAGCAACCACTGAGCTGGAGAGCAGACGACTCCTCATCACGGCAGGTGCTCAGATTCTGGAGAAATGAAGAGTTGTGCTAAATGCCTAAAATTATTTCTACTTCTGATACCTGGTGTATGATGGTTGCTCAGTCGTGTCCTACTCTTAGAGACCCCGTGGACTGTAGACTGCCAAGCTCCTCTGTCCATGGAATTCTCCAGGCAAGAATACTGGAGTGGGCAGCCATTCCCTTCTCCAGGGGAACTTCTGACCCAGGGATGGAACCTGGGTCTCCTGCATTGCAGGCAGATTCTTTACCGTTTGAGCCACCAGAGAAGCCACCAAATTTTTAAATAATGTATTTATTTTGTATTATGGTTGTGCTGTATCTTCATTGCTGCCCACAGGCTTTCTCTAGTTGTGGCGCCTGGACTTCTCACTTCCATGGCTTCTCTTGTTGTGAAGCACAGGCCCCAGCCACATGCGCCTCAGTAGTGCAGCTCAAGGGCTCTCGAGCACAGGCTCAGCAGCTGCGGCACGCAGGCTTAGTTGTTCTGTGACATGTTGCTGTATGACATGTGGAACCTCCCAGACCAGGGTGTGGTAGCTCAAGGGCTCTCGAGCACAGGCTCAGCAGCTGCGGCACGCAGGCTTAGTTGTTCTGTGGCATGCTGCTGAATGACATGTGGAATCTCCCAGACCAGGGGTCGAGCCTGTGTCCCCTGCATTGGCAAGTGGATTTTTATTCACTCCATCACCAGGGAAGTCCTCTAGCAAATATTTTAAGAAAGTAGGTTTTTAAGAGCCCTCAAGCTTTTCTCAAAAATTTAATGCAATTTTTGAACAATATAGAACATACATACACACACACACATACTGTTCTTTCCTGCATTCACAGCTTTTTACATGTTTTGTTGTTGTTATTCAGTCGCTAAGGTTGTGTCTGACTGTTTGCGACCCCATGGACTGCAACATGCCAGGCTTCCCTGTCTTCACTGTCTCGGAGTTTGCTCAGGTTCATGTCCATTGAGTTGGTAATGCTATCTAGCCATCTCATCCTCACATATTTTCCTATTGTGATTATTTTGCTTAGATGCAGTTTTTCTGTCTATGCATTTTCATGATTATATAATATTTCACTGAATGGACATAGTATAATTTATTATTTCCTAGTTATTGGGTGGCTTTGTTTTTTGCAATGTTTAATTATTATAAAGAACTATGCTCTAGATTTTTTGCATATGCACCTTCTCTTCCCTCTTGAAATACTCTATTAGAATAATTAGAGCTCATTAGATTGCAAATTATACAGCTCATTGGAGCAGCCTAAGTAAAAGAGGTTTGTTGATAAGCATACAGAGCAATCACAAAGATACAAAGCACAAGACACACGTAGGAACTGGAAAGGGGTGTCCAGCACACCCCATCTCCCCTCCCTGGGCTCTTGTTTTCTTTAGATTGTCTTTCTTTTTGCCTACTCCTGGTTTCCTGTTCCCTTATAACTTGTTCATGTGAGCCTTTGACATGCCTTGGAGCCAAAGACCTCAGGTTTTTATCAAATGAGTCCAGAGCCAACCACTATCTGATCAGAATTTCAGTATCTCTTATGTCAGATTCCCAAGCAAGAGTCTGCTAAGCCACGGGCCTCAGACTTTGTGACCCGAGCTCTCCTCTGATTGGTGGAGGGAAAAAGGCTTGGTAGTGGTGGCAGGGTTCTGGAGTCTGTCCAGATTCAAATAGAGCTCTACCACTTACTAGCCATGTAGATGTGTGTTAGTTTCTTGGCTTTTCTGTGTCTCTGTTTGCTTCTCTGTAAAATGTGGATAGCTCTGCCACTTACTGCATGATGTTATTATGAGGATAAAATAAAACAATCCTTGTTAAGGATTTAAGAAAGGTCCTAAGTCCTCAATATGTGTTAGCTCTTAGTTGTTTTTTAAAAAATTTTGTTTTGTGGAAAAATATACATCACATAAAATTTACCATTTTACATTTTAAATGTACAATTTTACATTTTAAATGTACCAAATTCAGTGGCATTAACTACATGCACATTTTTTTTTAAGAAGAGGAATCCAGATGGGAAAAGAAGTAATAGAACTGTATTTGCAGCTGACATGATACTATACATGAAAAACCTTAAAGATACGATCAGAAAATTACTAGAGCTAATCAATTAATTTAGTAAAGTTGTAGGATACAAAATCAATACACAGAAATCCCTTGCATTCCTATACACTAATAATGAAAAATAAGAAAGAGAAATTAAAGAAACAATCTCATCCACCACTGTAGCAAAAAGAATAAAACACCTAGAATAAACCTACGAGGAGACAAAAGTACATACACACTTTTTTTGGCAGTGCCACTTGGCTTGTGGGATCTTAATTCCCAACCAGAGATCAAATTGGGATCCAGGCAGTGAGAGCATAGCGTCTAACCACTGGACCACCAGGGAATTCCTGAGTACATACGGATGTTTGAATGTACATACATATTACCACTATCCATCCCTAGAACTTTTTCATTTTGTTTTTAAATTATCACTGTTACATGTATTTCATATATAACTGCTTGGGTCCACCCTTTGAAAGGGTATGATTGGGGTGCTCCATGAATATAGGAACATAGTGAATAGACACTCTTAAGTATTTACTGAAAATATCACATTTTTATTGATACAACTCTTTAAGCCTTACAGATCACTTTTACATGATTATTTTATGCAGTCCTCCCAAGGAAGGGCTTCTTGGAGTAGGAAGGGGTTATAATCCTTATTTTACAGGAGACCCAACTGAGATTCAGGAAATCTAAATTGCTCAGCTTCTCCAATCTTCTTGTTGAGTCAGGACTCAGTGTTGTCTTTTTCACTCCAAGTTCATGCCTTTTCCATGACATCTCAGAGATGTGATTACTCAGCCAAGCTTTATACCCATTTGTTTTTAGTTCTTATTACATATTCTATTTCAACTTACGAGAAAGAAGAGAAGAATTTCGAATTGGAACTTGTGGGTGGGTTTCATCTGGGAAGTACTGGCCTACAAGAAGTCTGTCAGCTGGTTTAGTTTACATCTTAACATATAGGAAAAACAGTAATAATTTAACTTTATATCGTATAATGTGATTCTGTGAAAGCCAAAGAGTGGAAGGACTGGTTAATGAATCTCTTAACTTTTATTTTGAGAAAGTGCTGAAATATCTGATGGAAACAAATGGCACTCCTAAGTAGACTTTTCAAAATGAGATAGTGAAAAAGTCACCATTAGAAGCAAAATGGGTGAGTGTCTGCTGGTATCTTATGGTTTGTACAGAGAAACATATTTTGTCTGATTGGCTTGATTAAATATTTTAGTGAAAAATGCCTTTGCCAAATACCAAAAGTCTTATAAAAAGTCTTCATTTTAAACAAAAACTACAGGAAGAAAGCTTGTGTGGACTCAAGCTACCCCATAGCACCTTTCTAACAACTAGACTGATGTTTGCTATTAGGCAGTTTTTCCATTAAATTAATGGCCACTTTTGGGGCTAGGTACTTATCTTCCATTTGGCACTCAGGCTCATTTCCTTGTCACTTGTTCTAAAAGAAAATCACTCAGGAGAACTGAACACCTTAGTGTGATGAGATTTTATTGTGTCTGTTCTAATCATTCTTTTTGTATGAAACTTATGGATTCTCCTATGCCCTTTCATAGCAAGTCACATATCTCTTCTTTGGCTTTCAACCTGGTATCTCACCCCATCTGTCCTGTCCTGATCTTACCCTATCAACACTGCTCTACCTTCCTTAATGCAACAGTACCAGGTATACTGATTTCCTTGTAACTCTCAAGTATGCTATATTCAGCAATCCCTATGTCTTTAGTCATGCCCTTCCTTGACTTGTGTGGAGTACCTTTCCCCTTTATCCATCCTGAACATTTCAGTCCCTTCACTGCCGCCAAAACCCAACTTACTTGCTAAGGTTTTCTTGACAATTTCAACCTATATATATTTCATTCTATTGTGAGTTTGTATAGCTTATAAATTACTACCATCTTTTATTGAGCACCTATTAAGTGACAGTCCCTTTATCTCTATTCCTCATTACAACTACACAAGGTCAGTTCAGTTCAGTCGCTCAGTCGTGTCCGACTCTTTGTGACCCCATGAATTGCAGCACGCTCACGTCCATCGAGTCAGTGATGCCATCCAGCCATCTGTCATCCCCTTCTCCTCCTTCCCCCAATCCCTGCCAGCATCAGAGTCTTTTCCAATGAGTCAACTCTTCGCATGAGGTGGCCAAAGTACTGGAGTTTCAGCTTCAGCATCATTCCCTCCAAAGAAATCCCAGGGCTGATCTCCTTCAGAATGGACTGAATACACAAGGTAGTTATTGTCATTCTAATTTTATAAAAGAGGAAACCAAGATTCAGAGAGATTAGATAATTTTCCCAGAGTCACACATCCTAAAATGCTCAGCTGAGGCTAGAACTGCAGGGATGACAGATAGATTCTAAAGCTCTCACTCTTACACTTAAGCTGTGTCTTAATACCATGCTGCTTCGTGTGTTTTCTAAGTGTTTTATGTGTGCTAGTTTTCTCTCCTGAATTGTCTCTTAAAATCAGGGGTTATATAATTTAAAACTTGTATCCAACTGCTAGTTGCAGAGATTCAGAGTAATGATGGCTTCAATAAGATATATGTTGATTTTTCTCTTACTTAAAAGGAGTTCAGAGAAGGTCAGCTGGGACTGATGACGTGGACCCTAAGGGAGCATTATGGTCCTAGCTTCTTTTACCTCTTTCCTGAGGTAAAAGGAAAGTACCGTCTGAGCCAAGGAAGCCTCAGACGGTAAAGAATCAGCCTGCAATGCAGGAGACTGGAGTTTGATCCCTTGGTCGGGAAGATCCCCTGGAGAAGGGAATGGCTACCCACTCTAGTATTCTTGCCTGGAGAATTCCATGGACAGAGGAGCCTGGTGGGCTGAAGCCCCACAGGCACAAAGAGCCGGACATGACTGACTGACTAACACTTTCACTTTCTGCCATCCCCAGGATGTGAGCCTTGTCCTTTTGTTTATAAAATGGCATCTGGAAGTCCACCCATCATATCTTTGTTCCAGGCAAGGTGGAGGAAAAGATGAAGGGAAAAGGGAAAACAGACAGCTTCTGTTTATATCTCATTGGGCACCACATATGCAAGGAATCCTGGGAAATATTTTATAGCTGAGTACACTAATTCACCGAATAATGAAGGTGTAGTCTGTTTTCGAGAAAGAAATGAATGTTGAACAGGCAACTAGTGGTCTCTACAGAGACCCATGTCCCCATCTTCTTTTATTTAGTTTTCATTCCAATCCCAAAGAAAGGCAATGCCAAAGAATGCTCAAACTAACGCACAATCGCACTCATCTCACATGCTAGTAAAGTAATGCTCAAAATTCTCCAAGCCAGGCTTCAGCAATACGTGAACCGTGAACTTTCAGATGTTCAAGCTGGTTTTAGAAAAGGCAGAGGAACCAGAGATCAAATTGCCAACATCCGCTGGATCATGGAAAAAGCAAGAGAGTTCCAGAAAAACATCTATTTCTGCTTTATTGACTATGCCAAAGCCTTTGACTGTGTGGATCACAAGAAACTGTGGAAAATTCTGAAAGAGATGGGAATACCAGACCACCTGACCTGCCTCTTGAGAAACCTATATGCAGGTCAGGAAGCAACAGTTAGAACAGGACATGGAACAACAGACTGGTTCCAAATAGGAAAAGGAGTCCGTCAAGGCTGTATATTGTCACCCTGCTTATTTAACTTATATGCAGAGTATATCATGAGAAACGCTGGACTGGAAGAAGCACAAGCTGGAAATCAAGATTGCCGGGAGAAATATCAATAACCTGAGATATGCAGATGACACCACCCTTATGGCAGAAAGTGAAGAAGAACTAAAGAGCCTCTTGGTGAAAGTGAAAGTGGAGAGTGAAAAAGTTGGCTTAAAGCTCAACATTCAGAAAACGAAGATCATGGCATCTGGTCCCATCACTTCATGGGAAATAGATGGGGAAACAGTGGAAACAGTGTCAGACTTTATTTTTGGGGGCTCCAAAATCTCTGCAGATGGTGACTGCAGCCGTGAAATTAAAAGACGCTTACTCCTTGGAAGGAAAGTTATGACCAACCTAGATGGCATATTGAAAAGCAGAGACATTACTTTGGCAACAAAGGTCCGTGTAGTCAAGGCTATGGTTTTTCCTGTGGTCATGTATGGATGTGAGAGTTGGACTGTGAAGAAGGCTGAGCGCCGAAGAATTGATGCTTTTGAACTGTGGTGTTGGAGAAGACTCTTGAGAGTCCCTTGGACTGCAAGGAGATCCAACCAGTCCATTCTGAAGGAGATCAGCCCTGGGATTTCTTTGGAAGGAATGATGCTAAAGCTGAAACTCCAGTACTTTGGCGACCTCATGCGAAGAGTTGACTCATTGGAAAAGACTCGGATGCTGGGGGGGGATTGGGGGCAGGAGGAGAAGGGGACAACAGAGGATGAGATGGCTGGATGGCATCACCGACTCGATGGATGTGAGTTTGAGTGAACTCCGGAAGTTGGTGATAGACAGGGAGGCCTGGCGTGCTGCGATTCATGGGGTCACAAAGAGTTGGACACGACTGAGCGACTGAATTGAACTGAACACCAAATGGTGCTCAATAACCACTGGTGGACAGTTTAATGCAGAGAAATAGCGAGTGGAAAAAGATGATTTAGAAAACTGATAAATGAAGAAACTGAAGAGACAATAGCCACATGCGATTTCTAATTTATAAATATTTTTATAAAAGCAAAATACCCACTGTCTTCTCCCTAAAAAACCCTGCTGTTATTCAGGCATCCTGTATGGAATGCTTAAAAAATTAACATCAAGATTAAGAAAATGAGGCCAAGTCATTTCAAATTATTTTGAGTAGATTCATGGTTGTTTCTTTCAGTCTTTATTCTTTGCATACATTTTATTTCCATTTACGAAATTGGAATCATAAAATGTTCTGTTTTGCAAAAGGACTCATTGCAAACCATCACTTCTAACAAAATGACCAGAACTCAGGCATATCTTATGAGCACTTAGAGAAAAAGGGTAGATTATATTTCCAAAAGAAATTAGTGCTATGCATTTCCGCAACTGTCTTTTGAGTTTCTCATTTTGACTTGTAAAATAATTCAAATGCTTTAAAGAAAAAATCTATGGTAATTACCTGAAGTGTTTCACTAGCCCCCTGATTAACATCCAGAGAGAGTCTTGTTTGAGATTAAAAGCACATTTTGTAACTTAAAATTTTGATATGCATTTTCAAATTTAGAAGTTTGAGTGAATGATACATGGAACACCTGTAAGCCCTATACACAGCATTACCAATTGTTTATAATTTGACCCATTTGTTTTATCATTCTGTCTCTCTTCCCCACCCCTCCCCCTCTCTTTTTCTATAGTATGTAGGTATGATTTTTTTTCCAGAAACTTCGGGAGTAAATTAGAGATATCATATGTTAAGAGACCCCTAAATATTTCAGAAGATTTTCTGAAAAAATGATTTATATAACCACAACAAAATGATCAGAACAAGAAGTCAATATTGATGTAATACTGTTACATAATGTATGATCCAATAGGCAAATTCCATTAATTGTCTCAATAGCATCCTTCATGTGTGTGTGCTCAGTCACTTGCATGCTCAGTTACTTCAGTTGTGTCCTACCCTATGGACTGTAGCCTACCAGGCTTCTCTGTCCATGGGGATTCTCCTGGCAAGAATACTGGAGTGGGTTGTCATGCCCTGCTTCAGGGGATCTTTCCGACCCAGGGATTGATTCTGCATCTGTTGTGTCCCCTTCATTGGCAGGCACGTTCTTTACCGCTAGCACCACGTGGGAAGCCTTTAACGTCCTTTATAGCTATTTTATTTTCCCAAGCCAGCATCCATTTTCAGACAATGTATTGCATTTGGTTGTCATGTCTCTAATCTGGAACGTCCATTGTTCCTTCTCTTTTCTTTTTATGTATTTATCTTTGGCTATGCCTGGTCTTCATTGCTCCGTGCAGGCTTTCTCTAGCTGTGGCAAGCGGGAACCGCTCTGCAGTTGTGGTGCATGGGCTTCTCACTGTGGTGGCTTCTCTTGTGGAGCATGGGCTGCAGGGTGTTCCAGCTTCAATAGTTGTGGTGTGTGGGCTCTAGAGCATATAGTTGTGGTGCATGGGTTTAGTTGCTCTGCGGCATGTGGAATCTGCCCAGACCAGGAATCAAACCCGTGTCGCCTGCATTGGCAGCTGGATTCTTAACCACTGACCACCAGGGAAGTCCCTTCTATTTTCATTAGTTGCCCTTTTACTGTGAGGACAGGCTTCCCTCCTAAAGGAGATTTTCTGATGCTGTGTGGCTATGTATTTTTCTTTTCCCTTCCAGTCTAATTGAGTTATAATTTATATATAGCACTATGTACATTTAAGGTATACAGCATGATGATTTGACTTACATACATCATGAAATGATACCACAATAAGTTTAGTGAACATCCGTTATATCATATAGATATAGCTTTAAAAAATAGAAAAAAATTTTTTTCCTTGTGGTGAGAACTCAGGATTTACTCTAACCGCTTTCATTTATAATGTACAGCCATGTTAATTACACTTATCATGTTGTAATTACATCCTTAGTACTTATTTGTCTTGTAACTGGAAGTTTGTATTTTTTAACTACTTTCATCCAGTCCTCCCCATCCCCATCTCTGGTAACCACAAATCTGATCTCTTTTTCTATGAGTTTTTGGTCTGTTTCTTTTTGAAGTATAATCATCCTAAAACACTTAGTTCCTGGTATGCAACATAGTGATTCAATATTTCTATACATTTCAAACTGATCACTATGATAAGTCTAGTTTTCATCCGTCACCATACAAAGATATTACATAATTATTGACTTTATTCCCCATACTGAGCATTTCATATCTGTGACTCATTTATTTTTAACTGCAAGTTCACACCTTCTAGTCTCCCTCACCTATTTCTCTCTTCCCCTCACCGCTCTGGCTACCACCTGTTTGTTCTCTGTATATATGAGTCTGTTTGTGTTATATTACATTTGTTCATTTGTTTTTCAGATTCTACATGTAAGTGAAATCTACAGTGCTTGTCTTTTTCTGTCTGACTTATTTCACTTAGCATAATAGCCTCTAGGTCTATCCATGTTGCAAGATTTCATTCCTTTCTATCGTTAAGTAATATTCCATTGCACATATATGCCACATCTTTATCCATTCATCTATTGATGGTCACTTAGGTTGTTTCCAAATCTTAGCTATTGAAAATAATGCTGTAATGAAACATAGGGGTGCAGATATCTTTTCAAATTAGTGTTTTCATTTTCTTCACATAAATACCCAGGAGTGGAATTACTGGGCCCTATTCTGAAGGAGGAGAAGGCGATGGCACCCCACTCCAGTACTCTTGCCTTGAAAATCCCACGGATGGAGGAGCCTGGTGGGCTGCAGTCCAGGGGGTCGCTAAGAGTCGGACACGCCTGAGCGACTTCACTTTCACTTTTCACTTTCATGTATTGGAGAAGGAAATGGCAACCCCCTCCAGTGTTCTTGCCTGGAGAATCCCAGGGACGGGGGATCCTGATGGGCTGCTGTCTATGGGGTCGCACAGAGTCAGACACGACGGAAGCGACTTAGTAGCAGCAGCAGCAGCAGCAGCAGCATTCTGAAGGAGATCAGCCCTGGGATTTCTTTGGAAGGAATGATGCTAAAGCTGAAACTCCAGTACTTTGGCCACCTCATGCGAAGAGTTGACTCATTGGAAAAGACTCTGATGCTGGGAGGGATTGGGGGCAGGAGGAGAAGGGGACGACAGAGGATGAGATGGCTGGATGGCATCACTGACTCAATGGACATGAGTCTGAGTGAACTCCGGGAGTTGGTGATGGACAGGGAGGCCTGGCATGCTGCGATTCATGGGGTCACAAAGAGTCGGACACGACTGAGAGACTGAACTGAACTGAACTGATGGTGGTTCTGGAGGCTATATGTTTCTGAGACTTTGTCTTAGTCTGTTAGGGCAGTTATAACTAGATGTCATAGACTGGGTGGCTTAAACAAGAAAAATTTATTTCTCACAGTTCTGAAGGCTAACAAGTCCTAGATCATGGTGACAGCCAATTCAGTAACTGATGCGAGGTCGTTTTGTGGCTTCAGTCATCCACCTTGTCGCTGTATCCTCATGCGGTGGAGGCGGTGCACTGACGTCTCTCACTCTTTTTATAAGGGCATTAATCCCACCATGGAGTCTCTACCCTCATGATGGTGGTGGTTAGTCGCTAAGTCGTGTCCAACTCTTTAGACCCCATGGACTCTGGCCCTCCAGGCTCCTCTGTCCATGGGATTCTCCAGGCAAGAAAACTGGAGTGGGTTGCCATTTCCTTCTCCAGGCCACCCTTGTGATTTCATCTAAAAGTAATTACTTTCCAAAGGCCCCAGCTCCTTATACCATCACATTGGGGAGTTAGGGCTTAGGTAAATAAATTTAGGGGGGACACAAATGTTCAATCCATAATAGGCTTCATAAAGAAAAAACAAATCCCCATTGTAAGAAGATAGTGTCTCTCTTAGGAAGCATCACTATCAACAAAGCAAGTGGAGGTGATAGAATTCCAATTGAGCTATTTCAAATCCTGGAAGATGATGCTGTCAAAGTGCTGTACTCAATATGTCAGCAAATTTGGAAAACTCAGCAGTGGCCACGGGACTGGAAAAGGTCGGTTTTCATTCCAATCCCAAAGAAAGGCAATGCCAAAGAATGCTCAAACTACCACACAATTGTATGCATCTCACATGCTAGTAAAGTAATGCTCAAAATTCTCCAAGCCAGGCTTCAACAACACATGAACCATGAACTTCCAGATGTTCAAGCTGGTTTTAGAAAAGGCAGAGGAACCAGAGATCAAATTGCCAACATCTGCTGGATCATCAAAAAAGCACAAGAGTTCCAGAAAAACATCTATTTCTGCTTTATTGACTATGCCAAAGCCTTTGACTGTGTGGATCACAAGAAACTATGGAAAATTCTGAAGGAGATGGGAATACCAGACCACCTGACCTGCCTCTTGAGAAACCTGTATGCAGGTCAGGAAGCAACAGTTAGAACTGGACATGGAACAACAGACTGGTTCCAAATAGGAAAAGGAGTCCGTCAAGGCTGTATATTGTCACCCTGCTTATTTAACTTATATGCAGAGTACATCATGAGAAATGCTTGGAAAACTGGAAATAGAACTGCCTTATGATCCAGCAATCCCACTGCTGGGCATACACACTGAGGAAACCAGAAGGGAGAGAGACACGTGTACCCCAATGTTCATCGCAGCACTGTTTATAATAGCCAGGACATGGAAGCAACCTAGATGTCCATCAGCAGATGAATGGATAGGAAAGCTGTGGTACATATACACAATGGAGTATTACTCAGCCATTAAAAAGAATACATTTGAATCAGTTCTAATGAGGTGGATGAAACTGGAGCCTATTATACAGAGTGAAGTAAGCCAGAAGGAAAAACACCAATACAGTATACTAACGCATATATATGGAATTTAGAAAGATGGTAACGACAACCCTGTATACGAGACAGCAAAAGAGACACTGATGTATAGAACAGGCTTATGGACTCTGTGGGAGAGGGAGAGGGTGGGAAGATTTGGGAGAATGGCATCGAAACATGTGAAATGTCATGTATGAAACGAGATGCCAGTCCAGGTTCAATGCACGATGCTGGATGCTTGGGGCTGGTGCACTGGGACGACCCAGAGGGATGGTATGGGGAGGGAGGAGGGAAGAGGGTTCAGGATGGGGAACACATGAGAAATAAAGGAATAAAAAATTAAAAAAAAAAAAAAAAGAAATGCTGGGCTGGAGGAAGTACAAGCTGGAATCAAGATTGCTGGGAGAAATATCAATAACCTCAGATATGCAGATGACACCACCCTTATGGCAGAAAGTGAAGAGGAACTACAAAGCCTCTTGATGAAAGTGAAAGAGGAGAGTGAAAAAGTTGGCTTAAAGCTCAACATTCAGAAAACGAAGATCATGGCATCTGGTCCCATCACTTTATGGGAAATAGATGGGGGAACAGTGGATGACTTTATTTGGGGGGGGGCTCTAAAATCACTGCAGATGGTGATTGCAACCATGAAATTAAAAGATGCTTACTCCTTGGAAGGAAAGTTATGACCAACTTAGACAGCATATTCAAAAGCAGAGACATTACTTTGTCAACAAAGGTCCATCTAGTCAAGGCTATAGTTTTTCCAGTGGTCATGTATGGATGTGAGAGTTGGACTATAAAGAAAGCTGAGAGCTGAAGGTTTGATGCTTTTGAACTGTGGTGTTGGAGAAGACTCTTGAGAGCCCTTGGACAGCAAGGAGATCCAACCAGTCCATCCTAAAGGAGATCAGTCCTGAGTGTTCATTGGGAAGACTGATAAAGCTGAAAGTCCAATGCTTTGACCACCTGATGTGAAGAGCTGACTCATTTGAAAAGACTCTGATGCTGGGAAAGATTGAGGGCAGGAGGAGAAGGGGACGACAGAGGATGAGATGGTTGGATGGCATCACCCACTCAATGGACATGAGTTTGGGTGGACTCTGGCAGTTGGTGATGGACAGGGAGGCCTGGCATGCTGTGGTTCATGGAGTCACAAAGAGTTGGACACGACTGAGTGACTGAGCTGAACTGAGTGTCTCTCTTGGGCTAGGTAACTCTGATAGTGAAAGTTAAAGCCCATGTCTAGTAAAAATGATTCTTTACTCTATTCTCTATAATATAACCCTTTAATTTTATTCTTATTTCTACTGTCAAATGCTTTGGGAATTTGGTCACTCTCCTCTTGTTTAGCACTAAAGACTGTTTCTCATTTGTTGCTGTTAAACAAATCTGGATTTAAATTCCATACTTCCTGTTGTGTGTGTGACATGAAATACCTTCTTTGGACTTCAGTCTGTTTGCTTGTAAAATAGGCATGACTTAGGCCTATTTCAAAAGTGTTGTTGGGAGTGGGAGCAATAAATGCGATAATGTATGTGAAGGTATGTAACATGGTGCCTGATATAGGAAAGCAGTGCTGCTGCTGCTGCCAAGTCGCTTCAGTCGTGTCCGACTCTGTGCGACCCCATAGACGGCAGCCCACCAGGCTTCCCGTCCCTGGGATTCTCCAGGCAAGAACACTGGAGTGGGTTGCCGTTTCCTTCTCCAATGCATGAAAGTGAAAAGTGAAAGTGAAGTCACTCAGGCGTGTCCGACTCTTAGCGACGCCATGGACTGCAGCCTACCAGGCTTCTCCATCCATAGGATTTTCCAGGCAAAAGTACTGGAGTGGGGTGCCATTGCCTTCTCCGAGGAAAGCAGTACCTGTCTTTAATTTAAAATTCCACCTTTAAGTGACCCACTTTTGCAAATTTCTTCACTTTCAGGAAGTTAGATGCTTGACATGCACAGAGAAGTTAGACGAGCTTCTTAGATACAAAGTCTGCATCAAAAAGAGAAAGGTTTAGAGGTATTTACTAAGTTTTAGAACATTCATGTGGGTCTATCAGTTTTTTCCTATCTTCCTCTTTCTTTCCCTTCCTTTGTCACATACTGAATGACATTTGCTATGTGCAGTCACCATTGTAGGCACTAGAGATGGTGCAGCAAATACAATTTGCTGAGCTGACATCAATTATTTTTAATCAAAGAAGACAGAGGATAAATATACAAACAGACTTTTTCGATAGTGCATGATAAGTGCTATGAAAAAAAAATAAATAAAGCCAGGAAGGGAAATAAGGATTGTGAGGGGGTTGCTATTCTATTAGATGGTCAGAGAAGAATTCACTGAAATGGGGACAGAGACGTGAAGGAGATGCCAGAGCTGGTTATTAGGGTGAGTGCAGCAGAAGCATTCCAGGCACAGGGAATCTTTCAAAGAGAAGAAATCTAAGGTAGAGGATGACTTACTGATGGTTCAGCCAAGGGAATCAGGAAGGAAGCTAAGGCAGTTCTGTGGAGCACAGCAACACGCCACCTCCCTCCTCTAAGTGTGTATATAGGCACGAGCAGAATGGCCAGCTGGAGGTGAGGGCTTGTGGCCACTGTAAAAGCTACAGCTCAGACCTCTCTTCAAGAGTGTGCTGGGACTTCCCTGGTGGTCTAGTGGTTTAAGTCTCTGCACTGCCAATACAGCAGGCCCAGGTTCAATCCCTGGTCAGGGAGCTAGATCCCACCGGTCACAGCAAAGAGTTCCCCTGCCACAACTGAAGACTCTGCATTCTTCAACAAAAATTGGAGATCCTGTGTGCCACAACTGCAGCCAAATAAATAAATAAATATACTTTTTAAAAGACATCTATTTTTAAAAAAAGGAAAAAGGAACATGCTTCAGGGAGCACAGAGAGCTGACAGCCTCCAGCTGTAGCACCTTCTACATCTACCCCAGCATCCAGAATGCAACGTGTTTTCCCACTGAGTTGTCAGCCAGTGACTGAGCCTGGTAAAGATGGGTGTGACCATGGCCGTGCATTATGGGACTGCTTGAAGGGCAATCCTGGTGCCAGGCTCCCTGTTAGGCTGCCTGTGAGATTTCCAGAGCTACACCACAGTCTGAAGCTCTACCTACTAAAGCACGCTTCCTTCTCCTCCTTGCACCAGGATCAGCCCTGCGTCATGGTTTAAAGTCTTTCCCTGCTCACTCCTACCCCTCCTCCTTTTGCCTTTCCCCGACATTACCCCCCAACAAGTAGCTTTTACTTCTGGATTTTAAAAAGTGATTACAGCTTTTTTTCCAGTAAGCGGCCTGAGGTGACCCCTAAAAATGGTGCGCTATTCACTTGACCCAGAAAACCCCACAAAATCATGCAAATCAAGAGGTTCAAATCTTCGTGTTCACTTTAAGAACACTTGGAAACTGCCCAGGCCATAAAGGGTATGCATATCCGAAAAGCCACCAAGTATCTGAAGGATATCACTTTAAAGAAGCAATGTGTGTCATTCTGTCATTACAACGGTGGAGTTGGTAGGTGTGCACAGGCCAAACAGCGGGGCTGGATGCAGGGTCGGGGGCCCAAAAAGAGTGCTGAATTTTTACTACGCGTGCTCAACAATGCAGACTGATGCTGAACTTAAGGGCTTAGATGTAGATCCCCTGGTCATTGAGCACATCCAAGTGAACAAAGCCCCCAGGATGTGGCGCGGGACTTACAGGGCTCACGGTCGGATCAACCCCTGCATGAGCTCTCCCTGCCACACTGAGATGATCCTTCCTGAAGAAGAACAGATTATTCCTAAACCAGAAGAGGAGGTTGCACAGAAGAAAAAGAATCCCAGAAGAAACTGAAGAAACAAAAACTTATGGCCCAGGAATAAATGCCGCAAAAAATAAATGCAAATAAAAGTAAAAGTGTTGGTTGTCTTAATTAGTAAATATATTTCAAGTGTTAGCAAAAAAAAAAAAAAAGTGATTACAGGTTTTTCTATTAAATGATAGTTTTAGTGATATAGAATTCTTTTATTTTTTGTTGACCAATCATAATACAATGGTATTAAGTGACTAATAGTTACATAATCACAATAGAAAAAGATGTTTATCAGTTTCATAATCAATAGATAAAAAATAAAAGATAATTACAGTTGCGAGCCATAATGGGAACATGATTAACCTAACAATATAAATAAGTACATGCAATTTGAGGGGTTAAGTAGAGCGATGTGGTAAGTGGAAGTGCATACATGCACATTTTCATCGGCCTAGCCAGCCTGTGTCTCTTGCTGTGCATTTAACCCATTTATATTTAAGGTAATTATTGATATTTATGATCTTATTACTATTTTCTTAGGTATTTGGGGTTAATTTTGTGTAGGTATTTTCCTTCTCTTGTGTTTCCTGCCTAGAGAAGTTCTTTTAGCATTTATTGTAAAGCTGGTTTGATAGTGCTGAATTCTCTGAACTTTTGCTTGTCTGGAAAGCTTTTGATTTCCCTGTCAAATCTGAAGGGGAGTCTTGCTGGGTAGAGTATTCTTGGTTGGAGGTTCTTCCCTTTCATCACTTTAAATATATCATGCCATTCTTTTCTTAAATTCTTTTACTTCTTTTGTGTGTGTGTGAATTCAGTTTTATTTGGGGCAAAAATAGGACTGCAACCCAGGAGACAGCACCTCAGATTAACTCTGAGAGACCACTCCAAAGAGACAGGGGAAGGTCAGTATATATGTGATTTTGGTGAGAGGGAATATATACAATCAAGCACAAAGTTTCCCAATAAATTGCTTTTACTTCTAACGCCATCTTCATGTCGGTCTGCTTTCTAGAGAATTCAGACTTACAGAGGCAGAACAAAAATGCCCATGAGGAAATTTTGCAATAGCTCCACTCCCTACATAAGTCAGGTACAGCATCATGGAGATGAGGAAAGAGTACAGTCCATGGTGGTGTCAAGGGATAACCAAAGTTTCCAGGTAATTGCCATCAGCCCTACCAAAAGCCATCTTAAATAGTATGCAGTCCAAGTAAAACTCTCCACTCATTAAAATGCAAATGATTTCAAAAGCAATTCCTGTAGATACTCACTTCAGTCAGGACTGCTGTCCCTAAGCATTTCTTATATAGAAATTCTGGAGTTACCAACAGACAAGTTCCAAACTCTTAACCCAGTTGGGAGTAATGAGGCTCCTACTGCTCAGTTACCAAACTAGAATCCGAAGAGGCAGCATGCATTCAGAGAGGAGGAAGGAGGCACTCCTTTCTGTTGCTGGAAATCAAACCATGGGAGTCTGACATTTCCTAGGCCTCCAGCTAAGAAGAGCATCCCTGTCTTCCACGGTAGGCTATACTCAGAGGCCACCATTTGGATCTAGCTCATTGTACTCCAATGACATTCCAACCAGAAACCATTCTCAGAGTTGAGTGAATCATACTCTAATCATGGAGCTGAGTTTGCAGTTTAGGGCTCAATCAGGCAATGAATCCAAAGATGTTCTGGGAAATCTCTAAAATCCCTCAGGAAAGCAAACACTCACTGGGAAAGAAGTGACCCTGGGCTGGGGTCACATGGAGGGCCGGTGAAAAAGAGTAAATCCCCTTTACGTGCCAGGTGCTGCCATGTGTTTGTATATCTGGAGCCACCCTGTGATGTCAGAATCATATTTTAAGCTTAGAAAAATGTGGTGTGGAAGGTTAAGTGGTTTTTCCAAGATCATAGTGCTTAGCAAATATCAAAGCTAGAATTTCAAACCAGGTCTTCCAACTCCAAGCATTGTAATTTTTTTCCATGATTTTACTACTAACTGTTCTCTTGCCTTTATAAATATGCCTCTATTAATATTAATAACAGGGGATTTCCTGGTGGTCCAATAGTTAGGACTGTGCATTTCCATTGCAGGAGGTAAAGGTTTGATCCCTGGTTGGAAACTAAGATCCTGCAAGCCAAGCAGTGCGGCCAAGAAAAGAAAAAAGTTTATCTTGTAGACACATCTCTTGGCTTAGTTGCTTTGATAAAATCATGTCAACTTTCAGTCAGACCATGACCATGGTGGGGAAGCACTGTATGATATGTTGTTTGTTTGTTTTATTTGAATCTTTTGGCTATACCACAAGACATGTGTGATCTTATTCCCAGACCAGGGATCGAACTTGCACCCCTTGTATTGGAAGCGTGGAATCTTAACCACCGGACTACCAGGGAAGTCCCAGGAAGCACTGTAATGAGCATTTGCTAGTTTGTGACATATCAACATTTATTTTCCCCTTCTTTTAGTAAAGAAGAGGAAAGTGGATGCTGGTAAAGAGTATTCTAATTTGGTAAAGAGTATTCTAATTCCTCTCTGGTGAACTTCCCCTCCCTCACTGCAGTCCATGAGCTTTGGTTGGACTCTAACTCTGGCTTCAAGAATGGAGCCTGTGACTCCTCCTAGAACTATGCGTGTACCTATTCCCCTGGCTACTTCTACTGATTCATTTGTAGTCAGGACCAACTAGTCTTTTACCAAAGCTACTGGGAGAAAAGCAAGCACTCATTCCCAATTCATCTAAACCTGGGGGAAAGTAGACTGGAGCTGCTGGAGCCGCACTGCTGCTATTATTGAAGAGTCTGTCCAAGGATGGTGCTCACATAGCACAAGCAGAGCCAGGAGATGAATAGGGAGAAATGCGGTTTTGTTGTCATTTTTCCCCCACTGGATCAGGCCATTCTTGAAGCCAAAATTGCCCCCAAGATCTGTCAGTTCTGTGATACGACAAATTCTGTTTATATTTAAGCTAGGTATAGGCTGTATTTTCTGCTAGTTTTAATTGAAAGAGGTGCCCCTGATACAACAGACTTCCTCAGCTAAATTTAACCACTGTTAAAGTCAGTTAGGACTCATAACCAAATTAAAAATGGGCAAAAGATTTGAATAGATGCTACAGACTAAATATTTATATTCCCTTTAAATTCATACGTTGATACCTATTCCCCCAATGTAGTGGTATTAGGAGGTAGGGTCTTTGAGAGGTGATTTTAGGTTATTGCAGCAGAGCCCTCATGACTGGAATTAGTACCCTTGTAGAAGAAACCCCAGAGAGGTCCCTTCCCCCTTCTGCCATGTAAGAACACCTGAAAAGACTGCCTTCTCTGAACCAGGAAGTATGCTTTCATCAGACACCAAATCTGCCTGTGCCCTGATCTTGAATCTCCCAATTTCCTTAATTATGAGAAATAAACTTCTGTTGTTTATAAACTACTCAGTCTATGGTATTCTGTTATAACATTCTGAATTGATGAAGACAACAGACATTTCTCCAAAGCAGGTGTAACAAATGGCCAATAAGCTCTTGAAAAGATGCTCAGTGTCATTAGTCATTAGGGAAATGCAAACCAAAGCCACAAAGAGATATAACTTCACAACTCCTAGGGTGGCTTCAATCAAAAATATAGACAGTAACAAATGTTGCCAAAAATATGGAGAAATTGAAACTTGTGTGCATTGCCAGTGGGGATGTAAAATGATGCAGCTGCTTTGGAAAATACTCTGCAGTTTCTCAAATAAACATAAAGTTACCATGTGACCAGCAATTTGACTTCTCCTTATATACCCCAGAGAAATGAAAGGATATGTCTACAAAAAGCCTTGGATGAGAATGTTCATAACAATTGTACTCATGATAGCTTAAAAAATAGAAAACAATTCAAATACCCATCAACGGGAAATGGATAATCACGTTGTGATATAATCATACAAAGGAATCAGTTCAGTTCAGTTGCTCAGTCATGTGTAACTCTTTGCAACCCCATGGACTGCAGCACTCCAGGCCTCTCTGTCCATCACCAACTCCCGGAGTTTACTCAAACTCATGACCATCGAGTCGGTGATGCCATCCAACTATCTCATCCTCTCTTGTCCCCTTCTCCCGCCTTCAATCTTTCCCAGCATCAGGATCTTTTCAAATGAGTCAGCTCTTCCCATCAGGTGGCCAAAGTATTGGAGTTTCAGCTTCAGCATCAGTCCTTCCAATGAGTATTCAGGACTGATTTCCTTTAGGATGGACTGGTTGGACCTCCTTGCAGTCCAAGGGACTCTCAAGAGTCTTCTTCAACACCACAGTTCAAAAGCATCAATTCTTCGGTGCTCAGCTTTCTTTATTGTCCAACTCTCACATTCATACATGACTACTGGAAAAACCATAGCTTTGACTAGATGGACCTTTGTTGTCAAAGTAGTGTCTCTGCTTTTTAATAAATATTCAGCAATAAAAGGAATGAGCTACTGATACATGCGAAAACATGAATGACTCTAGAAGTACACTGAATGAAAGCAACCAGACCTAAAATAATATAGTGTGTGGTGTGATTCATTTATATGAAATCCAAGAGCAGGCAGAACTAACCTATAGTGACAGAAGTGAGAAAGTGAGAAGGACTACCAGGGAAGTTCCTGCTTTTTCATTTCTGATGAAGGGAAAAAAAAGCATCCACCAGACTTAACGTGATCTGATATTTATGAAAAGTTCTTCTATCCAAAAACATCTCTCCCCACCAGCTTAAGAATGGACTGCACCCCTCCATTTTTCCTTTAATATAAAGCATTGAAGTGATAGATTACATGTTATATTAAATTTCCCCCAATGACTGTGTTAATGCAGGATTAATTTGCAAGGTTGTTTCTCCTCCTTCTTAGGGAGTCATCTCAACCCACTCCTGACTAAGGTGACCAAGTTACTCGAGGCCTCATCCCTCATCATAGACTGGAGAACATTTATAAACCATTACTTTCCAACTTCCAGTCCTTTCTTAAAAATTTTTGTGACAGCATTCTTAATTTCACCAAACGTAGCTCAAGAGAGCAGGTGACTTCTATTTAAAAATTCAGAAATTAAAAAGATAATGAAAGCAATAAAATAGTGATTACCATCTTCAGATCACTCAGGTAAAGAGCCACCAACCCTTACAAAGTAAGTTTCTATTTTGGGTAACTCATTCTGACTCCTTTAATTCTTTCTTTTCCTCATCCCACATCCCAGCCTTATGCCTTATCACTTACTACCTACTAATCAGTTTAGTTAACCCCGAAAGACAATGGAAATCCTAAACTGCAGAGTCACGTACAAACTTGCCCACCATGATTCCGGAAATCCCTGCGGGTTTACTGAAAGGACTATATTAATGGTTAATGGTGCTTCATGGTTTTATGGATCAGAACAACCTCTATTGCTTCACTAGTATGGACTTTCTGTAACTTAAGAAAAAGAAAATGTGAATTCCTTTGGGGGAATGGAAAGGAGATATTACAAAAGAAAAATGGTATTACTTTCCAATACCAAGGAAATTCATTAGCAAACACATTAAAATGTGCTTGAGTAGTCATCACACTGAATTGTTTTGGAAAAGGCCCTGCTTGGAAAAACACGGCAAAAACATCTTCAGTGCTGGAGCTTGGCACGATGAGACAGCGGGATGACAAATGTCTTGCCATTCCCTATGGTGCCTTAATACTTAGAGCCATCTGCTACTATGTACTCTCCCTCCCATGAGTCCCCTTTATTACAGTCTAACGTTATGTTACTCCTATTTTCCATGTCCACCTGTTACAGTGATAAGACACAGATGTACTCCTCCAGTGTGTGGGAAACAAAGTAATCTTAAGTCAGGATGCTGAGCTTTTGAGCTTTAGCTCTTACACTAACTACACAGTCTTGGATAAGTATCTCAAGTTCTCTTGGTTTCAGTGTCTTCATATGAAAAATATAAAGTATAGTAGACATGGTACCCATGAAGTGGAAGCTGACTGGTCCTTAGGGGTTCCTCAGGCCATAGAGCCAATATATAGAAAAGGGGTCCTTGTTAACAGTAATTGGCTTGCTGCTCCATGGTGGCATAGGCGAGGCTCTGGTTAGAACTCAGGGATGCAGTGCACTCCCAGGGATATAGCCAGACAAAACTTTAATTCCAAAAGATATCTGCATCCCCTCTGTTCATAGCAGCACTGTTCACAATGGCCAAGACATGGAAACAACCGAAATGTCCATTGGCAGATGAGTGGATAAAGAAGATGTGGTGCACATATACAGTGGAGTACTACTCAGCCATGAAAAGAACAAAAGAATGCCATTTGCAGCAACCTGGACGGACCAGAGATTGCCACACAGAGTGAAGTCCAACAGAGAAAGACAAATGCCATATGATATCATTTTTTTTTTATTTTATTTAATTTTTAAACTTTACATAATTGTATTAGTTTTGCCAAATATCAAAATGAATCCACCACAGGTATACATGTGTTCCCCATCCTGAACCCTCCTCCCTCCTCCCTCCCCATACCATCCCTTTGGGTCATCCCAGTTCACTAGCCCCAAGCGTCCAGTATCGTGCATCGAACCTGGACTGGCATCTCGTTTCATACATGATATTTTACGTTTCAATATGTGGAATCTAAAATATGACACAAACGAACCTATCTGTGAAACAGAAATAGAATCATGGACACAGAGAAGAGACTGGTGGTTGCCAACAGGGAGGAGGTTGGAAGAGGGATGGAGTGGAAGGCTGGGAGTAGCAGATTCCAGCTTTTATATACAGAACTGATAAACAACAAGGCCCTACTATATAGCACACAGAACTATTTTCAGTATCCTGTGATAAACCATAATGGAAAAGAATATTTGTAAAAAAAAAAAAAGTATATATATATAACTGAATCACTTTGCTGTACAGCAGAAATTAACACGACATTGTAAGTCAACTGTACTTCAATTTTTAAAAGATTTTAAAAAAGAACTCAGGAGTGCAATGGACAACGTCTTAGCATTCTGTGGCCCAGAGGCCAAGTCTGGTCACTGGCAAAGTACATTTGCCTAAAATGAAGATAAGACTAACACGCCTCATATCCCATATATATAAATTTTAGGTTTTAGAGAAGCAGTCAAAAGCATCTTTATTTCTCCAGCCTTGAACAAGGAGAGGGGTCAAAACAAAACAAACAAGCAAAAACATTCAGTCAAGTGCTGATAGAAAATCACAAGAAAAGAAATAGGTGGTAGAAGGTAGCCTTGAGTACCAGCTTAGGCCCTGTGACCTGCTGCAGAAGAGGGATTATACAAGCTATGTGTTATGTCACTTAGTCATGTTTCCCTTTCCCCTAGACCCCGTGCTTTAAAAGAAAAATAATGGAGGCAGCTGACATTTTAGCTTCAGGCGAACATGTGACCAGCTTCTCCTCCCTCCAAATCTACCCTCTATCCTTCCTGCCGCATTCCCTGGATGCATGAGTGCTTAGTTGCAAAGTTGCACCCAACTCTTTTGCGATCCTGTGGACTGTAGGCCACAGTTTCTCTGTCGATGGGATTTTCAGGGCAGGAATACTGGAGTGGCTTGCCATGCCCTCCTCCAGGGGATCTTCCCCACCCAGGGATTGAACCCGTGTCTCCTGTGTTTCCTGCACTGGCAGGTGGATTCTTTACCATTGAGCCACCTTGGAAGCCTATTCCCGGGGAGGTTGATCTAAATGCACTGCGTCGCTTCCTTCTGGTTTCTAGTCCAGTTCAACAACAAGGGAGCTCTGAGAGAGGATCAGAGGAAGGGAGAAGAGTTAGGTCAGCATATTTACGCTCTTTCTATAGTCACCGCACTGTGAACAGGCTGCATCCTTCCACTAGAGGTCCTAGCTCCCATCCAGCAGCTCTTTGCACAGAGCTCTGTTTCCTGGTTCTTGTACTGCCTTTCTCTCCCTGCCCCAAAAGCCTGTATGTGGTAATGGTATTACTAAGTTACTAATACCAGGGTATTTTATTAACACGTTTGGGTTCCTTAAATCCTGCCCACATTTTTGTAGAGTCCCTTTGTTAAACTCTCCTCAAATTACCAACTTCACCCAAATATAATAAGTGATTTCTTTTTTTGGTGGGGCCCTGACTAATACAGACAGGTTTTCACAAGAACCACGGGGGTAATTGAAAGATCAAAAGAAGACCTTTGTTTAAAATGTGTGTGAAATTTCTTTGAAGAATATGACTTCTAGAAATTTAGATGAAGCATACATAATACATCTAGAAAGATGCATAACACATATAAATAGTTTAAAGAGTAATTTACAAAATGAACACCTATATAACCAGTACTATAATCAGATATAGAACATTGCTGGCTCCCCAAAAGCACAAACTCCACCACCCCCCTCCAGTTAAAATCACCTTTATTCTGTGTTTTATGGCAATTGTTTCACTGCTTTTCTGTGTTTTACCAACTAATGTATATTTTATCAGCTATGCAAGCATCCTTTATTTTTTAAATTTTATTAAAGTGTAGTTGATTTACAATATTGTATTAATAAAATAGATGACTGGTGCAAGTTTGATTCATGAAGCAGGGCACCCCACCTGGAGGGGTGGGGTGGGAAGGAATGTGGGAGAGGGGTTGGGGGGTTCAGGGTAGGGCAGGGGACACATGTATACCTGTGACCGATTCATGTTAATGTATGGCAAAAGCCGTCATGATATTGTAAAGTAATTATTCTCCAATTAAAATAATTAGAAAAAAATTTCTGCTGAACAGCAAAGTGATTCAGTTATACATATATATTTTTTTCCATTATGGCTTGTCATAGGATACTGAACATAGTTCCTGTGTGCTATACAGCAGGACTTATACAGGATACAGTTTATCCATCCTTATGCATGCATGCATGCATGCATGCTAAGTCGCTTCAGTCATGTCCGACTCTGTGTGACCCCATGGACAGCAGCCCACCAGGCTTCTCTGTCCACAGGATTCTCCAGGCAAGAATACTGAATCCTTTAAATCTAGTTTCATTTTGCCTGTTACAAAAGCTTATACATGAGTCATAATATAGACATTATCCTGTGCCTTGCTTTTGTGCAGTGTTATGTTAGATTCATCCACGTTGTTGGGTACAGCATCCATGGCTTATGTTTTCACTTTCTCAGCTATCTACTCTTCCATTGTAACTATATTTAACTTGTAATTTATCCATTCTGCTTTTGATAAATGATCGAATTGTTTCCAGTTTCAGGCTATTCTGAACAATGCTACTAAGAAAATCTTGTGCCTCTAGGCACAATGTTACCTCTAGGGCACAATGCAAAACTTTCTCAAGGGAAGCCCCCCACCCCCACCCCACCCCATGCAGCAGCAAAGACCCAGTACAGCCAAAAATATAAAATAATTTATAAAAAGTTTCTCTAGGACAATGGTTCTTAAACTCTTCTTTCAAGACTCCTTTACAGTCTTAAATATTATTGAGGACCCCCATAGAGTTTTTGTTTATAAATTCCTATTAACGTCTATTGCATTAGAAATTAAAACTCAAAATCCAAATACTTACTAAAAAATAAACTCATTACATGTTAACACAAATAATGTGTCTAATTAAAAGCTGTAAGTTTTAGGAAGAAAATATGGAAACATTTTTATAACTTTGTAATAGAGAAAGAATTCTTAATATAAAAAGCAAAGCCAAAAAAATTGATAAATTAGATGACATTAAAGAACTTTTTCATAAAATGATACCTGAGTGAAAACTCAAGCCACAGCATGGGGAGATACAGGGGACATGGGTTCTATCCCTGGTCTGGGGAGTCCACATGCCTTGGGATAACATGCGCCTAGAGCCCCTGCAACCCAACCAGAGAAGCCGCCTCAGTGAGAAGCCTGTGCACAGCAACAAAGACCCAGTGCAGCCAAAGATAAATAAAGAATGAAAATTTTAAAAAGGAAGCGTTAAAAAAATGTACACAAGTCATTATGCAGAAGTCAGGCAACCCAATTGAATACAGGCAAATTTGAATAGGTACCTCATAAAAGACTGAGTTCATAAAACCAGTAAATATAGGAAGACTTGCTCCACCTGGTTCTCCTCATTCCCAAAGCAACATTAACCACAGTAAAGTACCAATGTGATACCAACTGGTGGTGATAATGTGGAGAGGTGGGAATTCTAATGGGCTGTTGATGAGAATATCAATTAATACAACTACTTTGGAAAAGGGTGTGGCACTGTTCAGTAAAAATAAAGTTATACATATCTTTTGACAAGGCAGCTTCACTTCTAGGCTCGTATCCTAGAGCAGTGACTCTCAAAGAATGGTTCATGAACATCTCAAGGTCCCTGATCTTTTAGGGAGTCTGTGAGGACAAAACTACTTTTATAATAACACTTGTATGTTATTTGCTTTTTTTCATTGGGTTAACATCTACACTAATGGAGCAAAAGTATTAGTGGGGAAAACTTCTGGGAGCCTAGCACAAATCAAGGCAATGGTACAAAACTGTATTGATAATCACTGTATTCTTATATACCACTTACCAAAGGAAATGCCATTTTCACTTAAGAATATCATAAATGAAGCAGTAAAAATTAATTTTATTAAATCTCAAGTGCATTTTCATTGATTACATTTTTTTTTGATGAGAGAAGTGATATTAACAAATGTGAGATTTTTGATATTGTGTAAGGACATGTATTCTAACATTTGAAAAATCTGCATAACTCAGTTACTAATACTTTCCAAATGACCGTTTATGACATTTAGAAACCTTGATTTATGTTAAAAATTACCCTCAAAATAAAAAGAGAGAGCAATGAATTGTACTATAACAGAATACATAGTGTACTGATGTGGTTTCAGATTCTACATTGCAACTAACCTTTCAGAAACTACCAGTGTAATCTCTAATAGAAAAGGTGATAGTAGTCATCTTTCTACTTTTACTTCTTTCAAAGAGAAAGCTTCCAGTGTTTCACTAGTAAAATATTTGCTGTATATTTTCTGTATTAATTGACTTTAAAGTTCCTTTTATTTCAAGCATGCTGAATTTTAAAATTAAGAATTATATTGATTTTTTAATGATTTGCTGCTTTTAAATATGTAGAGATGGTCATATAGTTTTTCAGCTTTAATCTATTAATAACAAATTACATTGATTCATTTTTAACATTAAACCAACTTTGTATTCTAGGATAAATCCAATTTGGTTATACATATTATCCTTTTATATTGCTGGATATAGCAAGCATTGTTTGCTAATGTTTTGTTTCAGATTTTTAAATTCATGTCCATAGATTAATCTATAATTATATTTCATCGTAGTGTCCATGATAACTTTTAGTAGCTTATTATAAGTTTAGGAGTTGCTTCCTTTTTTATTGTATGTTTATGTGATATTAGAATACCTTGTTTCCTAACAAAAATTGATCTCACATTAAAGTTTTATTTGTGGATTTCCTACAAAGTATTCAATTTATTTAATGGTTATTGGAGTTTTCAAGTTTTTTATATTATCATAGGCTTTGCTAGTATCCCCTGGGAAATTAGTCCATATAAACTACATATAGTCATCCTCTTGATCTTTCCAGTGTCTGTAACATCTTGAGTAACATGCCTCCCTTTGCACTCCCTGTGTGCTTCTTTCTCTCCCTTTCTCTCCCTTGCCAGACATTTGACACCCTTATTAGTGTTTTCAGAGAATCAACTATTGGCTTTATTGTTGCTCTCTACTATATATTTTTTCTATTTCATGTATTTTTGTTCTTATTTATAATATCTATTTTTTTATGACTTTCTATTTTATTTATTTATTTTTTTTGAGGTAGATGACTGGCTTATTAATTGTCAGCCTTTTAAATTTTCTAATATAACATATGGGCTTCCCTGATGATTCAGATGGTATATTTAAGCTATAAATTAACCCTCTAAGTACTTTTTAGCTGTATCTTACATGTTTTTGTTAGGTAGGGTTTCTTTTTTAATCAGTCAATTGAAAAAAAAAGTTTTTAATTTCCATTATGAGTAATTTTCCAAATATATGGGGATGTTCTGTTTGTTTTTTTCTTATTGATGTAGTTTGATTACGTTATGGTCAGAAAACCTCTTCTGTGTTACCTTGGTCCCTTAAAGTTTATTAAGGCTTGCTTACGTGATCTGGTATGAGTCCATTTTTGAAATGTTTTATGTGGACTTCAGAATATTTATTCTGTAGTTGTTGAATGTAATATATTTATAATCTCAATTAGGTCAACTTAATTAAGCATCATTGCTTGAATTATCTCTTAGTGATTTTTTTGGTCTTCCTATTCTCTTAGATGTATTTTTAAATTTCCCATATAATTGTGAATTTGTCTATTTCTCCTTATAGTTTTTATTTTCTCTTACATAGTTTGAGGCTGTGTTATTAGGTGCATATAAATTCTATGTTTTCCTGGTGAATTGATATTGTATCATTAGGAAGCAACCAGGGAATTCCCTGATGGTCCTGTGGTTAGGACTCAGCTTTTCACTGCCAGGCCCAGTTTCGATCCCTGGATGGGGAACTAAGATCCTGTATGCCCTGTGATATGGCCAAAAAAGAAGAAGCAATTATCTTTATCTTAGTAAATTTTTATTTTGGTAAAATGTATATGAAAATTAATAAACAGGAACTGAAATGGTTTTTCTATGGGACCCTCTCTTTGTAGCTAACCTTCTGGCTGCAGTACTTACTTGATAGAGGGCTTCCCTGGTGGACTCTGTGCTTCCAGTGCAAGGGGCAAGGGTTCGATCCCTGGTCCCCCTGGTTGGGGAAGTTCTATGTGCCCCGAGGTGCTTCCCTGGTGGCTCAGGAGTAAAGAATCTGCCTGCCAATGCGAACCCAATGCGGAGATGTGGGTTCTATCTCTGGTTCGGGAAGATCCCCTGGAGAAGGAAATGGCAACCCACTCCAGTATTCTTGTCTGGAAAATCCCATAGACAGGGAAGCCTGGCAGGCTGCAGTCCATGGGGTCACAAAGAGTCGGACACAACTTAGTTACTAAACAACAAACAACATATATAAGCAAAATTGTCCATTTTAATCTTTTTTAAGTGTACAGCTCAATGGCATTAACTAGATTCATCATATTGTACATCCATCACCACTGTATAGTTCTAAAACATTTCCATCACCCCAAATAGAAACTCTATAAACATAAAGCAAAAGTCCCCCATGCTCCTCTCCTCCCAGCCCCTGATAAACCTACTTTCTATCTCTGTGAATTTGCCCATTCTAGATAATTCGTATAAGTGAAATCATATAATATTTGTCGTTTTGTGTCTGGCTTATTTCACTTATCATATGTTTTCAAGGTTCATTGTGTTGTGGCATATGTCAGAATTTCAATCCTTTTATGGCTGAATAATATTCTATTGTATGTTTATGTTTTAGCATTTATTTATCCATTCATTGGTTGAATACTTGAGTTTTGTTTTTCTACCTTTTGGCTATCATGAATAATGCTGCAATGAACATATTATATAAGTATCTGTTTTAGTATTTGCTTTCAGTTTTTTTGGATATATACCTAGGAGTAGAATTGCTGGGTCATATAGTAATTCTGTATTTAGCTTTTTGAGTAATTGCCAAATTATTTTCAATAGTGCTTTTTGCTTTAAAACTTAGTTAGAGTACTTTAATATAAAAATACCAGCTCTCTTTTATATGTATTTGCAAGGTATTTCCACTTTAAAATTTCAAAATGTTTGAATATTTATATGATGTTTTGTCCAGTCTAAAAACCTTTGTCTTTTAAGTGATGCATTTAATCCACTGATATTGTATTTAATTAATATTAATAGCTAATGTATTTTAAATCTGTATCGCCACATGTGATATTATTTATTTTTTCCTCTTCATTTTTGACCCTCTACTAATTTATAGGCTACAGTCTCTGTGTCTCTTCTTTTAGAGGTTATATAAATTTTTTTATATATACATACATAATCTTAAAAAAATTTTTTTTGGAGTATAGTTGCTTTACAATGTTGTTAGTTTCTACTGTACAGCAAAATGAATCAGCTATACATGTACATATATCCCCTCTTTTTTTGGATTTCCTTCCCATTTTGGTCATCAGAGTATTGAGTATAGAGTTCCCTGTGTATCATCTATTAAGTCAAAAGTTAGTCAATAATGTTATTTTTGTGTTTGATACTACAAAGGCTTTAAGTACTGACTTCATTTACTCTCTTTCTAACTTGCATGCTTTTACTTCTGTGTATTAACTTATTTTTTTGATCTGATAAGACAGTGTTGTGTAATGTTCAATAATGCATTGTTTAGATTTATTTTTTTTAATTTAAATTTATTTTAATTGGAGGCTAATTACTTTACAGTATTGTATTGGTTTTGCCATACATCAACATGAATCCGCCACGGGTGTACACGTGTTTCCCATCCTGAACCCTCCTCCCACCTCCCTCCCCGTACCATTCCTCTGGGTCATCCCAGTGCACCAGCCCTGATTTTTTATTTATTCGTTGACCAATTTCTTTGCTCTTCATTTTTTCTTGCATCTCAGAGCTTTCCTCTGAGATCACATTCTTTCTCCCAGAATTACATCCTTCAGAATTCTCTTTTTCAAGGGTCTGGATAGTAGGAAACTCTCTGTGCTTCTGTTTGTTTATTTAGTGTCTATATTGTGCACTCAGTATTGAAAGATATTTTCACTAGGAATAGAATAATAGGTGAGCAGTTATTTTCTTTCACCCCACGAAGAATATCATCGTACTGTCATCCTGTCTGCATTGCTGGATCAGTCAGTTGTCAGTCTAACTGTTGTTCCTTTGACAATGATCACCAACCACATCCTAACCCAGTATCTTTTTGTGTGTGTGTGTGTTCACTAGTTTTATGATGAATCTAGTGTGAAGTTCACTCATTAGTTCCCTCTCTCCCTCCTTTCTTGCTTTCTCTTTTCCTATTTAGGATTTGTTAGGCTTTTTGCGGGTGGGAATTTGATACCATTCATTGGTTCTTCAAAAGTAGAAGCCATTATTTCTTCACATATTATCTTTGTCATATCACATCTCTTCTCTTTTTCTAGAACTCTAACTAAATGTATGTTAGATTTTCTTACTGTCTTCCATGGATTGTATCTGTCTTTCATATAGGCATTTCTCTGAATCTCTGTGCTGTATTCTGCAAAATCTTGTGACATAAACTTCCTGTTCTCTAATTCTCTTTTCAATTATGTCTAATGTGATGTTAAACCACTGGTTTTTGTTTTGTTTTTAATATCAGTAATTGTGATTTTCATTTCTAGAAGTTTTATTTGGTTCTTCTTAAAAGTTTCTGGGTCACTTTTTATAATTTCCAGTATCTTGAGAATATTTTCAAGCTGTTTGTGCTTTGTTCTTTTTTACTGTGTGCTGCTCATTGACCTTGAAAAATTGTTTATGCAAATATACTGGACACAGGATAAAGATGACTTTTCAAAATAGATTTGTATTTGTCACTTTCAGTCTCTAAGGGCTTTGCCATATGGTACCATTTAAACTATGCTTATGGCTTGAATCATTTTGGACCACCAAGTGTTTATAACTGCAGTAACACCAGCAAGTGATTGCAAATTTCCAGGATGAAATTGTCTCCTTATTGAACTGTTCAGTTGTCTCCTGTGGGTGGAGATTTGGGGAAAATGTAGCCTTTGAAATCCCAGCATCTACTGGTGGATTTCCTTTTGCACTTTACTCTTTAGGGAGATACTTAAATTGGCTGGATTAACAAATGCCCTCAGGGCAAAAGTGGCTTCAGTACTCAGTAAATCTTAGATTTTATCCATGTCATTAGTGCTTGGATATTTTTAATATAGTTACTATTTTTAAATAATTTTACTATTTGATACTTTTTGTACTCAATCCAGCATTCTTTGTTGTCAACTTCTGTAGTCAAGTGGCTGGAGTGAGCTGCTCCACAGACTGCCTCCTGATCTGGTGTCCACTGAGGTCTCAAAGGTGCTCTCTCTGGTTTGCTGCTCTTGTATGTTGCTCTAATCTTAGCTGGAGTATTTCATGGGATGGTCATGTTTCTCCACTTGTCCAGCACCTGGTGGTTTGCCTTGTCTGACTCATGCCCACCATGGTTCTCATCAGCATTACAGATTTCTTCGAATCTCGAACACACCCTTTTTCATTGACCTTATCTCTCCTGCTGCTCCTCCTTACTTTGTCTTGCTCACGGCAGAACTTCTATCTCTCAGCTGAGCCATATTCTTTGTCCTCTGCAGGAGATGTGGGAAGAGCTGAGTCCGTTCTTTACAACACAGAAGCTAAGGGAAGCTCACATTGGGCTCTTTTTGCCTTCTATCCTACTTTGCTCTCCTTCCTCTTCTCCACTCACCCCACTGTGTTGCTGGCTCACCTTAAACACTCATTTCCTTCTGGAATCCCAAATGGGAAGTAGAGAAGAATCCTGCTGGCCTTAGTCTTCCCTTTGACACTTCTGACACATCTTCTCTCTCTGAGGCTTATTCCTTAGATCAAGAAAGCTTCTCACTGACTGGCTTTCCTAAATCCAACTCCAACTTCTTCCCACAGTCCCCTGGAACAGGAAGAAAGTTCAAACATTCCACTTCTTCAACATCATATCCTTGTTCTATCCTGGGACAGAAGCACAATGGGTGGACAAAGCTGTTTGCCTATACTATAAAAGAAACTCTGTGATCTCGGCTACCAGATTTAACCCTTGCTGTGTCAATGGTAGTAAAAGAATGTGAAAATATCTTCTCTTGCCTTTTTTTAACCTTCTAAATAAGTATTTTGATCAAATATCCTACTTTGGATGTCAAAAACTGATTTTTAACTCTCTTAAAAATTAATTCCTGCTTTAATAGTCATAACCCCACCCTCCACACACCACCCTTAGGCAAATGGATACTTCAGGCCAATCAAAGAATAAGTTATATTCATGAAAATGCAAAAGATAAAAGTATATTAATGTGTTCCATAAATCCCCAAGTGACAGATATATATATTATTTTTAGTCAAAAGCATTTGTGTTAATTATCTTTTGCTGTGTAATAAATTAGTCCAAAATGTAATGGCTTAAGACAATTAATACTTGTTATTTCACAGTTTCTATCAGTCATGAATTCTGAAGCAGCTTAGCTTGGTGATTCTGGCTTAGGACCTCTCAGAAGGTTACCGACTAGATGAGAGCTGCTATCATCTGAAGGCCTGTCTGCAGCAAAGATCAACTTCCAAGTTCACTCACATAGCTATTAGCAGGAGGCCCCATTACTTGCTGGCTGTTGGCTGGAGGCCTCTGTTTATTCACCACATGGGTCTCGTCTCATGACAGGCAACTGGCTTCACTCAGAGCAAGTAATCAGAGAGTGAGAGAGAGCAGGAAGTCGTCATGCTTATCATGTCTCAGTCTCTAGTCACACACTGCCACTGTTGCTTTATTCTGTTCATTGGAAATGAGTCACGAAGTCCAGCTCATACCCAAAGGGAGAGGAATCGACCTCTGCCTCTTAAAGGCAATGACAAAGAATGTGTGGACATTGTAAAGCACCAAGGCATTAAAATCATCCTATTGCCCACTTCCTATGTGCAGACTGCAAAAATTAACAACAAAACAGATATTTTTCTTACATAATGGAGCTGAAAGTCTAGTAGGTTCATGAGTTGAAAACAGGCAATTACTGCACACTGAGCTGTGGGTCCTAGCTTTCTCCCATATGACATGGGGGGCCATAGGTGCTTGAAGGCACATAAGTCAATACACGCGGAAATGCTTTTGTGTAAGTATAGTTTAGCAAAAGTGGCCAAAAGGTGAGATTCAAGAGCTCCAAGGTCTACATTCAAATCCCAGCTCTGCCACTTACTGGCCAGGGGACCATGGGCCAGTAACGCATCTTCTCTGTGCCCCAGTTTTCTCATCAGTAAGATGGGAGAGTAACAGTACTCAGTTCATAGGATCCTGGTGAGGATTAAATGTTGGGAAGGACTGAAAAGGTGCCTGGAACATAGCAAGATTTAGTTATCTTAAACTAACTTTAGTTATCTTAAACAGGTATAAACTGCAGGCCACTTCAGAAAGAAATTATTATTCTAATTTCTGAGACAGGTATATATTCTTATGCTTGTCTAACTGAAAATGAAATAAACTTTGTTTTAAGATTTAGTTTGTAATGATATATTTCCACTTTTTTTCTTTGTAAGTACACGGCACATAGTAAAATGTGAATGTCACTCTTCATCTCTACCCCCACCCACTTACCAATCCCACTTCCTTCCCCAAAGGAAACCACTTGAACAGCTTCATGAATGTTCTTTCAGAAATTGTCTATTTAAAGAAAAATTGCCTTTATATTTCTTTCTATTAATAATTTAATAGATCTTCTCATGTTAGTGACTATAGCTTTATATCATTCTTTTTAATGACTCTATTAAATTTTATAGGATAGATATACCATCAGTTCTTTAACCATTCTTCTTTAATGGGCATCCATGTTTTTTCCATCTTTTTACTATTGTAAACAGTTGTGTTATAAGCATAAACTTTTTTTTTAATTGGAAGATAATTGCTTTACAATATTGTGTTTGCCTCTGCCATGCATCAGTGTGAATAAGCTATAGGTATACATATGTCCCCTCCCTCCTGAACCCCCTCCCGTCTCCCACCCCGTCCTACTCGTCTAGGTCATCACAGAGTACTGGGTTGAGCTCCCTGTGTCGCACAGCAAATTCCCACTTGCTATCTATTTTACGTATGGTAATGTATATGTTTCCATGTTCTCTCTTTTCCCCCCACCGCATCCACAGGTCTGTTCCTTATGTCTGTGTCCCCATTGCTGCCCTGCAAACAGGTTCATCAGTATCATCTTTCTAAATTCCATATGCATGTGTTAATATACACTATTTGTCTTTCTCTTTCTGACTTACTTCACTTTGTATAATAGGCTCTATGTTCATCAACCTCTAGGACTGACTTGAATGTGCTCTTTTTTTTATAGCTGAGTAATATTCCATTGTATGTATGTACCACAATTTCTGTATCCATTCATCCATCAGTGGACATCTAGATTCCTTCCATATCCTAGCTATTGTAAAAAGTGCTACAGTGAACACTGAGATACATGTGTCTCTTTCAGTTATGGTTTTCTCAGGGTATATGCCCAGTAGTGGTACTGTGGGGTCATATGGTAGTTCTATTCCTAATGTTTTAAGGAATCTCCATACTCTTCTCCCTAGTGGCTGTATCAATTTACATACCCACAAGCATAACCTTTTAAATGGACTTTCTAACCTTCAGAGACTTCATGAATATAAATATCTTTGATAATGACCTGTTAAACTCACTGGACTTACACAGCTGTGGGTGGCCATTGGGTGGTCTGTCCATCCCATAGGAGTGGCTTCCTACCTGATCACAATTCTCTGGACTGGGAGTTGGCACCAACTTCAAGTTGTTCTACTCACTATCTCTCCTGTGGGAACTTGGAATTGGGACCAAAAGTGAAGGTGACTGTCTCCAGGCAGCCGGACTTGGGTCACTATGGAGCTGTGGAATGGTTTTATGGTCCATGAGGGCCAGAAATGCAGCCACAGTTGTCTGGGAGAGACAAAAGAATGAGACTGACCTGCACAGAGGAGACAAGAAACGGAGTCTAAGTATTTTCCCAGAATAGCACCTGTATCTTCTTCCTTTTCAGGACCCAGTTATACTCCTGCCTTGGATTCTGTTAGATACTGGGCTTCCTATGTACATTCATAAAAGTGGATCCCCTTGTATCTTCCTTCCATGTTGATCCCCAGTCACTCTGATTCCGGGAGACTTCCTCAACCACCCCAGCCTGACGTGTAAGCACCAGGTAGGTCCACTCTTAGGTGCATTCACTTGGAGTTAACACTACTTATTTTGGCTACTTTGTTTCAAAATTGTGGTTATCTAACATGACTGTGCAAACAACGATTCTAGGTAAGGACAATAAAGATCAGCATTTTTCCTTTTTTAAACGTTTAATCATCTTGAATCTTTTTAAGCCAGATGACAAAAATTTCCTAGCTTATGAAATTGAGTGCATTACTATTTCATCATTTCTGGATGATTCAAAGTAAACATTATAAAGATCAAACATTTTGTATATAAGGTGTAATTCAGTAAGTCTACATGTTCAACTAATATAATGAGCACCTGCTACTAAAATGCAATAAAAGGAGCTCCCTCTTTGAAAAGGAAAATATGATATCAGATATGAGTCTGTCTTTCAAAATGGAAATTTTTAATTAAAGAAAAGCTATACAGCAAGTACCTAGGCCTAAAATATTTTCAAATTCAGATGTTACACTGTAAAATAGTTCAATCTGTGCCAAGAGGAAAGCTAAATTTATGACATGGTGAACCACTCACAGAGTCTTAATGGTTTATCAACTAGGTTCAGTTCAGTTCAGTCACTCAGTCGTCTCCGACTCTTTGCGACCCCATGGACTGCAGCACACCAAGCCTCCCTGTCCGTCACCAACTCCCAAAGTTTACTCAAACTCATGTCCACTGAGTCTGTGATGCCATCCAACCATCTCATCCTCTATTGTCCCCTTCTCCTCCTGCCTTCAATCTTTCCCAGCATCAGGGTCTTTTCATATGAGTCAGCTGTTCGCATGAGGTGGCCAAAGTATTGGAGTTTCAGCTTCAGTATCAGTCCTTCCAATGAATATTCAGGACTGATTTCCTTTAGGATGGACTGGTTGGATCTCCTTGCAGTCCAAGGGACTCTCAAGAGCCTTCTCCAACACCACAGTTCAAAAGCATCAATTCTTCGGCACTCAGCTTTCTTTATAGTCCAACTCTTACATCCATACGTGACCACTGGAAAAACCATAGCCTTGACTAGACGGACATTTGTTGACAAAGTAATGTCTCTGCTTTTTAATATGCTGTCTAGATTGGTCACGGAGAAGGCAATGGCACCCCACTCTAGGACTCTTGCCTGGAAAATCCCATGGACGGAGGAGCCTTGTAAGTTGCAGTCCATGGGATCGAGAAGAGTTGGACACAACTGAGCGACTTCAGTTTCACTTTTCACTTTCATGCATTGGAGAAGGAAATGGCAACCCACTCCAGTATTCTTGCCTGGAGAATCCCAGGGATGGGGGAGCCTGGTGGGCTGCCATCTATGGGGTCACACAGAGTCGGACACGACTGAAGTGACTTAGCAGCAGTAGCTAGATTGGTCATAACTTTTCTTCCAAGGAGTAAGCCTCTTTTAATTTCATGGTTGCAGTCACTGTCTGCAGTGATTTTGGAGCCCCCAAAAATAAAGTCTGTCATTGTTTCCACTGTTTATTTGCCATGAAATGATGGGATCAGATGCCATAATCTTAGTTTTCTGAATGTTGAACTTTAAGCCAACTTTTTCACTCTCCTCTTTCACTTTCATCAAGAGGCTCTTTAGTTTTTTGCTTTCTGCCATAAAGTTGGTGTCATCTGCCTATCTGAGGTTATTGATATTTCTTCTGGCAGTCTTGATGCCAGCTTGTGCTTCATCCAGCTCAGCGTTCCTCATGATGTACTCTGCATATTAGTTAAATAAGCAGGGTGAAAATATACAGCCTTGATGTACTGCTTTCCCTATTTGGAAACCTATCAACTAGGTTACCAAGTAAGGTTTAATTTGACCAAGCTTAACTCTCCATGAGAAGAAATAAAATTTTCTCTGTTGCTTCCTGACACTTGTGTGAAAAGACAAAATCTCTCTTGCTAGAAAGCCCACACTCATTGTTTACCCCTGTGTTAGTATGGATATCAAGGTTGCTGAAACATTTAGTTGTGGGATGTCCTAAAATGGATATAGCTGGTGTCCAATCAAGAGAGTTTATATGTACCATTAAACTTGTAATCTCATTTCGTTTGTTTTAGTTTAGAGCCAAGCCCCTTGTTTCTACCTACAAGATGTCCAGTGTGATTTATTTTTAATTGAGTGGTTTTTAAAAAAAAATTGATCATACTCATGTGAGAATGTGTAAGACGTAAATGTACATTCTGAAAAATAAAAGTAAAGTGAGTGTTCTGTCTAACCTTCCCCAGGTTAAGAAAATTGCTTTGGAACTTCCTTGCTGATCCAGTGCTTAAGACTGTGCTTCTAATGCAGCGGGTGGGGGTTTGGCCCCTGGTCAGGGAAGTAAGATCCCACATGCTCTGTGGCATGGCCAAAAAAATGAGCTTTGACCTTGTGGAAGGAAACTCCCCTCTTAGGCCTCTTCAATTGCTCCTCTCTCCCTGCATCACCAGGGAAATCAAAGTCTTGATTTTTAGGATAATCATCCCCTTGGTTTTCTTTAGTCTTAGGACCTTTGTACGTTCCTAAGTAAAATAGTATTTAGTTTTGTCTGTTTTGAACTTAGTATTAATGGAATCATATTGTATGTTCTCTTCTCGGGCTTGCTTCTTTCAACATTGTGTTTGTGTTATCAGTATCAACGTGTGTAGTTGTTAGCTCATTGTTTTCATCTCTGTACAGTAGTTCCTTTTATGAATATATAATAATAATTATACATTCGACCCTGGTGGATATTTAGACTGCTTACAGTTTTTATCATTATGAACAATGCTGCAACAAACACACATGGACATGCTTCCTAGTGCTGGAGTTTCTAGACTAGCGTAAATAACTGGGAGTGGAATTGCAGCATCATAGGATTGTACATGTTCGGTCTTATGAGATAATGCCAAACTCTTTCAAAGTGCTTGCATTACACAAATTTATGCTCATATCTGGAGTGAATAAGAGTTCTCATTGTTCCAGAGCATTTCATTTGGAATGGTCAGGCTTATTTTTTATCAGTCTGATGGGTATGTAAAAATATTTCAATGTGGTTTTACTTTGTATTTTCCTCCTTACTTGTTAGGTTAAGCATCTTTTCATATGTTTAGTGGCTATTTGAGTTTCCCCTATAGCTCAGTTGGTACAGAATCTGCCTGCAATGCAGGAGACCCCGGTTCAGTTCCTAGGTCAGGAAGATCCCCTGGAGAATGGAAAGGCTACCCACTCCAGTATTCTGGCTTGGAGGATTCCATGGATGGAATCCCAAAGACTTGGACGTGACAGAGCGACTTTCGCTTTTCATGAAGTATCTGTTTTAGTCTTTTGCCCCTTCTCCTACTTTGTGTTTGTCTGTTACTACTTTATAAGTGTACTTTGTATATTTTTTATGCTACTCTTTTCCCTTTCTTTTTTTATTGAAGTATAGTTGATTTACAATGTTGTATTAATTTCTGCTGTACAGCCAAGTAATTCAATTATACATATATATATACTTTTCCATTATGGTTTATCACAGGATTTTGAAGTAGTTCATTGTGCTATACAATAGGACCTTGCTGTTTATTCATTCTATATATAATAGTTTGCATCTGTTAACCCCAGAGTCCCAATCCGTCCCTCCCACCTCCCCTCTGGGAACCACAAGTGTGTTCCCTGTCTGTGAGCCTGTTTCCGTTTCATAGGTAAGTTCACTTGTGTTACATTTTAGATTCCACATACAGTGGTATCATATATTTGTCTTTCCCTTTCTGACTTACTACATTTACTGTGATTTTGTTCTGTATTTAGAAATCGATTGTTTTATAATTGTATTTTCTAAGGAGCCTGTAAAAAAATGCCACAAACAGTGGCAATAAAACAACATGTTTATTGTCTCACATTTCTGTAGTTCAGAAGATCGAAATGTCTCACTGTAAAATCAAAGTATTGGAAAGTCTGTGCTCCTTTCCAGAGGCTCTAGGGGAGAATCAATTACCTTGCCCTTTCCAGTTTTTAGCACTGCCTACAGGCTTTGGCTTATGGACTCCTTTCTCCATCTTTAAATCCAGAAAAAATGGTCCAGTTCTTATGGTTCATTACCTTGACTTTTCTGATGCCCTCTTTCACTTTTAAGGACACTTGTGACTATATTCAGATAACCCAGGATAATCTGCTCATGTCAAACCCTTAATTTAATCATATCCGCAAAGTCACTTTTGCCATGTAAGGCTGTATTTTCACAAATTTCAGGGATTAATATCTAGACATCTTTGTAAGTTGAGAAGGCATCATTCTGTCTACTGCAGTATTATTGACTTTGTATCTTGTAATCTTACTAACCTTTTATGAATTTTTATAATTTATTTACAGGTTCTTTTATTATTAAAAATTTATGTATTTACTTTTTATTTTTGATTGTGCTGGGTTTTCCTTGCTGTGCAAGGGCTCTGTGTAGTTGTGTGTGGACTTTTCACTGTGGTAGCTCCTCTTGTTGCAGAACACAGGCTTTAGAGTGTGGGCTTCAGCAGCTCAGCCTGCAAGTTCAGTAGCTGTGGCATGCAGGCTTAGTTGCCCCTCAGCATATGGAATCTTTCTGGGCCAGGAATCCTCTGCATTGGCAGGTAGATTCTTAACCACTGGACCACCAGGGAAGTCCAACTGGTTCTTTTATATTTTCTATATATAAAATCAAATCATTTGCAAATAGTGACAGTCTTGTTTTCTCCTTTCTAATGAATGTAAGTGTGTGTATTTTCCCCCCTACCTTTAAGGCCAAGGTACAACCAAAAACATTGCTGGAAAAATAAAAAACTGGATAAGACTTCCAGTATAATGTTCAGTAGGATGGGTTGTATCAGGCAATCCTATATGGTTTCTGCTCTCAGATGAAATACTTTCAGCATTTCACCATCATGCACAAAATTCACTGTAGACTTTCTTCTTCTGAAATTGAGATAGCATATGATTTTCTCCTTTAATCTGTTCAGATCATTAATTATATGAATGATTTTCTAATGTTAAATCAACTTCCATTTCTGAGAAAAGCCCAACTTGGTCATACATTTTAGTAGTTAGCTTATGAGGGATATGGGCCTTTTATTTTTCTTTCTTGTATGCATTGTCCTTATTAGGTTATAATACCTAGATTTTAACAGCCTCATAAAATGTGTCACAGAAGGTACCTGCTTCTTCTATTATCTGAAATAGTTTATGTAAGATTAGAACCTATTTGTCACTGAATTGATCTTAATAAAATCGCTGACATTTTCTGAACCTACAATACATTGTGAAATTTGAACATTCTTCAGAACTTCTGTGTCAAGTGCTTTATCATCTTATTCAATGCATTTAATATTCGGTCCAGGGAGATTGGAGGTATTATCTCATTTTTTCTGATATGGAAAATGAAGCTAAACAGATTACAGATAAATCTAAAGATATTATATATAGCTACTAAAGGGCAGACCAGAACTTGAATCAAGACATCCTGACTCCAAATTCATTGTACACACAGTTTCACTGATGTTCTCAAGAACTATTGATATTAATAGTTGGGTATGGTGGTGGTAAGTTCTTTTGAAAAAAATTGTTTCTGTCTCTTCCTTTGATGTTATTTCTAGCCATCACTTCCTTTCCTTCTCCTTGCCCCACTATTTATGTTATTTCTAAAATGCTGTGCTCTCAGAGACAAAAATAGGTTACTAGTTTATAACAGTAAATATACTCTGAGTGTCTGAGGGACATTCCTAGAAGTAACCAGCTTGAGTTTTATAACATGTTTTTTCCCTGCTGAGAAGCTTTTACTGTTGTTTCTCTGTGTTACGAAAATTTCAGGTTACTATACTGTTTTCTTTCTATTTATATGTCCCACACTTTGCTACTCCAAGTGTGGTCTGTGAACCAGCAGAATTGGCATCTCCTTGGGGCATATTAGTGTCAAAACTGAATCTCAGGCCCCATTTCAGAACCAATGAATCAGAATCTGCACTTAAGCAAGATTTCTGTGTGATTCCTACTACTCAGAAAGAAGAAATTTATTTTAAAATAGAATAGAACATTGACAAAGCACCTGGTCATCCAAGAGCTCTGATGGGAATGTACAATGAGATTAATGCTAACAAAAAGCATCTATTCTGCAGCCCATGGATCAAGGAGTAATTTTGATTCTCAAGTCTTATTTAAGAAATGCATTTCACAAGGCTATAGCTGCCATAGACAGAGATTCTTCTGGCGGATCTGGGCAAAGTCCATTGAAAGCCTTCTGGAAAAGATTCACCGTTCTAGGTGCCATGAAGAACATTTGTGATTCATGAGAAAAGGTCAAAATATCAACATAAACATTTGACTTTTTGGATGAAGTAGATTCCAATGACTTTTTGGATGAAGTAGATTCATCTACTGGATGAAGTAGATTCCAGCCCTCATGGTTGACTCTGAGGGGTTCAAGACTTCAGTGGAGGAAACAACTGCACATATGGTGGAAACAGCAAGAGAACTAGAATTGCGTGCCTGAAGAACTATGGATGGAGGTGCATGACATTGTACAGGAGGCGGTGGTCAAAACCATCCCCAGGAAAAAGAAATTCAGAAGGCAAAATGGTTATCTGAGGAGGCCTTACAAACAGCTGAGGGAAGAAGAAAAATGAAAGGCAAAGGAGAAAAGGAAAGATATACCCATCTGAATGCAGAGTTCCAAAGAATAGCAAGGAGAGATAATGCAATGCAATGCAATGCAAAGAAATAGAGGAAAACAATAGAATGGGAAAGACTAGAGATCACTTCAAGAAAATTGGAGATACCAAGGGAACATGTCATGCAAAGACAGGCATGATAAAAGACAGATACAGTATGGACCTAACAGAAGCTGAAGATATTAAGAAGAGGTGGCAAGAATACACAGAGCTACTATACAAAAAAATCTTAATGACCCAGATAACCATGATGGTGTGTGATTACTCACCTAGAGTCAGACATCCTGGAGTGCAAAGTCAAATGGGCCTTAGGAAGCATCACTATGAACAAAGCTGGTGGAGGTGATGGAATTCCAGTTGAGCTATTTCAAATCCAGAAGATAATGCTGTGAAAGTGCTGCACTCAGCATGCCAGCAAATTTGGAAGACTCACCAGTGGCCATAAGACTGGAAAAGGTCATTTTTCATTCCAATCCCAAAGAAAGGCAATGCCAAAGAATGTTCAAACTACCACACAATTGCACTCATCTCACATGCTAGCAAAATAATGCTCAAAATTCTCCAAGCCAGGCTTCAACGGTATATGAACCGGGAACTTCCAGATGTTCAAGCTGCATTTAGAAACAGCAGAGGAACCAGAGATCAAATTGCCAACATCCGTTGGATCATAGAAAAAGCAAGAGAATTCCAGAAAAACATCTATTTCTGCTTCATTGACTACACTGAAGCCTTTGACTGTGTGGATCACAACAAACTGGAAAATTCTTTAAGAGATAGGAATGCCAGACCACCTTACTGCCTCCTGAGACATCTGTATGAAGGTCAAGAAGCAACATTTAGAACTGAACATGGAACAAAGGACTGGTTCCAAATTGTGAAATGAGTATGTCAAGGCTGTATATTGTCACCTTGCTTACTTAATTTATATTCACAGTACATCATGCAAAATGCCAAGCTAGATGAAACACAAGCTGGAATCAAGATTGCTGGGAGAAATATCAATAACCTCAGATAGGCAGATGACACCACCCTCATGGCAGAAAGCTAAGAGGAACTAAAGAGCCTCTTGATAAAAGTGAAAGAGAGGAGTGAAAAAGCTGGCTTAAAATTCAGCATTCAAAAAACTTAAGATCCTCTAACAATGGAGAAACATAGAGAACAGACTTACGGACATGGGGAGAGGGGACGGGAGAGTGAGATGTATGGAAAGAGTAACATGGAAACTTATATTACCACATGCAAAATAGATAGCCAATGGGAATTTGCTGTATGGCTCAGGAAACTCAAACAGGGTCTCTGTATCAACCTAGAGGAGTGGGATGGAGAGGGAGATGGGAAGGAGGTTCAAAAGGGAGGGGATATATGTGTACCTATGGCTGATTCATGTTGAGGTATGACAGAAACAGCAAAATTCTGTAAAGCAATTATCCTTCAATAAAAAATTAATTAATTTAAAAAAAAAAAAAAAAAACTTAAGATCACGGCATCTGGTCCCATCACTTCATGGCAAATAGATGGGGAAACAATGGAAATAGTGACAGACTTTATTTTCTTGGCCTCCAAAATCACTGCAGATGGTGACTGCAGTCATGAAATTAAAAGATGCTTGCTCCTTGGAAGAAAAGCTATGACAAACCTAGACAGCACAGTAAAAAACAGAGACATTACTTTACCAACAAAAGTCCATCTAGTCAAAGCTATGGTTTTTCCAGTAGCCATGTATCAATCAATTCTGAATATTCATTGGAAGGACTGATGCTGAAGCTGAAGCTCCAATACTTTGGCCACCTGATTCAAAGAACTGACTCATTGGAAAAGACCTTGATGCTGGGAAAGATGGAAGGCAGGAGGAGAAGGGGATGATAGAGGATGAGATGGTTAGATGGCATCAACAACTCAATGGACATGAGTTTGAGCAAGCTCCAGGAGTTGGTAATAGACAGGGGAGCCTGGTGTGCTGCAGTCCATGGAGTCTCAAAGAGCTGGACACAGTTGAGTGACTTAACTGATGAATATGTGATTAAAATGCTGCAATCTCAGGATAGATCCTGAACAGATGAGGAGTTGCTAGTGGCTTCTTGGGATGGAATCTACTCCCGGTGAAGAAGCTGTGAAGACTGGTCTCTCTTGCGCATATGCCTGCAAGTAGATGGGGATATTCTTCTTCCAGCGCAGCATGGCTGCATGACATCACTGACTCAATGGACATGAGTTTGAGCAAACTCTGGGGGATAGTGAAGAACAAGGAAGGCTGGCATGCTACAGTTCATGGGGTCACAAAGAGTCAGACACGACTTAACGACTGAACAACAAATGTGATTACTACAGACTAAAGTTTGAGAAGCATTAGCCTACATCACCAGTTAGATTATAAAAAATCTTTGAGCACTTCTTATACCTTTCCATGTTCCCAGTTTCAAGCACCATGCCTTACACACGGTGTAAACCACACACTTATGAAATGAAGGCTATGGTGGTGATTTCGTAAAACACATGGCAAATCAGAATCCTCAGTTCTGCTTTTGTCCATGTCAGAAACTCCATACATTGCTTAATATCAATAGCCTTCAGTTTCTTATCTGTAAAAGGAGGAATATAATTGCATTTTTCTCTAATGACCTAACGAGTTCCAAAATTCTATGCCAAAACTGATAAATATCATCTTAGAAGTAAACTAATTAATGTTGATAACAATTGAAATTGTTCTGAGATACTTTCTTTGCAAAAAACTCAACACGAATTACGTAATGGTATTGAATGAAATACGTTATATATTTAACAAGTATCATTTGCATCCAGTTCAGTTCAGTCAGTTCAGTCGCTCAGTCGTGTCCAACTCTTTGCGACCCCATGAATCACAGCACGCCAGGCCTCCCTGTCCATCACCAGCTCCCGGAGTTCACTCAGACTCATGTCCATTGAGTCAGTGATGCCATCCAACCATCTCATCCTCTGTTGTCCCCTTCTCCTCCTGCCCTCAATCCCTCCCAGCATCAGAGTCTTTTCCAGTGAGTCAACTCTTCACATGAGGTGGCCAAAGTACTGGAGTTTCAGCTTTAGCATCATTCCTTCCAAAGAAATCCCAGGGCTGATCTCCTTCAGAATGGACTGGTTGGATCTCCTTGCAGTCCAAGGGACACTCAAGAGTCTTCTCCAACACCACAGTTCAAAAGCATCAATTCTTCGGTGCTCAGCCTTATTCACAGTCCAACTTATTTGCATCCAAATAAGCTATTATTTGTAATATCTTACTTGGAAGGATGTTTTTGTTTGATTAGATATCTCTTAGGTAGTAATAGGGGCCTAACAATTTGTATTTCTAGAGTTCAGGTTTAATAACCTAGTAAAATGGCAAATTAGAAATTGCTGTATGGGAAAAATATATAATGCTTCTTTTAAATTGCAACATTTTTATTACTGAAGAATAGAATGGTTTATTAGAATGTTAGGAGATAATGCTTTGATTTCATGAACATTGTGTAGGCTTATCAAACCAGAATTAATATATTATACCTAGAAGTCTAGAATTTCACATTTTTGTAGCAATTTGTATTTGTTTGTTCCCACCTTTAACATATCAGAGACACAGAAGAGTAGGGAAGACAACACAGTTAGAGAAGACAACCGCCCCATTTCAGAGTGTATCTGAATGACCTAAAAAATGAGACATTTCATAATGTGATCTGCTGTTGTGTCCATCACTGGAAAACTCACCATTTTCTTGGATAAGAATCTACACTCAAATTGTATTACTATAACTACATCGTAATCATCATCATGGAAACCATTTTTGGAACCCACAAAAGAATCAAGTTTTACTCATGATTGCCACTTACAGTTTTGATTCCTTTGATCTTCACATCTACTTGTTTGGCAATTCTGGTCCCTAAATTAGACATTTGGTATACTTGGTCAGCCTTGAGACTTCAAAGACAACAAGCTGTCCAGCCATCTGCAAGACTGTCATTGAAGTCCCTTGTGTTCTCACAGATTGCAGCTTGTCTGTTCTGAAAAATGAGCAACAAATCTATTCCAAGCCTGAATAAACCAACTGACCAGTCTCTGAACAACACTGATGGTCACTCATGGGTTTAGCAGTTCCCACGCAAAACACCAAAACCCTGTATTTACATAAGTAGTGTCAGTGGGAACCTGGTATCTTCTGCACCATCTTGGAGAAGCACTGTTCACTGGCATGTTTTGTGTGATTAAAAAGTGTGTATGGAAATAAGACAAAAATGCCTATCTTGCTTTGGCACTTCCAAATTTAACCATTTGCCTATATATATTAGATCTGGGGATTGTTTTGCTTGTTTCAGATGGGTAGTAAGTGTGTGTGGAATAAGGCTTTGCAGATATTAATTACGGTAGAAGGCGTTTTCCTTTCATAAAGAGGGAAAATACACCCATCTGGTAATTACAAGTATTTGGGGTTGAAACAGTTGATCAGTTCAGTCTAGTCGCTCAGTCATGTCTGACTCTTTGAGACCCCATGGACTGCAGCGCGCCAGACCTCCCTGTCCATTACCAATTCCCAGAGTTTACTCAAACTCATGTCCATTGAGTCAGTGATGCCACCCAACCATCTCATCCTCTGCCGTCCAGTTGAGACAGTTTCTATTCCTGCCTTCCACCACTAATTAGGTGGGTGACCTTGGGCAAACCACATAAACTCTATAGATTTCCTCATCTGCAAAATGAAAGCATTGGTTCACAGGCAGCCATTTAAATCCCTTCTCCAAATATTCATTCATTCTCTAATTTATTCAGGACCTACTATGCGCCTTCAGTACTGATTAACTCCGTGATCCTTGGAAAGCTCCAGATTGTCTCCAATTCCTTTAAGCATCCACTCCTCGTCCTACTTTAAAATCAGCTTCTGAATTCTCCCCCAAGGAGATCCAAACACTTCCTGTCTGAAGATATACATGAGGAAAAGAAACGTGCCAGCTGCCTTCACCCGGCGCCAACCGAGTGGACACGCCAGCCGGCTAGTGAATTGTTCTTTGTAAAGGGCAACCTCTGCATTTTAAAGGGCAATCCAGTCACCCGAAAAAATGCAATTGAAAGGGCTCTCAGGGACAGGGCGGGACACCCAACCGCTCCTTTTTCAGCCGGGGAAACCTGGGAAACATTCTCTGGGCTCCCTCCGTCCTAGTCACGCGGCAGTTCCACGGCAGGAATTGTGCAATGGGGCGAGTCGGGCGGGCGTCCGGGGGTGGAAAGAAGTGGGGAAGGCTTCCACAGTGCCAACTACCCGCCCCCCATCTCCCCCGCCACTCCCCTCCAGGGTACTGCGAGGCGCGGCGGCGCGGTCAGGACCACGGAGCTCCGGTGGCCCCGGCCTCGCTTCGCCGTGGGGGCCGCCCCCTCTCTCGGGCAGAGGCCACCGCCACGCGCTTCCTGGGACTCTGCGACGGGCTGGAGCGCGAGCGGGAACTGCCGCCCAAGACGACGCTGGGGGACGCGGCTCGCCGCATCGATCGCGGCTGGGAACTCCGGGCTCGCACTTTCCGTAAGAGCACCGGGGCTTCCAGCGGCGCCGTGCCCCCGCCCCCGCCAGCCCGGCTGCCCTTTCGAGTGGTGACGCAGCCGGCGGGGTACGCAGAAGTCTGCACTGAAACCCGGAACCTCCCGGGCCGCGGGCCCCGCCTGCCTGCGCCGGCGCAGCCCCGAGCCGCGCGGCTCTCCGCTGAGACCCGCGCCGCGCTTGGCGCAGGGAGCGGAGACTGGAGACGCGCTGCGAGGGCTGCATTTCTAAGAGGTCCGTATTTCTAAGAGGTCCGTAGGTACGGGCTCGGGGATAAACGTTTGGTCACATTCACTACTCACGTCACTCTTTGTGGCGTATACTGTCATGAGCTTCACTTAGAGGTGGGGAAAGTCTCCAAAACATCAAGTTACTTTCTTGATCTGCCTAGTCGAAGAGGGCAGAGCTGCGCCTCAAATCTAGGGCTGTCTTGAACCAGATACATCTTATTTCTCTTAAATCAAGCGCTTCGTGGCTTTCATTCCAATGAGCAGAAAATAGGTAACAGGTGGGACAGGTACACTGAGAACCTTTCCCAAGGTGACGGGGACAGTTTGCTTCTGGTTGGCGCTCACACATTCTCCCTACTGTGCTGTTAAAAAAGAAAAATGTTTTCCGTGTATATCACGAAGTGGAAAAGGTTGGAAAGCATTTCTCAGCCCTTGTGCCTCTATTTTCAGACTCTGTATCGGAATCTGGGACACCTAGCATATGGAGTTGCTGGAGGATTAAATAAAACAGTCTTTTACATGTTAATTCAGCACATGTTAATTCTAACTTTTTGCAGCACTCCCCGGGAACCTCGGGGCACTCACCCTCGTCAGCACTGAAGTGGGGACGCAGTCATTCTAAGTCAGCCCCTTTTCTGAGAGATGAAAGATTTAATCCACTCAACGGATGATCACTTACAAATCACTATTCAATTAGTGACAGACACCAAGCTATGGCTTTATCTCTTGGCCCCTACAAGGGCTCTTTCCATTTCACCCCCAACCGGGCCCCGCCCCACCCCCCGCTTTTCCTTCAGAAGCTTCAGAGCAGCTGGAGGCCAGTTGAACGTGACTTCCTCAGTGACCTGGTGGCAGTGAAGTGGGCGGGGACCTCCGGGAAGGCTAGAGGAGGAAGTCGAGTCACTGGGCTCACAGCCTGCCTGCGCCCCTGGAGAGGGGAACCCCCAGCCCCTGGGCCTCTTTGTTGGCCAGGACTAGCCCCCTTTGGTAACTTGAGGAGTAGCTGCAGCCCAGAAGTGCGTGCGTGTGTGTGTGTGTGTGTGTGTGTGTGTGTGTGTGTGTGTGTTTCCAGCTGTAGAATGTCCAAGCAAGTGTAGATTAAAGTAAGAGAGAATATGCTAGCTTTAGGATTCTATCCTAGATGGGATAGAGTTCCTTCCATGGCAAATCATTTCAGAATTAGCACAGAATTTTCAGGGGAGTCTATCTTGAAAAGTGAAACAGGCTAATGGAAGTTTTCTAACTTCATAAAATCTTAAAAGATCATAAAATCTTGGGAAATGACCACTCTGTTTGCCTGGGTTTTAAAATCACTACTCACTGGAGCAGATGTTTTTCCTTTCCAAGGCTCCATTTTATGAAATGAGGCTAAAATATCTGGACAGCCCTCTCCCTTGGGTACCTTGGAATGTTGGGAATATGAATGGTCTCTTAGTAGAGTTGGAGCTCCAAAGGGAAGTTGTAGAACCATGAAAGGTCCTTTAAAAACAGAAACCCTCCTTGTTAAAAATCATAAAAATTATTAGTACTCATTGTGAAAACTTAGAATTTTTTTTTCAGAACCAGAAAGAAGAAAAATAATTGGAATCCGATACCCAGAAAATATTGTTGACAATTTGATGTAAGGCATTATATGTAATCAGACTGAACACACTGCTCTTTCCCTTGAACAACCTTTTTTCTTTGAATAAAATATCGTGACATGCCACTAAATATTTTCCATACTTGTTTTAAAATAGCTATTTAGTATTCCTTTATGCATTCATTTAGCCAAAGCCCAATTGAAGGACTTAAAATTGTGCCCAGGATTTTGCTAATGAAAGAGTAATAAAATATGAGCCTTGTAGCTAGATCTTTGAGTACATTCTCAATTATTTACCTAGGTAAATTTCCTACCAGTGGTATTTCTGAGACCAGGGATAAAGACTGCCTTACACTGACCTTTTAAGCTTGACTTACCCCCTCCTCCCCGCCCAGTGTTTTCCCAGATTTTCTATATCGTTTATTCACCAAGAATGTATTGAGCACCCATCACATGCCACACATGCCTGGATAGAGAGATGAACACCCTGAAGCACAGGTGCCCTAAATGTTGTCAGATAAAGTTTGAGTATCCAGATGTCCAGTTTGAAGAGGGTCATGAAAGACCAGTAGACTTTCTTGAGACTGACAGATTTTAGGTGGGAGGAGGTTAGTGGAGAGTACTGACAAAGGATGGGAAGCACAATGAGAAGGACAAGGGGGAATTTCCTGTACAAAACCCTGGTGGCCTAAGAAATAGCTTCTTGTGTCATGCTAAAAAGTTTGACCTTATTCTCAAAGCAAACAGAGAAAGGGATTTATGGAGCCTCTGAGGTCATGATGAAATTGGATTTCACCACTTAACCCAATGATGGATATTATTTTCAGTAGACCCCCAAAATCATTCCTGGGGAAGGAAAACAAAAGAAAAATTTGCAAAGGAAATATTCTAAAACCATCTTGAAATGAAAGCTGCATAGAATTATCCAAACCCATTGGTAATTACTACTGTGTCCATTACAGTTAAGATTGCTGCTGCTACTGCTGCTGCTAAGTTGCTTCAGTCGTGTCCAACCCTGTGCGACCCCATAGATGGCAGCCCACCAGGCTCCCCTGTCCCTGGGATTCTCCAGGCAAGAGTACTGAAGTGGGTTGCCATTTCCTTCTCCAATGCATGAAAGTGAAAAGTCAAAGTGAAGTCGCTCAGTCGTGTCCGACTGTTAAGGACCCCATGGACTGCAGCCTACCAGGCTCCTCCGTCCATGGGATTTTCCAGGCAAGAGTACTGGAGTGGGGTGCCATATGCCTTCTCCCAGTTAAGATTGGGGTGTAGTTATCATTAGTAAGTTTGATCATGAGAAAATTTCTCTTCTTTACCTTAAAGAGAATGGCTTTAATACTAGTGCATGCCCAGACATCACTTTGGTTTCCTATCAAAAACAAATTCAAGACTTTCAGTAAGTCCAAAAACATGTTTCATAGATGGTGGTTTAAGAAAAACTATTACTTATAGACAAAACTCAAGTGTCTACTGTGACCAGGTAGCTAATGACTTTCAACAATTCAGGAAAGTTCTCAGCTATTATTTCTTTGAATATTTCCTTTCCCTCATTTTTTTTTTTTAAGAAAAGTCTTTATTGAACTGGCCACAAACTGCTTCTGTTTTTTTATGTCTCATTTTTTTTTTTCCCCCCACAAACCCTGCACCCACCCACTAGCTGCGTACTGGAAGTCAAAGCTCCAGCCTCTGGACCACCAGAGGAGTCCCTCCTTTCCCTCATTTTTGCTGCCTCCTTAAAGAATTCTGACTACATGTTTATTAGACCTTTTGTTTATTTATTACTTTTGATATACGGCTTACAGAATCTTAATTCCCCTACCCAGGGACTGAACCCTGACCCTTGGCAATGAAAGTTTAGAGTCCTAACCCCTGGACTGCCAGAGAATTCCCCTATACCTTCTAATTCTATTCCCCAAGTCTGGCAATCGCTCTTTCATATTTGGTGTCTGCATTTGGATAGTATTTTAGGATCTAATTTGCAATTTACTAATTCTTCAGCTATGTTGAATCCTTCTGAACTTGAATTTAAAATTTCTATCATTTTTTCATTCCTAGAAATTCTGTTGGTCAGTTCTATATAGTTTCTCAATCATTTCTATTGGCTTTATTTTCTTGAAACAAAGTCAGTCTTTGCCCTGACTTCTTTACCTCCATCAGCCAGAAGCAAGAGGGATGCCTGGAATAACCTGTGCTTTAGATAAGCACATCTCTTCCCTGATGCTCACGTAAGCATTATCAGTAGTGAAAAGAGAGGCTTAGGACTCTACTGCTTTAGTGAAGAGCCTTCTTCCTCCGTAGCACCCATGCTCACAGTGTGGTTAATAACCACCATGTCTGCCTTGAGATCATCATAATCCCATTGTGCCTGTGTCCCGTTTATGTCACCCACACACAAAAAACAGGACTCTCAGGTCATCCCTCACACCCAGAGCTAATCCCCATGTCACTCTAAGGACTGTGAGACAGCCTCTACTGTAGTACTCCGTTTCTTTCTCCTAGCTTTTTTTTTTCCTTCTTTTTCCCACCACCTGCCATACCACATGGGCTTCTCTAGTGGCTCAGCGGTAAAGAATCCACCTACAATGCAGGATATGCGGGTTCGATCCCTGGGTTGGGAAGATCTTCTGCAGAAGGGCGTGGCAACCCACTCCAGTATTCCCTGCTTGGAAAATCCCATGGACAGAGGAACTTGGTGGGCTGTAGCCCATAGGGTTGCAAAGAGTCAGGCACGACTGAAGCAACTTAACATGCATGCATGCCACACTACATATTTTAGTTCTTGTCTCTCCTAAAATGTAGTAACAGTCTTGAGAGCCAGGATATTTATTTTGTTAACTGCTTTCTCCTTAGAGTTTAGAACATTACCTGGAAAACAGAAGGTATTCAAAAATATTCGAATGAATCAATAGTAAGTATACTATGTTCTGTGTCTTGACATTCTATAACTGAGCATTTTGCAGGTCTGATCTGTGTCATTTGTTCTGTTGCCTTTTACTCTCTGTGCCTCATTTACTTGTGTGTTTTATGGATTTTGACTCTGAACTCATAATCTGTGGATTTTGCCTATAGGAATTCTTTGAAATATAGATTGACGCATTCATTCAGAGATCATTTGTGTTTACTTTTACTATTTTCTTGGGATAACTACTTATCCAGGACCAAGTTAATATTGCTGCTGCTGCTAAGTCACTTCAGTCGTGTCTGACTCCGTGCGACCCCATAGACGGCAGCCCACCAGGTTCCCCCATCCCTGGGATTCTCCAGGCAAGAACACTGGAGTGGGTTGTCATTTCCTTCTCCAGTGCGTGAAAGTGAAGTCGCTCTGTCGTGTCCGACTCTTCGTGACCCCATGGACTGCATGCAGCCTACCAGGCTCCTCCGCCCATGGGACTTTCCAGGCAAGAGTACTGGAGTGGGGTGCCATCGCCTTCTCCGAATATTGCTACTTGTTTTTAACTACAAAAGTAGGGTGAATTGGGCTACAGACACATTTGTGGGGTTATCAGCTTGTGGGTATAAATTATCAAAAGATATACATGTTAAAATATATGTATATGTATTTATCTTTTGATAATTTATAGCAACACTCTCCTTGGTACTTGGCTATATATATTTTCTCTCCAGTGCTGAGGTCCAGACAAGCAAGTCTCATTGTTGTCCTTTCCTGTGCGGCAGGTTTTATCCTGTTAATCTATTTACTAAAAGTGTAGTCTGCTTTGGGTTTTCCAGCTTTATTAGGTTTCCCCATCTTGGGTGGACTGTAGCTTAAGTTGATTTCTAAAAACCCAGTCTTCTCAGATCTTCAGATTTCTCAAAGCTTCAATTTTTTTATGTGAAATCAGAAATTTTTAAATGTCGGCAATTAATTCAAATTTATTTTTGTAAGTGCTAGACAAAAAAAAATGACCATGAGTCATATTTGAGCTTTGGTCTACCAGTTGACAATCTCTGTTCTAAAGAGATCGACCCATGTATGTATATATATATGATGCAGAATGTATTTTGTTAGAATGAATCTATTAGATAACATAACCATAGGTTTGGAGAAAAGGGTCCAATTTTAGATTTCTGCTTCTTTTTCTCTATAAATATACTTGTCAGATCATGTGTCTAGATTTTTCGGCTCAAGAAATATGATCACAATATAAGGAAATAGAGGGCATGGTCCCTGCCCTCAAAGTTTTACATTCTATGAAAAGTAGAATATGCAAGATTCTACTTTGGAAGAAGTAGAATGGATTGAAAAATCACGAGATTTAAAAAAGGAAGACCATTTAGGAAGTCACTGTCTCAGTCTGGGCCTGCATTAAAAGAGCCAGAGAGAGAGCATGATGGCGCAAGAAGGAAAGGAGCAGATACCAGATGTTTAAAGGAACATGTGATAGGAGTTGATAACTGGAGGAATGTGGGGTAGAAATTGGAGAGAAATTATATTTGTGCTTATGTTATCAATAACATTCTAAGATTTCTTTTGGTTTGTTCATTTCTCACAAGCCAAAGATAGTATGAAAGATTGTTTAATTTATAAAAGTTTCAACAAATGTAATCAGTTTTTATATGATAAGAAGAAAGGGAAAAAATCTAGTATTAGGGGAAATATTTTAACTGATGTACTTATTTAATTATAAAATATATTATCCACTTCTTGGAAAAGAGTCTGGCAAACAACTCCAGTATTCTTGCCTGGAGAATCTCATTCTTGCCTGGAGAAGCCTGGTGGGCTGTAGTCCATAGGGTCGCAAAGAGTCAGACATGACTGAAGTGACTTAGCGTGCATGCACTCATTATCCGCTTCTAGTACTTTCTCAACATTAAAAGATTGCCTTTTCCCTTTAAGAAATAAAAACAAATCAATGTGCAAAGTCACATCAGGATTTCAAAATATCTATAGGCTTTTCAGGTTGGAAAGCTTCATTGAAATAGACTGTCAATATTCTCCTAAATCAATGCTATTATTTCCACTTATGGCATTTCACTGGCGTCTGATTGTTTGAAGGGGCTATGGGGAAACTGATGACGTTAAGTAAGATAGATTATGGATCACATTCAACTCTCAGTGGGCCTGGCAGGCATAACTCCTGTGTTATTGCTAATGGGAGTTTTGAGTATAAGCCTTTGTGTACTTAAGAATTTACCATTAAAAATCTGTCCATCTCCTCATCCTTTCAGTAGGTTGCAAATAGCATTAACTTTAGGTGTAACTGATTAATTGATTGGGACAATGGCCTGACTGTAAAAGATTAACACCCAGCAGGTTCCACATCCTGCATCCCTTTTTACTTCCACCCTATAATAAAGAAAATAAATTGGAAATTAACAGGCACTTTCATATGCGTGGTGTCACATGTGAATCTCTGCAATTCAGTCCTGAAGGTAGGTCTGTGTCTTAGTTCAAGTGGCTATAACAAAGTACCAAAGACAGAGTGGCTTATAAACAATAGAAGTTTATTTCTCACAGTTGTGGAGATGTCTGAGGTCAAGGTGTCAGCAGGATCAGGTTCTGGTGAGAACCTTCTTCCTGGTTGCAGACTACCTTCTCATTGTCTCCTCCGGTGGTAGAATGAGGATGACAGAGCTCTCTGGAGTCCCTTTAACAAGGGCACTAAACCCATTCTGGGGGCTCTACCCTTATGACCTAATCACCTCTCAAAGGCCCCACCTCCTAATATCATCATATAAAAGTTAGGATTTCAACGTATAAATTTCTTGGAGACATTCAGTCCACTGAAATTAGGCTGACATACTATATCAATTTAGAAACTAAGGGACTTCCCTGGCAAACCAGTGGTTAAGACTCCCAGGTTGGGGAACTAAGATCCCACATGCCACATGCCAAAATATAAAATTAAAAAAAATATATATGATGAACAGAGTTGCCTTGTAGTGTCTTGTTCAATGTCATAACGCTCGCACATGTGAAAACAGGATTAGAACTTAAGTCTTACAGCAGTAAATCCATTGCCTTTCCCAGAGCCCCAAATTGCTTCTCAGCCATTCAATTTAACAAGTGTTTTTTCCAACCTCATTACAAATGTGGCTTCATCAGGCTCTGAGGGTGACAGGAGTTCACAATATTGCTTCTGCTTCCCAAGGGCTTAGAGTTTATTTGATCAAAACTTGTGTATGTATAAAATGGCTACAGCTTGGACTGTATTCTCATGAAAATACTTCATGAAGTACTATAGAGAAAGGAGAAATAATCATGGGCTGTTCACTGGGGAAAATGTCATGGAGGAGGTCTGTGGGTGTTGACGGCTTCTCTGTAACAGATTATGTAAGCTGGGTACCTGCTCTGTGCCAGGCACTGTGCTGGGTGCCTCTCATACCTTCTCATATTTAAACCTCAACATAATCCTCTGAGTGTGTGTGTGAAGGTCATTCCGTCATGTCCGACTCTTTGCAACCCCATGGACTGTAACCTGCCAGGGCTCCCCTGTCCATAGAATTTTCCAGGCCAGAATACTGGAGTGGGTTGCCATTCCCTTCTCTAGGGGATCTTCCCAACCCAGAGATTGAACCCAGGTCTCCCACATTCCAGCCGAATTCTTTATCTTCTCAGCCACCAGGGAAGCCCATAGTCCTCCGAGGTAGGTGTCACACTCCCCACTTTACAGATAAGAACAGCAGTGCTGGGAGAGGTGGAAGGCACACTTGTCCAAGACACATGGTTGCGGGGGGCAGAGCCAACATTGAATGTAGGACACCAACGCCCCAACTCTTTTTTTTTTTAAGAATTGTTTTTATTTAATTAATTAATTTATTTATGTTTGTGCTGGGTATTTGTTGTTGTACACTGGCTTTCTCTGGTTGTGGTGAGGGGGGACTACGCTTCCTTGCAATGTGCCGGCTTCTCATTGCTGTGGCTTCTCTTGTTATTTCTCAAGATTATTTCTCTTGTTATGGTGCATAGACTCTAGGAGCGTGGGCTTCAGTAGTTGCAGCATGTGGGCTCAGAAGTTGTGGCTCGTGGGCTTAGTTGCTCCATGGTACGTGGAATCTTCCAGGACCAGGGATTGAACCCGCGTCCCCAGCATTGACAGACGGATTCTTATCCACTGAGCCACCAGTGGTATACATGATTTTACGTTAAGTACATTTTAAAGTTTAACTTTTAAAAAACATACATAAAATTGTGTCTAGTCCCCCGAAGCAAAAAAACCTAGTTTGAGTTCCCCTCTCCCTCAACAAGTGAGCAGACCTATAGAATAGAATGGTGGGGTAGTGGGAGGGGTGGGTCTATTATGTTAATAATCTCAATTTATAAAAGAAAGTCCTGGTCCATAAAAAAATATCCTTCAGCATTGATGTAGTTATGAAAAACCAAGTAATCAATCAAACATTTTGCTAAACTTAGGAAAACAAGAGGACATTAAAAGATCAGCATCTTTTAAAGAAACCCAGTCTTTGAGGCCTAATTCTTGAGGGGCAGTTTGCTTCAAGAAGTCAAGATGCTTTGTTCCCAGAACCATTGAGGAAGGTGATCCATAAGAAAGTTCATCTTTCTGGACAAGTTTCTATAACGTTTTTATTTTTAAATTTTTGACTGTGTTGGGTCTTTGTTGCTACTCAGGGCTTTTCTCTGGTTTTAAGGAGCAGGGGCTACTCTCTAGTTGCAGTGAATGGACTTCTCATTGCAGTGGCTTCTCTTTGGAGCCTGGGCTCGCAGGCATGTAGGCTTCAATAGTTGCGGCTCCTGGACTGTAGAGCACAGGCTCAGTAGTTGTGGTGCTCGAGTTTAGTTGTTCCGAGGCATGTGGGATCTTCCTGGACCTGGGATTGAACCTGTGTCTCCTGCTTTGGCAGGTGGATTCTTTACCACTGAGCCACTAGGGAAGCCCTGGACAAGTTTCTTAAGCTATCAAATATGGTTTACATGTTCTTTCTAGAACTTTTATTTAATATACTTTTCATACGTACATATTCTTGTACTCATATTATTAAAGTTTTTTCCCTAATGCCCTATGTTCCATGACAACAGTTTTGTCACATTGTAGGGGTGGGCCGGAGAAGGCAATGGCACCCCACTCCAGTACTCTTGCCTGGAAAATCCCATGGACGGAGGAGCCTGCTAGGCTGCAGTCCAGGGGGTCCTTAAGAGTCGGACACAACTGAGCGACTTCACTTTTACTTTGCACTTTCATATACTGGAGAAGGAAATGGCAACCCACTCCAGTGTTTTTGCCTGGAGAATCCCAGGGACGGCGGAGCCTGGTGGGCTGCCATCTCTGGGGTCACACAGAGTCGGACACGACTGAAGCGACTTAGCAGCAGCAGCAGCAGGAGTGGGCTAGTCCATCCTAAAGGAGACCAGTTCTGGGTGTTCATTGGAAGGACTGATGCTGCGGCTGAAACTCCAATACTTTGGCCACCTCATGTGAGGAGTTAACTCATTGGAAAAGACCCTGATGCTGGGAGGGATTAGGGGTAGGAGGAGAAGGGGACACCAGAGGATGAGATGGCTGGATGGCATCACCGACTCGATGCACATGAGTTTGGGTGAACTCTGGGAGTTGGTGATGGACAGGGAGGCCTGGCGTGGTGCGATTCATGGGGTCGCAGAGAGTTGGACACAACTTGAGCGACTGAACTGAACTGAACTGAGGGGTGGGCCAACATCAGTGCTGGTTGGTACGTCCACAGCTGTTGCCAAATGTACAACTTGTTGCCAAGGTGCCAGGTTTACAGCACAGAGGAGAAAGGCTTCAGGCAATTGAGAGAGAAGTGGGTAGTATCAAACATTAGGTCACAGGACTCAAAGGAGGAAGATAAGATGCTAGAAAATCAGATGGAGGGTTGACAAACCACAACAGTTCAGTAAGGGAATTTTTATTGTGGTGAAATAAGCATAACACAAAATATGCTATATTAACCATTTTAAGTGCACAATTTAGTGGCATTAATTATTCACAATGTTGTGCAATCACTACCACTACCTATTTCCAAAACTTTCCCATTACCCCAAACAAGCACTCTGTACCCATCAAGCAGTAACTTTCCATTACTCCTCCCTCCAGCCCCTGATAAACACTAATCTTCTCTCTGTCACTATGTATCTTCTACAACCTTTGTCCTTTCCTCTGGCTTATTTCAAGGTTCACCCAGGTTGTCACATGTACCAGAACTTCATTCCTTTTAATGGCTGGATATTATTCTATGTATGTACCACATTTTGTTCATTCATCTGTTGATGGACACTTGGTTTGTTTCCACCTTTTGGCTGTTGTGAATAGTGCTGCAATAAACATTGGCATACAATACCTCTTTGAGTCCCTCTTTTCAATTCTTTTGAGTATATGCAAGAGCGAATTGCTGGTAATTATATATTTAACCTCTTGAGGAACTGCCAAATAGTTTTCCACAGAGACTGCACCATTTTACATTTACATTCTTAACAGCCATATATGAAGGTTCCAATTTCTCCACATCCTTGCCAGCAACTCTTATTTCCATTTTGGTTTTTTGTTTATTTGTTTAATAGTCATCTTTATAGGTATGAAGTGGTATTAACTGTGATTTTGCATTGCATTTCCCGATCACTAATGATGCTGAGCATTTTTAAAATTGGGTTGTTTGCCTTTTATTGGGACTTCCCTTGTGGTTCAGCTAGTAAAGAATCTGCCTGCAATGCGGGAGACTTGGGTTCGATCCCCGGGCTGGGAAGATCCCCTGGAGAAGGGAAAGGCTACCCACGCCTGGAGAATTCCATGGACTATACAGTCCATGGGGTCGCAAAAGAGTTGGACACAACTGAGCGACTTTCACTTTATATAAATGTTATTGAGTCGTAGAAATTCTTATACATTTGAGATATTAAACCCTTATCAGATATATGATTTGCAAATATTTTTCTCCCATTCTGTGGGTTCCCTTTTCACTTACTTTTTTTTTAGTATTAAAAAAGTTTTACTTCAATTTTTTCCCTTAAACTTCTCTTTTCACTTACTTTATTTTAGTATTTAAAAAGTTTTACTTCAATATTTTTCCTCTTATAAACAACTCTGAAAAGTTGATATCTACCTGTCTAGCATAGCTGTTATTTAAAGGCAATATGTGGGCCACCGAGAATGTCTCCCAGACAGGAAATTCTGCTCAAAATCTTCATGCTGAGGGTGAAGGCAGGAGGAGAGGTAGAGCTCTGCTATCAATTTCCCACCCCAAATCCCCGCCCTGGGGTGAATCACTCTCTGCTAAGTCGCAACTTGTAGTTCCCAAGATTACCTCAATGTTTGGGTAGTTGGGGAGAATGCCAGGCTTTCAAGATGGCCCACATACAGCCTGATGGGCCCTCAGCCAGCACCTTCTTCCCATTCCAGCCATAGAAGTGCTAAGCTCCTGGGTGGCTGGGGCCTGCCTGGGCCCTAGGGTGGGAGGCAGCCTGTCATCCCAGTGCCCTGCCCCAGTCTCCACCAGGACTTTGTGATGTTTCCAGTCTCATGTGGTATCAGGTGCTGCTGAGGCCCAAGTCGTGACTCTAAGGCAGACAGTGAAGAGAGTCAAGCAAAGGTCTGGGGACCATGACTCGGGTAGAACCTGCAGCCCTGGGCTGCCCCTACTTGTTTATTTCCAGTCTGTGGTCCCTCGTAGGGAGGGCTGGATCAAGCCTGGTGATGGCAGCCTTGGCCCTGTGGTGGGAGAAGAGGGCAAGGAGGGAGAGACACAGAGTCATAAGGACGAGAGAACCAGACGGAAACTTGTCCTGCAGTTTGCCAGTGTGCCCACCTGAAGCAGAACTCTGCTTCCAAAGGGACTCCTCAGATCAAGCCTGCTGGGTGACCACCCAGGGCATGGGCAGGCCAGGCTGAACCTGGGGCCACAGCTTTGAAGAATGTCGGCAGGGGAGGACTGGTTGAGAATGGGGCATAAGGAGTGTTCAAGGTATGATCCTGCCAGTGCCCCACCATCAGAAAAGGAAGCAGTGCTCCTTGGAATGACCCATGTGGTCAGGGTTGGACAGGCCGACATACTGGCTCAGGGCAGGAGTACTGAAGGCTCCTTCTCTGGGGAGTGTGGTCCTGGATCATCTCCTTGTTCACAAAGCCCTAGTGTAGTCTCCTGCTTCAGGGGTTTTGTCTACTATGAACCAGCTGCAACAAAATGTCCTTCTTTTTCTGACCAGCAAAGAGCAGTTGGCACACAGGGTGGTCATCCAGGTCCCTCATGATGGCGTGGATCACCCATAGCATCAAAGTGATGCTTGTTCCTCTCATGATCATATGAATAGACTTCACCTCTTGATAATGAGCTTGAATTTCTGGTCTGGACAGAGGGCAAACTTTTCTTTGCCCTGGTAGGCTAGCAGCCAGATTGGGCGCTGAAACTCAATGATGTCTCCAGTCTTCATGTTTTCCAGGTACTGGAACATCTTCCAATAGGAAACATGGGATGGGTATCTTTGAAGTAAACCTTGATCACTGGGCCCATCAAGCCCCTTCATCATGCCTGGAAATGCTGTAGGGCTGAGTGATTAGGTTGTGGTGGATTTGAACTGAAAATTAGATGTGATGACTTATGAGGGGGTCCAAGATGTGATGGGGATATAGCAGGTTGAAGTAGAACCACTGGTGTTATGGCTGATAATCTCCTCATCAATAAGCCACAGTGAGTACTTGATATCTGGGATTTCAAATGGCTAGGGCGCAGTGCTGGATAGAGGGGCTATAGAGGAACCAGACTAGGGAGAGAACCACAGGTGCTCAGCTGGGCCCTGTGATGATGGCTGCTGCCCCAGCTAAGAAAGCTGGGCCACCTCTTCTCACGATATCCTTTGGTGCACAAACGTTTTCAGTTTTGATGAAACCCAGTTTATCTATTTTTTTTAAATTGCTCATGGTTTTGTGTCATATCTAAGAATCCATTGCTAAAACAAAGGTCACCAAAATTTACCCCTATACTTTCTTCCAAAAGTTTCATTATTCCATTTAGAGTCAATTTTTGTACATGATGTGAGAACAGCTTCCAACTTCATTCCTTTGCATCTAGAATCCAGCTGTCCCAGAACTGTTTGTCAAAGGGACTAATCTTTCCCCACTGAATGAATATAGTACTCTTGTGGAAAACCAATTCGCCATAGATGTATGGGTTTATTTTGGGACTATCAGTTCTGTTCCATTGGTCTATATGTCTATCCTTAAGCCAGTATTACACTGTTCAAATTACTGTAACTTTGCAGTAAGTTTTGAAATCAGGAGTTGTGAGTCCTCCAATTTTGGAAATGGCAACCCACTCCAGTATCCTTGCCTGGAAAATCTCATGGACAGAGGGGCCTGTTCGGCTGCAGTCCATGGGGTCGCAAAGTCGGGCACGTCTGAGCGACTGACACTTACTTACACTCACTTACAAATATTGTTTTGGCTATTTTGAGACCCTTGCAGTCCCATGTGAATTTGAGGATAGGGTTTTTCCATTTCTGAAAAAAAAAAGGCTGTTGGAATGTTGATAGAGATTGTGTTGAATATGTACATCACTTTGGGTAGTAGTGCCATCTTAACAATTTAAATCTACATTCCAACCCATTAACATGGACATAGTTTCATTTAGTTAGGTCTTTCTTAATTTGTTTCAGAGATGTTTCAGAGTTTTCAGTGTATATTTCACCTCCTTGGTTAAATTTATTCTTAACTTTTTGATGCTATTTTAATAACAGTGGAATGTTTTCTTTATTTCCTTTTTGAATTGTTCATTACTAGTGTATTGAAACATGACTGATTTTTGTGCGTTGATCTTGTGACCTACAACTTTGCTGAATTTTTAAAATTAGCTCTAGTAGCTTTCTTGTGGACTCTTTGGAACTGTCTATATATAAAATCATGACATCTGTGAATAGAGATGGTTTTACTACTATCTCTTCAATTTGTTTGTCCTTTAGTTATTTTTCTTATCTGCTTGATCTAGCTAGGACTTTCCATGTTGAATCGCAGTATGCATCCTTGTCTTGTTCCTTCTCTTAGGGGAAAAGCTTTCAGTTTTACTATTATCATGTTAGCTGTGGGTTTTTCATAAATGCCCTTTATCTTGTTTGATAAGTTCCTTTTTATTCTTCATTTTCTGAGTGTTTGTATCGTGAAAGGTGGTTGAAAGTGAAAGTGAAAGTCGCTCAGTTGTGTCTGACTCTTTGCCACCCCATACAGTCCATGGAATTCTCCAGGCAAGAATACTGGAGTGGGTAGCCTTTCCCTTCTCCAGGGGATCTTCCTGACGCAGGGATCAAACCCAGGTCTCCAGCATTGCAGGCAGATTCTTTACCCACTGAGCCACAAGGGAAGCCCACACTGAGATGATCATTTTTTATTACATTTGTTCTCTTAATGTAGTTTATTACATTGATTAGTTTCTTTGTATTGAACCACTCTTGCATTCCTGAGATACATCCCACCAGGTCATAGTAGATAATCCTTTTCACATGTCGTTGGATCTGGTTTGCTAGTATTTTATTTAGGATTTTTGCATCCAGAAAGGATTTTTTTTTTTCTTGTGATGTAATTTTTTCTTTTTCTTGTGATATCTTTATCTGCTTTTGGTCTCCGTGTAATACTAGCCTTACAGAATGAGTCAAGAAGTGTCCCTTCCATCATGGTTAACTTCATCAGCTTCGGAGGTAGATGCTGTCAATTTTAAGCCTACTTTTGCTGCCAAATAGTTTGTAATAAGTTTTTTCATTGTTTACCTGTCTAGACATCAGTTTTCCATCTGTAAAATTGGTGTGTTGGGAGGATTAATTGGGATCATTCATTGTAAAGCCTGTGGTGTACGGGTAAAAGTTTAAGCATCAGCTCTTAGAAGAAGTGGGAGTAGGAAACCCTATTTTTGTAGTGTTTGGCTGTTTCCATGGTGTAAATACTCCTGCCATGGTTGATTGTAAGATGCCGTTGTGAAGTCATCTAAGGGGAGATGAGAAGAAATGCACGTAGTATCCTCAAATGAGCCAGTGGAAACTGACTCCAGTATATCACTTTAAAAAAAGGTATGAAGTACATAATAAATGATCAATGATTAAATATTGGGCTTGCCAGATGGCACTAATGGTAGGAACCCACCTACCAATGCAGGAGACATAAGACATATGAGTTCGATTCCTGCGTTGAGAAGATCCTCTGGAGAAGGCATGGCAACCCACTCCAGTAGGCTTGCCTGGAGAATCACCTGGACAGAGGAGCCTGGCAGGCTGCAGTCCATAGGGTTGCAAAGAGTAGGACATGACTGAAGTGACTTAGCACAGTACAGCAAAGCACAATTAAATATTATCATTTCAGTTGCCTTTAGCAAAAAGAATTAAATAAAGTGAAAATAGAATGATTCCTGAAAAGTCAAGCTATAAATCTCCCTCTATATTGCCTTATGTTCTAAAATATTCTTGGTACTTTGAAATGTTATCTTCAGATGGTCTATTCTCTGTGGGAATCACTTTGCATATCTCCTTACTATCTCTAGATCTTGCATCATTGTTTACAGTGAACATAATCACATGGAGGACAATGTGTGGATAAGTCTGTCTGCCCGCCTGGCAATTGACCACACCCGGTTTTTATCTTCTTCTTCTTTTTTTTTTTTTTCTTCAGATTTTTGGACCATTTTTAAAGTCTTTATTGAATTTGGTATTAATATAATGTTGCTTCTATTTTATGTTTTGCTTTTATGGCCATGAGGCATCTGGGATCTTAGCTCCCCAACTAGGGATTGAATCTGTACCTCCTGCATTGGAAGGCAGTCTTAACCACTGGACTGCCAGAGAAGTCCCCAGTTAACTACACCTGGAAAAACTTCTTGCTCCTGATTGCTTAACATGTTAACCTTGAAGACTGCTGGAAAATTTAGAGACAGCATCCTGCCTTGGCTCCTTGGTTACTAAGGTGTTCTGCCTGATACTGACCCTGACAACAGTCACCACCTGGTCATGCTTTCCCTAGAAGGCACACATAGATTGCCCATCTGCCTCATCAGGCAAATAGTTCTAAACAGTGTCTAGACTTCTGCTCAGATCCAGGCTTAGGACACTTTATGAAGTAAAGACTATCTTGCTCTGTCCCCTGGGTACCTTCGGTAAATTTCAGTTCTTTGACCAACTCAAATGTTGTCCTGTTTCCTTATCCATCCATCTATCCATCCACCATCCATCCAACCAAGACTTGCAGAGTGCCTAATGGCTACAGATACAAAGAGGGTATATGGCTTCCATTACCTATAAACTCATGGCCTGAGATGGGGTTGGGTAAAGGCTTCAGCAATACGTGAACCGTGAACTTCCAGATGTTCAAGCTGGTTTTAGAAAAGGCAGAGGAACCAGAAATCAGATTGCCAACATCCGCTGGATCATCAAAAAAGCAAAAGAGTTTCAGAAAAAACATCTACTTCTGCTTTATTAACTATGCCAAAGCCTTTGACTGTGTGGATCACAAGAAACTGTGGAAAATTCTGAAAGAGATGGGAATACCAGACCACCTGACCTGCCTCTTGAGAAACTTATATGCAGGGCAGGAAGCAACAGTTAGAACTGGACATGGAACAACAGACTGGTTCCAAATAGGAAAAGGAGTACATCAAGGCTGTATATTGTCATCCTGCTTATTTAACTTCTATGCAGAGTACATCATGAGAAACGCTGGACTGGAAGAAGCACAAGCTGGAATCAAGATTGCTGGGAGAAATATCAATAACCTCAGATATGGAGATGATACCACCTTATGGCAGAAAGCAAAGAGGAACTAAAAAGCCTCTTGATAAAAGTGAAAGAGGAGAGTGAAAAAATTGGCTTAAAGCTCAACATTCAGAAAATGAAGATCATGGCATCCAGTCCCATCGCTTCATGGGAAATAGATGGGGAAACAGTGGAAACAGTGTCAGACTTTATTTTTCTGGGCTCCAAAATCACTGCAGATGGTGAATGTAGCCATGAAATGAAAATATGCTTACTCCTTGGAAGGAAAGTTATGACCAACCTAGATAGCATATTCAAAAGCAGAGACATCACTTTGCCAACAAAGGTCTGTTTAGTCAAGGCTATGGTTGTTCCTGTGGTCATGTATGGATGTGAGAGTTGGACTGTGAAGAAGGCTGAGCGCCGAAGAATTGATGCTTTTGAACTGTGGTGTTGGAGAAGACTCTTGAGAGTCCCTTGGACTGCAAGGAGATCCAACCAGTCCATCCTAAAGGAGATCAGTCCTGGGTGTTCATTGGAAGGACTGATGCTGAGGCTGAAACTCCAATACTTTGGCCACCTCATGCGAAGAGTTGACTCATTGGAAAAGACTCTGATGCTGGGAGGGATTGGGGGCAGGAGGAGAAGGGGATGACAGAGGATGAGATGGCTGGATGGCATCACCGACTCGATGGCCGTGAGTCTGAGTGAACTCTGGGAGTTGGTGATGGACAGGGAGGCCTGGCGTGCTGTGATTCATGGGGTCGCAAAGAGTCGGACACGACTGAGCAACTGAAATGAACTGAAAGTGAAGATAGACATGCAAACAAATAATGAGAATATATTGTGATAAGGGAAAGTACAAAAGTATATGCAAAGTTCTCTAGGAAACTAAAGGAGGAAGTCAGAGTGTCTTGGGGAGCTACAGAGATTTTTGCAGAGTGGGTAAAGCTGAGCGTGGGGCCAGAATATGAAGTAGAACGTGTATGCCCAACTATGGCGTTGAACGTGATCGTCTAGCAACAGGAAGCCTTTCTTTCCTTTTTTTTTTTTTTATTGTCCCGCGTCTTAGAACTTTAAGGCCATGGTCCCTGTTAATAATAAAAGAATAGCCAACTTCTTCGTGGCTTATAATGTGCCATATACTGTACTAAGTGCTTTAAATTCATCATTTAACTTAATCTTCATAGCAACCTTAGAATACAGTCAACATTATCATCCCTATTTTACAGATGAGAAAACTGAAATTTAAACCTCAAAGTTACACAACTAGGAATGGGCAGAGCTAAAACCCAGCTCTTATTCACTATTGAGCCTGTGCTCTTAGAAACACAAGCCAGCTGGGCTTGGTATAGTTGAGGGACTAGAAGACTGGTCCCCTCTCCTGACACCAGCCCACCAGAACTTCATTCCATTTTATAGTGCTCATACATTAAACCCACTTACCTCCTACCTGGGCTGGTAGCAATTACCTGACGGCACCTTGCTTAGGAGGCAGTGGTAGTTAATGTGGAGAAGGACTTCGAAGGATGTTGACAGCAGTGCCAATTTACTTCCAAGAACTGTGGTTGCTGTTGGGTGATGTTAAGTTAATGATTAATATGCCCTTGTGTGATTCAGCTAATGCCCTTCCCAAATAATGTGTTAACCCAATTAAAAAACGTGTCCAACTGAGCTGAATGTCAGACCCATGTGTCAACTTGCATTTTACATCTGTAAAAGGAAAAGCAGTTCCACTTAACACTGCTGACCAGGTATTTTATGTATATAATTAATTATATTATTAATTCTATACATATGTATAACTGTATGAAAGTGAAAAAGTGAAGTTGCTCGGTCGTGTCCAACTCTTTGCGACCCCATGGACTGTAGCCTACCAGGTTCCACCATCCATGGGATTTTCCAGGCAAGAATACTGGAGTGGGTTGCCATTTCCTTCTCCAGGAAATCTTCCCAACCCAGGGACTGAACCCTGGTCTCCTGCATTGTAGGCAGACGCTTTACTGTCTGAGCCACTAGGGAAGTCTTATGTGTATATATAATGTCATGTTGACATCAACTCTGTGAGATTGTATATATGTGCAAATAAGTAACCTGAAGCTCAGAAAGGTGAAGCCACTTGTTCAAGTTCATAGAGTCAACTACTCTCTACTACTTCAGGACCACAACTGTTGGGGTGGTCTTGTTTAATTTATATCATAGTGAATAACCACTCTTCTTTTTGATAAAGAAGCATTATTTATTTTTAGAGATGTCTCCAAACAAGCATGATTAGTTTAAAGATGTGGGATAGTGGAAAGGCTGGGGACTTTGGAACTAGGTATTCCTGGGTTAAAATTCTAATTCCTGCTCTGTAGTGGTGTGACCTTTGGCAAGTTCCCTAATCTCACCTCAAAAGATGATTATGAGAATTGAAGCAGGTGGCTGGTCCCTAGAAATATACTTCAGTACTCATTAAGTCCTTTTCAGCTGCTGGTTGGTGTAACATGAATGGGCATCTCCAGACATCTTAGGTAAATTGGTTAAATATGTAGTATATTCTTAAAGATACTTTATTTTAATTAAAAAAAGACTCCTGCTAGGTGTCCTTTTGGGGGGGATATTTATGGATGGTATTTTGAAACAAGGCAAATCATACAGCTCCCGCAGACTCACCAGTGAGGCCCATTGTACCCATGAGAGTTCTGGGGAGGAATGGGAAAAACTGCTGTGTTGAAGTTGCAAAAAATCTGGTCCAGGAGACAAAACACACAGACAGATGGAAAGAGAAATAACAATAGAAGGCAGCAGAGGACAAGAGTCCAAGCAGTGATGCAGGCAATCAATAGTGTGTAAATTTGGAAGAGACAGACTGTTTCAAAGGGGTCAAGAAACCCTTCCTGACCCGTCTCCTGCTCTCCCTCCTTCTTCTGTCCCTCCACAGCACTTTGGGTTTCTCTTAGAGTCACCAGTGCACTTAGCTCTTTGTAACGAGGTGGAGAAACTATCACGCTCTCTCTTAATAGCTGGCGCCAGAATTCCTCAGGAGGATAGAAGCATCTAGGTTTGGAAAATTAGGTGTAATGGAATAGGTTGGAGAGTGCTGGAGGCAGAGTTGAGACTTGAAGACCTGGATGTTGGAGGAGGGGAAATGTACTGGTTTTAAGACGGGGAGAATTTGAGATTGGGGGTGGGGGTGCAATCTGGGATGGAGTGAGTGAGGAAACAAGAGGAGGGAGGGAAGAGGGATCACGGAGAGAGCAGCTGGCAGCCCGCAGAGAGCTGCAATTCCTCCCCACAATTACCTACATTTCCAGTGCCTGCTACTAAACCCAGGCAGCTTTGTGTGATTGCCTTTGATGGGAAAACCAGGAACAGGCTGAGTTTGATTTCAGCATTGTGCAGAACAGATTAGATGTGAGGGGGTGGAAGTTACCCAGTTCTTGAAAGGGCTGTATACTTTTCACGGTCCAGGTGAAGACTGAAGGTTCAAACCAAGTTTACCAAGATCGTTCAGAGGCAGACTTCCTAGTTATTTCTCCAATTCCTTTCTCTTTTTTGCCTAGTCCTTCCTTTCCAACTTACGGGACCTGACATATAGTAGGCACTCCTTAAATATCTGTTATACTGAATCAAATATAAATATGCTACATCGTTTGTGCTGTCAGGGTACCTAAAATTGAGTGAAGACAACACAAATGTGTTTCACACATAAAAGTAAATCTAATCCTAACAATTCTGAGAAGGCTATAAATATCCACTAATAGACCTAAAACGTCTCTTTGTTTTTCAGTATCCTTCAAGATTTTGCTCACATTTCATCCTCCAGGAAGCCTACCTGGATTTTCAGTTATGTGTCCTGACTCTGAAATCTTATGACATTTCCTACCTATTCAGCAAATTTGACACTTGATCACTTATTTTTCGATGGATGGCTTGCCTTTTTCATTACATACTACAGTTCCTGAGGGCAGAAAGTGAGCCCACACTTGCTGAGGGCTGAGTACATATAGTACCTTATATACACAGCTCGCTGTTTAGTTGTTACAGATAATATGTGTCCTACATCATGTTCTCAGAAACTTGAGAACTTAGTGTGTGCTTGGCAAGTATTAGTACTGAATAACTATCTGCTGAATTGAGTTGAATTGTTGGATAGTATAAACATCTGAAAATATAAAATTCTTAGATATCATTCTCATACCAAAAATCCCAGAAAATTAGGAAGGAATCAAATATAATTCTTGTTAAGCTATAATTTATCTTCCTATTGGTTTGGGGCGTGTAATTTAGGCTTTCCACTGCAAAAGCTATTCTGATTTTTTGGCCAAAAATTTTACATGGATACTTTGAGGTTAAGAAATAAAGATACATGCATTTTGAGGCTGGCAGGCATCATAAGATCATGTGCTCTTACCCAGGTGAAATGTGAGTTGAGAGGGTCACACAGATTGCCTTATGCTTCTGGAGTCTGCTGCAGAGCTTACCTGGTCTCCACGTTTCCTGCTTTCTGGTTCAGTGGTCTTTCTGGGGCACTAAGTGTACTTGTCAGAGTAGCATTTCTTCTAAATGTATTTATTATTAATGCACTATACTAAGTCCCTGAGGTAGAATAAGCCTCATCATTATAGCTAGTAAGTCAGTCTGAAGCAATCTGATATTCCTGTAAAACTGAATAAATTTTGTCATAAAGTATCCTTGGGCTCACTGCCTTCTGAGATGGCATCATCTCATTTGCCCTATATTAAAAAATATCCATAAATGAGCCCTTCTGTATGGACATTCATTATAACTTAGCTTTATTGATTCTTTTATAGTGCCGTTAATTACAGGAACCACAAAAACCTTCAATTAGATTAAAGCCATAATAAATAAGATGAGTAATACTTATCTGCTCTGTATATTGTTTTTGTGATAAACTGATGTTTATCTTTTCAGACATTGCTACATTAACATTTTATAAAAATTATATCAAATATTTTAATTTTTTAGGCAAAAACATTTTAATATTTTCTAATAACTAATGGCCTCCCTGGTGGCTCAGATGGTAAAGAATATGCTTGCAAAGCAGGAGACCCGAGTTTGATCTTTGGGTTGGGAAGGTCCCCTGGAGAAGAAAATGGCTACCCACTCTAGTGTTCTTGCCTAGAGAATTTCATGGACAGAGTAGACTGGCAGGCTACAGTCCATGGGGTCACAAAGAGTCAGACACTACTGAGCAACGAACACTTACTAATGATATTAACAGCTCCAATACTTTGGCCACCTGATGCGAAGAGCCAGCTCATTGGAAAAGACCCTGATGCTGGGAAAAATTGAAGGCAAAAGGGGAAGGAGGCAGCAGAGAATGAAATGGTTAAATAGCATCACTGACTTCACTGGACATGGACTTGAGCAAACTCCGGGAGAGAGTGAAGGACAGGGAAGCCTGGTGTGCTACAGTCTATGAGGTCACAAAGAATTGGACATGACTTAGCGACTGAACAACAACCAATCATTATTAATCCTCATGACAACCCTATGAAGTGTACATTAGAATTATCTTGACTTACAGGTAAGAAATCAAAGCTTAAAGAAATTCAGTGTCTTGCTTAAGATCCCACAAGAGGGAAAGCTGTGATTAAATGAGATAATATTAATGTACCAAGCACACGCTGAGCAGATAGTGTATTGAATAAATGCAAGTGAAAAAGACAGTGTGAAGTGAAAATAAGTGAAAGAAAAGATGAAGCTATTGTGAGGTTAGTATATAAAATATGTGTTATAAGTTTCAGTATATAATACACATATGACTGAAATTTGATTCTGGGCTTCCTAATAGTCAAAGGGAGAAATATAATCAGTTATATAAGTAATAAATAACCTTGCTTAAGAGAAGTATAATATCTGTAGAGCTGAGGGCCCTTTTTCAAGATGAAAGATTTAATTTAGCTGGGACCTTAAAGGATGAGACAAAGTCATTACTGGGTGCTGTTAGAAGCCTGGAGGAGTGATGGCCAAACCTGAGTGGAGTGGAGAAGCCTGCTGCTGCTGCTGCTTCTAAGTCGCTTCAGTCATGTCCGACTCTTCATAGATGGCAGCCCACCAAGCTCCCCTGTACCCAGGGTTCTCCAGGCAAGAACACTGGAGTGGGTTGCCATTTCCTTCTCCAATGCATGAAAGTGAAAAGTGAAAGTGAAGTCACTCAGTCATGTCCAACTCTTCGAGACCCCATAGACTGCAGCCTACCAGGCTCCTCTGTCCATGGGATTTTCCAGGCAAGAGTACTGGAGTGGGGTGCCATTGCCTTCTCTGGGAGAAGCCTGAGTTGCCCTGGAAGGAGGCAGAGCAAGGATTAAGAAGTTGGAGAGGTGTGCTAGAAGGGAAATATTATGGAAGACCAAGCAGAGGATTATGTTCCATGGGAGGCCTGAAGGACACATCATTCACCTAAACCATTAAGAATGTACTACAAAGAGGGGTACCACCATCACCAACAAGTGCAGGCCACGGCTCAAAACAGGTGAGCGGTCCCTTAATAGCAACAGGCACGATGGGGCTTCTCCCAAGTAATAGAGACCAACTGAGAGTGTTTACTGGTTGGGACATAGACTTGGATTACTGTGATATTGAATGGTTTGCTTTCGAAACGAACAGAGATCATTCTGTCATTTTTGAGATTGCATCCAAGTACTGCATTTCAGACTCTTGTTGACCATGATGGCTACTCCATTTCTTCTAAGGGATTCCTGTCCGCAGTAGTAGATATAATGGTCATCTGAGTTAAATTCACCCATTCCAGTCCATTTTAGTTCGCTGATTCCTAGAATGTCGACATTCACTCTTGCCATCTCTTGTTTGACCGCTTCCAATTTGCCTTGATTCATGGACCTAACATTCCAGGTTCCTATGCAATATTGCTCTTTACAGCATCAGACCTTGCTTCTGTCACCAATCACATCCACAATTGGGTATTGTTTTTGCTTTGGCTCCATCCCTTCATTCTTTCTGGAGTTATTTCTCCACTGATCTCCAGTAGCATATTGGGCACCTACCAACCTGGGGAGTTCCTCTTTCAGTATCCTATCATTTTGCCTTTTCATACTGTCCATGGGGTTCTCAAGGCAAGAATACTGAAGTGGTTTGCCATTCCCTTCTCCAGTGGACCACATTCTGTCAGAGAAACACCAGTTTCTCGTCAAGAAATACCGGGAGTAACAGGCAAATACGGCCTTGAAATAAGGAATGAAGCAGGGCAAAGGCTAATAGCATTTTGTCAAGAGAACGCACTAGTCATAGCAAACACCCTCTTCCAACAACACAAGAGAAGACTCTACACATGGACATCACCAGATGGTCAACACCAAAATCAGATTGATTATATTCTTCACAGCCAAAGATGGAGAAGCTCTATACAGTCAGCAAAAACAAGACTGGGAGCTGACTGTGGCTCAGATCATGAATTCTTTATTGCCAAATTCAGACTTAAATTGAAGAAAGTAGGGAAAACCACTAGACTATTCAGGTATGACCTAAATCAAATCCCTTATGATTATACAGTGGAAGTGAGAAATAGATATAAGGGACTAGATCTGATAGATAGAGTGCCTGATGATCTATGGACTGAGGTTCATGACATTGTACAGGAGACAGGGATCAAGACCATCCCCATGGAAAAGAAATGCAAAAAAAGCAAAATGGCTGTCTGGGGAGGCCTTACAAATAGCTGTGAAAAGAAGAGAAGCAAAAAGCAAAGGAGAAAAGGAAAGATATAAGCATCTGAATGCAGAGTTCCAAAGAATAGCAAGGAGAGATAAGAAAGCCTTCCTCAGCGATCAATGCCAAGAAATAGAGGAAAACAACAGAATGGGAAAGACTAGAGATCTCTTCAAGAAAATTAGAGATACCAAGGGAACATTTCCTGCAAAGATGGGCTCGATAAAGGACAGAAATGGTATGGACCTAACAGAAGCAAAAGATATTAAGAAGAGGTGGCAAGAATACACAGAAGAGCTGTACAAAAAAGATCTTCACGACCCAGATAATCATGATGGTGTGATCACTCACCTAGAGCCAGACATCCTGGAATGTGAAGTCAAGTGGGCCTTAGAAAGCATCACTATGAACAAAGCTAGTGGAGGTGATGGAATTCCAGTTGAGCTATTTCAAATCCTGAAAGATGATGCTGTGAAAGTGCTGCACTCAATATGCCAGCAAATTTGGAAAACTCAGCAGTGGCCACAGGACTGGAAAAGGTCAGTTTTCATTCCAATCCCAAAGAAAGGCAATGCCAAAGAATGCTCAAGCTACTGCACAATTGCACTCATCTCACACGCTAGTAAAGGAATGCTCAAAATTCTCCAAGCCAGGCTTCAGCAATACGTGAACCGTGAACTTCCAGGTGTTCAAGCTGGTTTTAGAAAAGGCAGAGGAACCAGAGGTCAAATTGCCAACATCCGCTGGATCATGGAAAAAGGAAGAGAGTTCCAGGAAAACATCTATTTCTGCTTTATTGACTATGCCAAAGCCTTTGACTGTGTGGATCACAAGAAACTGTGGAAAATTCTGAAAGAGATGGGAATACCAGACCACCTGACCTGCCTCTTGAGAAACCTATATACAGGTCAGGAAGCAAGCTAGAACAGGACATGGAACAACAGACTGGTTCCAAATAGGAAAAGGAGTCTGTCAAGGCTGTATATTGTCACCCTGTTTATTTAACTTATATGCAGTGTACATCATGAGAAACGCTGGACTGGAAGAAGCACAAGCTGGAATCAAGATTGCCGGGAGAAATATCAAGAACCTCAGATATGCAGATGAAACCACCCTTAGGGCAGAAAGTGAAGAGGAACTAAAAAGCCTCTTGATGAAAGTGAAAGAGGAGAGTGAAAAAGTTGGCTTAAAGCTCAACATTCAGAAAACGAAGATCATGGCATCTGGTCCCATTGCTTCATGGGAAATAGATTGGGAAACAGTGGAAACAGTGTCAGACTTTTGGGCTCCAAAATCTCTGCAGATGGTGATTGCAGCCATGAAATTAAAAGACGCTTTCTCCTTGGAAGGAAAGTTATGACCAACCTAGATAGCATATTCAAAAGCAGAGACATTACTTTGCCAACAAAGGTTCATCTAGTCAAGGCTATGGTTGTTCTGTGGTCATGTATGGATGTGAGAGTTGGACTGTGAAGAAGGCTGAGCCCTGAAGAATTGATGCTTTTGAACTGTGGTGTTGGAGAAGACTCTTGAGAGTCCCTTGGACTGCAAGGAGATCCAACCAGTCCATTCTGAAGGAGATCAGCCCTGGGATTCCTTTGGAAGGAATGATGCTAAAGCTGAAACTCCAGTCCTTTGGCCACCTCATGCGAAAAGTTGACTCATTGGAAAAGACTCTGATGCTGGGAGGGATTGGGGGCAGGAGGAGAAGGGGATGACAGAGGATGAGATGGCTGGATGGCATCACTGACTCGATGGACGTGAGTTTGAGCAAACTCCGGCAGATGGTGATGGACAGGGAGGCCTGGCGTGCTGCAATTCATGGGGTCGCTATGAGTCGGACATGACTGAGCGACAGAACTGAACTGAGAGTGTTTAACTACTAGGAGCCAAGAAACCACAATTACCTTAATTACCAGTAAGGTCAGAAGAGCAGCCCGAGGGGAATTCTGTAGGAACTGAGATAGGATTAATAGCTCCTGGAGTCCTTAGGGCAAATATGTAGCCAAATACTAGAAAAAAATCTAGAAAGAGTAGGCCATGACCATGAGGTCCTGTGATCGCATATATCACACAAGAAGTCATCAGGGGCAGCTGACCTCACAGAGTGCTGGAAGGCCTTTGAAAGGCACACCTGAGGTGACAGGTCAGCGGCACCCATCTGAAAGGCTAGGTTGTCAGTCCTGCAGGGTGTGTGTTCAATCAGAAACCTCTGTATGGCACTGGGGCCACAATTACAGAATGAATGGATCAAGGAACAAAGGGGTCAAAGTAGAAGTGGTACTGCTTACCATCACTCCCAGTGACCCACTGCGGGACTTTGTCTTTTTTGTCCCCGCATTCTGGATTCTTCAGTTGTTAGACTTCTTGGGCCCCAAATGAGGTATGCTCTTGCCCAGGGCTATAACAAAGGTCCTGTTGAACTATAAAATGTAGCTGGATTCCTGCCTCCAGGGACAAGCAGGGGAAAAAAGTCACCTCCTGGCTAGGGGAATCCATCTTCATCATCTGGAGGATGTGGCCTTTCTTTTACACAGTATGGTAGGGAGGAATGTGTGTAGGACCCAGGAGATTTTCCTGGGCCTCTTCGGGGCCTCTGTTGCCCCACTGACACCATGTCTTGATATGCATAGCACTCCTGGCCTCAGACGGAGAAGGCAAAGGCAACCCACTCCAGTACCCTTGCCTGGAGAATCCCATGGATGGAGCAGCCTGGTGGGCTGCCATCTATGGGGTCGCACAGAGTCAGACATGACTGATGGCAACTTAGCAGCAGCAGCAGCCTGGCCTCAGAAGCGTGTGATTGCAAAGGGCTCAGTTGCCTCAGGAATGAAGAGTTGGGTCACTTCCGTAGGAAGTGATGATATCACTCCTGCTGAAATACAGCCACAGGTCAGAGGAATTTAGAATAGACAGAAGAGGGAGAGAGCATGAGAACCAGCTGTGTCTTGGAGACCTAGCAGCAGTGACCTGGCTATAGTTTGTCTCAGTAACCATCTTTTCTAAATTTTCCTGTAGACGGAGAGGTCGGCAGACCCATGAAGGTCCCGCTCCCTGCACCTGCATGTATATCTGAGCAGCACGTTGGGTAGAATACAGTTGCCATGAGAATGTACTGTTCAGATCTCCTCCTCTGGGAAGGCTGACTAACAGAGGGCTCCAGCCATTTCCTCTGTGCATCCAGCACCATGTTTGCATGGAGACTGGGCTACTTGTGCCAATGACAGCATGGCACGTATGCCAAGGCAGGCCAGTTCCAGCAAGCAGTGGCCACTTTGGCTTTGGACTCCAGCTTGGTCTACCTGAGGCTTTCTGGGAACTGTGCTCTTTTTACCTTGTCCTCAATCTTTTCTCCTCTTCTCTCCCACAGATGTCCAGCTGCATTAGGGTCTGGAGGTTTTCCTCACCTTCTACTCCCTCCCCTCTTTATCTGTTATGCTGCTGCTGCTGCTGCTGCTGCTAAGTCGCTTCAGTCGTGTCCGACTCTGTGCGACCCCAGAGACGGCAGCCCACCAGGCTCCCCTGTCCCTGGGATTCTCCAGGCAAGAACACTGGAGTGGGTTGCTATTTCCTTCTCCAATGCATGAAAGTGAAAAGTGAAAGTGAAGTCGCTCAGTCGTGTCCGACTCTTAGCGACCCCACGGACTGCAGTCTACCAGGCTCCTCCGTCCACGGGATTCTCTAGGCAAGAGTACTGGAGTGGGGTGCCATTGCCTTCTCCTTATCTGTTATAGGCACTTCCTAATAAAACTCTTATACCTCTAATCCTGTCGTCTTCTTTTTTTTTCTAAGTTGAAGTATAGTTGATTTACAGTGTTGTGCTAGTGTTGGTGTACAGCAAAACGATTCAGTTTTACTTATATGTATGTATATGAGGCTTCCCAGGTGGCTCAGTAGTGGAAGAATCTGCCTGCCAATTCAGAAGATGCAGTAGGCACAGGTTCGATCCCTGGGTCAGGAAGATCTCTTCAAGGAGGAAATGGCAACCTACTCCAGTATTCTTGTCTGGGAAATCTCATGGACAGAGGAGCCTGGTGGGCTACAGTTTAAGGGGTCCTAAAGAGTCGGACACGACTGAGCGCGCGTGCATATCACCTTGTATGTGTATAGATCTATATTCTTTTTTTGATTCTTTTCCATTATAGGTTATTATAAAATATTGAATATAGTTCTGTGTGCTATACAGTAAATCCTTGTTATTTATCTCTTTTATATATAATACTGTGCATCTGTTAATCCTATACTCCCAATGTATCCCTCCCCTTCTTCCTGTTTGGTAATAAGCATGTTTATTTTCTGTGTCTGTGAGTCTGTTTCAACACTGTTATGTAAGTAAGTTCCTTTGTACTATTTTTTAATTCTGCATATAAGTAATATCATGTAATATGTGTTAGTCTCTGACATTTCACTTAGTATGATCATTTCTACGTCCATCCACGTTGCTGCAGATATCATTATTCCATTCTTTTTATGGCTGAGTAATATTCCATTGTATACACACACACACACTACATCTTCTTTATCCTTCAGCTGTTGATGGACACCGTCTTGTTTTTGATGGACCTATAATGTATGCTCTGCTAGTGACTAGCTAATCTAGTGTGATCCATGCACTGTAATAGAGCTGGAACAGTGAGTTTGTGTAGGCCTTTTTACTAACCGTCATAATCATTTATTGAGGTAATGGGTAGGTAGTGTTATTCCAATTTTATATGTGAGGAAGTGTGTTAGTTTCTCAGTCGTGTCTGACTCTTTGCAACCCCATGGACTATAGCCCGCCAGGCTGTTCTGTCCATGGAATTCTCCAGACAGGAATACTGGAGTGGGTAGTAGTCTTTTCTCCAGGCGATCTTCCTGACACAGGGGTCAAACCCAGGTCTTTTACACTGCAGGCAGATTCTTTACCATCTGAGCCACAAAGGAAGCCCTTGTGAGGAAACTTAACTATTAATTTAGGACTTGTCTGGGGTACTAAGCTAGGAAGTGGCAAAGTTGAGCTGAAGTGCAAACTTAGGCCCATATGTACTCCAAAGTCAAATTTACTACCAGGCCATGGGACATGGGCTGAGGACAGAGTTAACATCTTACGAGAGCCGAAGTATCTGAGGAAGAAGGACCTTATGTCTTATAGCAGTGAGCTGAGGCACTCAAAGCAGGTTTCAAACCAGATCAAGGTTTATCTCAAGCAATAATTTCAGGACAGAACCAATACTGTCTCAAGGGTGTGATGCCTCGCAGTATCAAAGTTCTATTCTGGACAGTATTCTCTCAGAAATTTTAGTCTGGAAAGGTTTTTAAGTGTATACTCATAAGTATACATATATGATTCATTTGCTTTCATCTTTTTTCTTTGTTAAATTATACTTTTAGCAAATATCTATTGATCTTACACTGTATGTCATGCATGATTCCTTCTAAGCAAAATATTATATTTTACTTTTCCTTCTTGTTACATTTAATCAGACTCTTTTTCTTCCTTTCAATCTGTCCTTATGAATTCATGTTTTCAATAGTCTTCTGTCTTCGCAGTGCTAAGCAGTGGAAAAGGATCTTGTTCTTGTAAGTGTAATCATTTCCCCATCATAGATGGAGGCGAACTCAGTGCACCAGATATCACACGGAAGAAGATCAATCCAGTTACCGTTTTAGTTTTGAGGTAAAAGATTTAACATTTAATTTTACTTTTCCCTATTTTTTTTAGGAGGGTGCAATGAGGGAGAGGGATTGTTAAATGAAAGGCAAACATTTATGAATACTATATTTTCAACACAAATGTAGTCTTGACTGTAAAAAAAAAAATAGCACTTTAGGCATCTCAGAGCATTGAAATTTTAAGTGATTTAAATATTACACATTTAAAACATTTAGCTCTATATAGATAAAACTTAGAGTAATGTAGAATGAACACTTATTCCATTTCCTCTCATTTTCTATCTCTTAAATCTCTTTTTAAAAAAATTAGCATGTATCACTATCTGGCATTGTCTTAAACTATTTATTCACTCACTTGTTTTCAACTATCCTCCCCAACTAGGAACCTCTTCTGTCTTATTTCACTGCTGTATTTGCAAGACAGAATAGCGCCTGGCACGTAGTGGTACTCACCAAATATTTGTTGTAATTCATTATTTAAGCTAAAAAGGGGATGACTTTCCTAAAGAATCACACATAAAATCACAATATAAGCAAACAGATAACAAATCAAAAACCCACAACAGTTCAACATACTTGACTACGAGAAAACAGAAAACTTTAACAAGTTTAGTGTTTTAAAGAGCAAATAGTATGTTGGAAGAAAGTATGTCAGAAAAACTTTGCTATTTTTAGTAAAGCTTTAAATAACTTTGCTATTTTTTATTACTACTACAAATTGATAGAAGATAGTATGACCCCAGAAAATAGTGGACAAAAAACAAAAACACATTATTTCTCCTACTCACCCTTGCTTGCCAAGCACATTGATACATTAAGAGAAACATGACAAACAAATACTAGTGAGAAAGCCCAGGGAAAATTATTTATCTCTTTAACAACCATGGAAATTCAAAATTAAAGCAACAGGGTCTATTTTTGAAACATTAAGGTTATAAACTGTTTAAGGGCTTTCCTGATAGCTCAGTTGGTAAAGAATCTGCCTGCAATGCAGGAGACCCCAGTTTGATTCCAGGGTCGGGAAGATCCCTTGGCGAAGGGATAGGCTACCCACTCCAGAATTCTTGGGCTTCATTTGTGGCTCAGCTGGTAAAGAGTTGCCTGCAATGCGGGAGACCTGGGTTCAATCCCAGGATTCCCAGGTCCAAGGATTCTGACTTGGAGAAATCCATGGACTGTATAGTCTATGGGGTCGCAAAGAGTCAGACATGACTAAGCGACTTTCACTTTGACTATTTTTTTTTCACTATTTTTGAAATATTAAGGTTCAGATCAGATCAGATCAGTGGCTCAGTCATGTCCGACTCTTTGTGACCCCATGAATCACAGCACGCCAGGCCTCCCTGTCCATTACCAACTCCCGGAGTTCACTCAAACTCACGTCCATCAAGTCCGTGATGCCATCCAGCCATCTCATCCTCTGTCATCCCCTTCTCCTCCTGCCCCCAATCCCTCCCAGCATCAGAGTCTTTTCCAATGTGTCAACTCTTCGCATGAGGTCGCCAAAGTACTGGAGTTTCAGCTTTAGCATCATTCATTCCAAAGAAATCCCAGGGCTGATCTCCTTCAGAATGGACTGGTTGGATCTCCTTGCAGTCCAAGGGACTCTCAAGAGTCTTCTCCAACACCACAGTTCAAAAGCATCAATTCTCCGGTGCTCAGCCTTCTTCACAGTCCAACTAACCATTTAAAAAGTTATGTCCGTTGTTACAAAACTGAACATTGTATCTATTTGCTGCTGGGTCGCTGCCTCACTTCAGTCGTGTTGGACTCTGTGCGACCCCATAGATGGCAGCCCACCAGGCTCCCCCGTCCCTGGGATTCTCCAGGCAAGAACACTGGAGTGGGTTGCCATTTCCTTCTCCAATGCATGAAAGTGAAAAGTGAAAGCGAAGTCGCTCAGTCGTGTCCGGCTCTTTGTGACCCCATGGACTGCAGCCTACCAGGCTCCTCCGCCCATGGAATTTTCCAGGCAAGAGTACTGGAGTGGGATACCGTTGCCTTACAGTGTAAATCTGTGGAAACTTCTCCCATCCAAGTACTTACCCGGCCCAACCTGGTTAGCTTCCGGGATCAGAGGAGATTGGGCATGTTCAGGGTGGTATGGCCATAGATTTGTGGAAACTTCTTGGAAAGTGACAGGCCAATATGAATCTATGAATCAAGAATGTAAAACTATGCAGTCCATTTGATTCAATAATCCCATTTCTGTGAATGTCTCCTAAGGTATTTTCTATTATAAATGTTACATATTTAATTATTATTTAGGTTATGTGCATGAAGAAAATCATTGATTATGAAACTTCTGTAGTAAGCATTTAGGTAAAGTGCTTATAAATTAAAATAAGTTTAAGGGAACATTTATAAAATTACATGTATACTATAATTATACTTGTATTAAAAATATCGCTAGTGAAAAAATAATTACAAGAAAATTAGAGGTGATTTTGCTTCTCTTTTCTAGTTTCCAACTTCCTGTAACTGAATGTTATGACTTGTACAATGGTATTTTAATTTAGTTTTGTTTAGTATAAACTTTTAAAGGCAAACTTCACTGTTTGAATCTATTTTCCCATTGTAATCTAGGTAATAGCTTTTGCAGAGAGATTGGTGAGCAAATGCTCTTTTGATGAAAATTCATGTGTGAAAACTATGTATGTATGATTGTTGGTTGGATGCTTTTTTTAAAAAGATAATTTCCTAATAAGATACTTCTACTTCATTACATTTGATTTGGTTCAATTTAGATTAATATTTGGAGTAGATTGTAGGTTTCTTGCTACATATCACCTTAAAAGGAAATATGTTTAATTCTCCTTTTATACTGTTCTCTTTCTCTCTCAACATTCAGAAAACGAAGATCATGGCATCCAGTCCCATCACTTCATGGGAAATAGATGGGGAAACAGTGGAAACAGTGTCAGACTTTATTTTTCTGGGCTCCAAAATCTCTGCAGATGGTGACTGCAGCCATGAAATTAAAAGACGCTTTCTCCTTGGAAGGAAAGTTATGACCAACCTAGATAGCATATTGAAAAGCAGAGACATTACTTTGCCAACAAAGGTTCGTCTAGTCAAGGCTATGGTTTTTCCTGTGGTCATGTGTGGATGTGAGAGTTGGACTGTGAAGAAGGCTGAGCGCCGAAGAATTGATGCTTTTGAACTGTGGTGTTGGAGAAGACTCTTGAGAGTCCCTTGGACTGCAAGGAGATCCAACCAGTCCATTCTGAAGGAGATCAGCCCTGGGATTTCTTTGGAAGGAATGATGCTAAAGCTGAAACTCCAGTACTTTGGCGACCTCATGCGAAGAGTTGACTCATTGGAAAAGACTCTGATGCTGGAAGGGATTGGGGGCAGGAGGAGAAGGGGACGACAGAGGATGAGATGGCTGGATGGCATCACTGACTCGATGGACGTGAGTCTGAGTGAACTCCGGGAGTTGGTAATGGACAGGGAGGCCTGGCGTGCTGCGATTCATGGGGTCACAAAGAGTCGGACACGACTGAGCGACTGATCTGATCTCATCTGATCTTTCTCTCTCTCCCTATATATTCCATATAGAGTAACTTTTAAAAGTTTTTCTCCTTTCAAACATAAAGTTGAATTCCTCACCCAATTTAATTGGTGGCATCCTTGGTCATTGTCAACTAATTTAGAGAATTTGGGAATCACATGAGATTCCTTCCTCTGCTGCAACATCCAGATCTAATTAGTCATTACCCACTGTTTATTCTATCTCCTCAGGTTTTTGACAACTTCCCATATCTCTCCCTGTTGCATTGTTATAGATGTTGGTCTCATCACTTGCAGTTTGGAGCTTTGCAATATTATGATTAATCTCCTTGCCTTCTAGTCCATCTTCTACATTATCCCTAGATTAGCAGTTCTCAAAGGGGATGATTTTTGTTCCCCAAGGAATATTTGACAATGTCTAAAGATCATGGAAAAAGCAAGAGAGTTCCAGAAAAACATCTATTTCTGCTTTATTGACTATGCCAAAGCCTTTGACTGTGTGGGTCACAATAAACTGTGGAAAATTCTGAAAGAGATGGGAATACTAGACCCCCTGACCTGCCTCTTGAGAAACCTGTATGTAGGTCAGGAAGCAACAGTTAGAACTGGACACGGAAAAACAGACTGGTTCCAAATAGGAAAAGGAGTACGTCAAGGCTGTATATTGTCATCCTGCTTATTTAACTTCTATGCAGAGTACATCATGAGAAACGCTGGGCTGGAAGAAGCACAAGCTGGAATCAAGATTGCCGGGAGAAATATCAATAATCTCAGATATGCAGATAACACCACCCTTATGGCAGAAAGCGAAGAGGAACTAAAAAGCCTCTTGATGAAAGTGAAAGAGGAGAGTGAAAAAGTTGGCTTAAAGCTCAACATTCAGAAAACGAAGATCATGGCATCTGGTCCCATCGCTTCATGGGAAATAGATTGGGAAACAGTGGAAACAGTGTCAGACTGTATTTTTCTGGGTTCCAAAATCTCTGCAGATGGTGACTGCAGCCATGAAATGAAAAGATGCTTACTCCTTGGAAGAAAAGTTATGATCAACCTAGATAGCATATTGAAAAGCAGAGACATTACTTTGCCAACAAAGGTCCGTTTAGTCAAGGCTATGGTTTTTCCAGTAGTCATGTATGGATGTGAGAGTTGGACTGTAAAGAAAGCTGAGTGCTCAAGAATTGATGCTTTTGAACTGTGGTGTTGGAGAAGACTCTTGAGAGTCCCTTGGACTGCAAGGAGATCCAACCAGTCCATTCTGAAGGAGATCAGCCCTGGGATTTCTTTGGAAGGACTGATGCTAAAGCTGAAACTCCAGTACTTTGGCCACCTCAAGTGAAGAGTTGACACATTGGAAAAGACTCTGATGCTGGGAGGGATTGGGGGCAGGAGGAGAAGGGGATGACAGAGGATGAGATGGCTGGATGGCATCACAGACTTGATGGACATGATTTTGAGTGAACTCCTTGAGTTGGTGATGGACAGGGAGGCCTGGCGTGCTGCAGTTCATGGGATTGCAAAGTGTCGGACACGACTGAGTGACTGAACTGAACTTAAAGACATTTTGGTTGTCATAACAATCAGGTGGGGACTAGGGAGCTGGCGGTGGGGAGAGAATGGAGGAGGAGCAAAGGGGGTTGCTACTGGCATCTAGTAGTTAGAGAACAGAGATGTTGCTAAACATCCTGCAGTGCAGAGGACAGCACACTGCCCACCCACCCCCCATGACAAAGAATGTTCTGGTCCAAAATATCAGTAGTGCTGAGGTTGAGAAACCCAGCCCTGAATTGATTCTTGTCAAATAAAATCTGCTGACATACCTCAAAAACAACTATTTTGGGCAAACTTTTTTGCATAAGGCTCATCTTATTTCCCCAGTCACACAGAATATACTTACCACTGCCTGTGTGTACCGCTTTCTCCCTGGGTCCTATGACTTAATTTGCTACTTGTAGCTTCTTCTTTTCTTTTTGATTTCTTCAGGCTGGGTTTCATGGTTCTTCCATTGATCACTTTTAGAAGAGCATGAATCATACTGAATTGTTGCTTATCTAGCTCCTCCACTCCACTGTGAGCATCCAGAGGTTAGCGAAACTATGCCCCATAGGGTCAACAGAAGCTGGTAACTAACCCATATTCTTGAGCTTTATCTTACAGCTTGCTAAAAAACCCCTTGCTTGTAGCCTGCCTTCACTGAGCAAGGCTTAATTATTTTGTTGCAAATTGCATATCCAGCAAGCTTCATAGCTTAAACCACAAGATGCTTGACGGAATTGTTTTCCGGGAACTTGGAGTCAGCTGGGTCTAGTCTGAATTCCAGCCTGCTAAGACTGGTTGAGACCACTGAACCTAAAACTGGGCATGCACAAGTGTTCCATAAATAACCTTTGGACATCAGAGGGCCAAAAACTGTATCCCCAGATCATGGTAAGTGCCTCCATTTTTGAATATGCATATCATGAAAGTCGCTCAGGCGTGTCTGACTCTTTGCAACCCCATGAACCATGCAGTCCATGGAATTCTCCAGGCCGGAATACTGGAATGGGTAGCTGTTCCCTTCACCAGGGAATCTTCCCAACCCAGGGATCGAACTCAGGTCTCCCACATTGCAGGCGGACTCTTTACCAGCTGAGCCCCAAGGAAGCCCTACATACCATGAAGAAGCATGTAATTCAGATACTCCTGTTCAGAACCTGATCGCTTCATCTTTTCCCACCCTCAGTCATCTTTCCCCACACCTGAGACTACACTGTTTCTTTATCTCTGAAATATCCCAAACTCCTCCCTTTGGAGAGGCAGATTTGAGATTTATTCTCTCATTTTCTTGCTTGGCTGCCTTGTAGATAACTCCTTTCTCTGCTGCACATCTTGGTGCCTCAACATTTGACTTGCTGAGCTTCTAACCAATGAACCTGGTTCAGTAACATCAGGAACTGGGTCTTTTTTTGAATCCTCAGCACCCAGTGCAATGCTTGGTATGTAGGGGATGGGTCTGAATACAACCAAGTTCCTCTTCTTATTTCATTTCATGAGTCCTGCAGAGCAACCAGATTTGTTCTCAAGCCAGTGAGTTCATTGCAGCTTTCCTGACTTTCCCTTTTCTGTACCCTTTGCCTTACCTGAAATTTGGTTCTTTAATGTTTCTGTCTCCACTGATATCACTGCCACCTGTTCTTTAAGGCCTACCACATGTATGGGGCCTGGCGTTATCTTAGGTCACTTTCAGCATAATCTTTATGAAGAAGGTATTATCCATATTTGATAGGTGAAGAAAATGATGCAAACAGTGTTGAGTGACAGGTAAGGCAAGACATTCAAACACTCACAAGGTAGGCAGCTTGGCTGGACCTTCCCCACCTGATTCTCGTCTTCTCTGTTAGCTCTGCTATCTCCTTCCGGAAGGCACCCTGGAGATTGTTTAGTTTGCCCCTCAACTCTTATGAGTAAATTGTAAATTGTTTAGGGTAACACAGGTGGTTAATAGTGGGAGTCACACCTAGAACCCAGAACTCCAGATTCAAATGCAATTTTCATGCACCACATACCATACCCAACACTTGCTTTGTATGAAGTAAGCCGCAGTAACTCCTCAAGTCTCCAGGAATCCTGGAGGGTTAGTAGAGTCAGGACACATGGGGAAGCCTCAGGGAGCAGTGAGCTGAGTTGCAGAAGTCTAATTATGCACAGCCTAGGCAGGTTCTCATCCAAAGATTTCCTCTTTGGATGAGAAGATACTGGTATATTTTAAGTATGGGAATGAGTGGAACACTCACATGTGAATTTTAAAAAGCTCACTGTGTAGAACTGGAGACTGCATTGACTACAGAGTGACAACTTAAGATATATTTGCGGTCCTTCAGGTGAGATGAGAGATGGGGGTAGCCAGGATCATGTTGTTGGAACACTTGGAGAAACAAATGGACTGGAGACACGCTTAGGAAGCAAAATCACCAGGATTTGGTCATAGACTGCCTGTAGGGTACGAACCTTGGCTATAGCATTATCTTGACTAAGATAATTAAGTCTTGATTTGTTTCCTCATGGATGAAAGGTAGATAAAACCTACTTCGAGGGATTATTAGTAAAAAATTAAAATCGCTGGCACACATTAGATATCAACAAATGTGTTTATTACTATTTATACGTTTTTTTAAAAACTTCTATGACCTTTAAATACAGAATGGGTAGGATGTGAAGTAACCTGTCAATGTAGGAAGATTTATCTCTTAAGGTCCTGTTAGCCTCGTGCCTCACTAGCTCGCCTCTTGCTCAGTGGGAACAAGAGGCAAAGAACTGTGAAAATGCACCGTAGTTCACAAAGATGTGGTGAAGTGCCCTGCAAATCTGAGAGGGGTCTACCTACGGCCAAATCCTGACAATTTCACTTTCTGGCCGCAGACCTCTCATCCTGCATTGGTGTTTTAGACTACGTGGTAAAAAGGAGCGAGTGAGGGGCGGGGGCGTGAGCAAAGCAGGATGGGGGCGGGGCGGGAAGGCTGGAGGCACAGAGTCCTGCGCGGCGGCCGAGCCACCGCCTCCGCCTCCACCGCGGTCCCCGCCCCCCTTTCCGGGGCAGCTGTGCGTGACGCCACGAGGAGGCGGAACCTGCCGAGGGATGGTAGGCGGGGCCAGTCGCGGGGCGGGGCGGGAGGCGGGTGCGTCGCCCAGCGCAGGCCGCGGCGGCCGCCGAGTAGCTAGCCGCCGTAGACTTACCCCGGCCCGCACCGAAAAGGTGATTGCCAACCCTGCGCCCACTCCTCAGCCCCCGGCGCATAAACGCCGGGGCCCTGGGGGGTTAGCCGCTTAGGGAGCTGGCCGCCCGACCCTGACCCTCGCAGTGAGCCAGAGCCCCCCGGCCCAGGCGCACACGGAAGTGGTGAGTGTCACCGAGTGGAGGTAGGGAAGCCTGCGGCGGCCGTGGGCAGCGAGACTAGGGGCTCTCAGCCGGGCACTGGTGGGAGACGCGGCTGCCCCTCTCGGGCCTCGCGCGCCGCGCACCCTGGGTCGCTCCTCGCGCTGGACCTGGGGGCCGGGCCGGGCCGAGGTTGGAGCGGGCTGGGAAGGCGGGGGATTTCCAACAGAGCAGAGCCGGCTGGCGGCGGGGAGATCGGGGGCCGGGGCCCCCCAGCCCCGAAGGGGAAAGGTTAAGGTTCTCTGCCCCCTCCCCCAGAGTGCACACCAAGTTTTCATAAACAAGCCTGGGACGCGCTGACATCCTGTTTATACCACCCGGAGATACAGGCGCGGGGTTGAGGTTTGACGTCCCTCGCTCTTGAACCGAGAACTTGACCGCCAGCCTTTTGGCAGAATTGCCGGGGAGCGGGAGGAGGATTTTTCAGGCCTCAGGACGGATGCTGAGGGTCTTAGCCTTTGACTTCTTTGCCATCTCAGCGAAGGAGAGTTTCTAGGATTTGGGGCCCTGTTTGGGGCAAAGGGGCGTCTGGGGACTCAGGAGACGCCCCCTCCCCTTTTAGGTTCTTTTGGGACTCGGGCCCCAGGCAACCGGCGAAAAGTGTGAATGACGCACCCTGGGCTGAAGGGCCAGGGAAGAGGAACAGTGAAGAGCCGTGCGGCAAATAGTGAATCCTTCTGTAAAGGGTCTGCTTAACCGAAAGTGGGGCTGGTCTCTGGCTCCTTGTCTAACTCCTCAGACTCCGTCCGCGCGCGGCCGTCAAACATCAGAAAAGAGACGTCGCTTTAGCAGGACTAGTAAACACCCCCTTGTAAGTCACTCCCCAAGGTTCCAGGGATGTGGACGCCTTGGATATGTGTTTACCGAGGAACTTCTGTAGGAGACTAGAAAAAGGGTATGATTATTACCAGGTGTTCTGCACCCTTTTTTTTTTTTTTTTGTATGGCATGTTCTTTGTGAATTCCTTTGTGTCCATGGCAAGAGGACCCCGTCCCCGTGCCACTTCGCTTAATACGTGGCTGTGAGCTGTTTTCTGTCCCTGGTTGGATACATGCTATTAACTTTTTTTTTTAGGAGTCCAGGAGTTTTCTCTCTGTGGCAGTTTACATCTGTATAAAATTGTCATTACTTTTTTTCGGTGGATGAAAGCGTTAAAAACCTGACATAGTTAAGTAATGAGTATAATGGAGAAACAAATGTGATCGTCGAGTGTTTGGTTGTTGGCTTTTTTTTTTTTTTTTTAAGAAATTTGCGTTATGGGCATTTACAGACTGGAAAAAAATATTTAAGATGAACATTTTATATTGATTAAATCTTTGTTCCTTCCTTTCCAAAACCCCATTTTGTGTTGTTTCTGGCTTTTGCTTTGGGTGACTGTTTTTCAAGACCAGGCAGTCGTTTTTATTGAAGGATCAATGTGTTCTTCTGTACTTTGTGGTGAAGGTTAATGGAGGCTACAAGGGTACCAGACACTTTGGGTACAATAGGCATTGTAATATGGAGAAAATGTCTCCTATGTATAGATCCAGATCACATTTAAAGACGCAAGTGCATCATACCTACAAGATTATGAACAGTGTGAATAGGAATAATCACAACCTCTTAACTCTCCGTGTTGTATTAGCTAAGCACTGTATCTTAGTTTCTCTAAATACCAAAATGTATTTTTTTAGTACTAGGATTGCAGTGTGACACTTCGTATTGAATAAAGCTAGTTTAGTTTCCCCATTCCACAATATACTAATTGCTTATTATTATTGGGAAATGATGATAGAGGGTGAATAAATTATACATACATAGATAAAATAATTCAAACATTTCCCAAAATATAACTATGTTTCAATTTGTTGTAATTTAGTCAGTCTTAATATCAATTTGGCTAATGCTCTATATGTGTTTATAATTATCTCTGATCAATTGGTATCTACCCTTTGCAGGTTTAAAGTGTTCAGGGGAATTAGCTTGCAAAATGTTTTCAATTCAGGCATTTGCTAAAAAGCTGGTGAAAGTAAGGAATTTTGAGGGCAGAATTGCTTTTTGCAGGAAAAGGGACTCTTTAAATGACATGAAGAAATGCTTCTAAATGGGATAATGAAATCTGCAAGTTTAGATTCTGGGTTCACAAACACTAATGGTTTCAACTGCAGCCCAGAAATTCTAATAATGTTTTGAAGTTATCACTCAGTTTCTTCTGAATAGCTTGAAGTATATGTTTGGACAGAAACCCAGCTGAAGCAAGTGTTGAGAATGTGTAGGTTTATACCCATTTTAATAAAGGGGATTCTAAGGTATAGCTGCATTCATAAAGTTTATTAACAAAGACTGAAGTCTGTTTTTTGATTTTTTACCCTTTAAATGCACATTATTTTATATATCTTTATTATGTATATACTTATGTTCTAATGTGGTAATATGCTCTTAGAAGATATATCATCTGAGATGTGAGTGTTTATACAAGGAAATTTTTCTTGTCTGTTTTCACATTAAAAAAACTATTTTAAGTGTATAGAGAATTGATTAATTAACTGAATCTTGCTGAGCAAGCAGCGTCTGATGGTCTGTGATTTATCATGGCCCAGTGTTCTGTCGAGCCTTATCAGAGAATAAAGATACCAGAAAAAACCTTGTACATTCTTTTGGACCAGTGTCCCTCAGCTGGGTATAATTGTGCGCCTAAGGAGGTATCTGCAGTTTCTGGAGACATTGTTAGTTGTTAGAACTGTCAGGGTGTGGTGGGAGTGGGAGGAGGCAGTGTTACTCGTGTCCAGTGGGTAGAGGTCAAGGATTCTGTTCAGCATCCTACAATGCATGGTGCAGCCCCCTACAGCAAAGAATTCTTTGGCTCAAAATGTCAGTAGTGTTGGGCTTGAGAAATTGTGCTTTAGCCAAGTGGGTAACAAGATCCTGGCTTCTGTCATGGCAGGCTGCTTCACTCAGGCACCTGTTTTCTTCATCTGTAAAATATCCACTTTGGCTGTCACACAAAGCTGTTGGGAAAAATTACAAAAATAATGGATGGAAACCATGAAGTGCTGTGCAAATTATAACTATTGTGAAGAAGTGATTTTTTTTAAATTGAAATACGGTTGATTTATAGTGTACTGATCTCTGCTGTACTGCAGTGACTCAGTAATACACACATAGACTTTTTAATATTCTTTTCCATTATGGTTTATTAAATGTAGTTCCCTGTGCTATACAGTAGGACCTTGCTATTTATCTATCCTACATATAATTGTTTGCATCTGCTAATCCCAAACTTTCCCATCCTGCTCCCTCTTGGCAATCACTTATAGAGAACCCCCTTGGTTCTTTGTAAGATGTGATTTTTTAAAATAAATGAATTGTTAGATATACTGGTTGTTGAGGAGGAAAGGGGGTACAATATGTTGAATGCCAAGATTGGATAGTTTGGTGTTATTCAATTCTTCCTTCATTTTATAGGGTAGAGGATTTACTTAATGTAGTTTTATTATTATTAGAACATAAAATTTTTATCTCTATTATTTCTTTAAATGTAAAGATTTTCTCATTTAACACATTGTGAAAAAAACAAAAACAAAAACAAAAAACACATTAGACCATAAAGCAGAAAGTATAGGAGAAAAGTCAGCCATGGCCCACTCCCTTACCCATTTAAGGACAAGTGCTTATCAGTTTTTTGTCTATTAGAGTCATTAATGCAGGAGAAGAGTTAACTATGGAAAAAGCAGCAGCTGGTGACCAGGGAAGGTGCTGTTTGCTTTTGTGCCCTTCATTTTTTTCCCTAATAATTATGTACAGTCAGTTATGTTATAGAAGACATTAGAGGAATTGGTTCTTTGTTTTTGTACTTTGTCAGCTGCCCTCCACCCGCCTTCTTGTTTGGCATGCTGTTTCCTCTCTGCTTCTTGCTCTCCACTCAGCTAGGTGTGCCACTGTTGCTTCCTGTCTCGAAAACCCTATGGTAACATAGCAGCTGCCATGTTGAAATGACCGTGTTTCAGGGCAGGAAACTACTTCCTATGAGTATTCTTTCCTCTGAAGTGCACCAGTTTTTTTTTGGCAGTTTGAGGCAACAAGAAAGCATAAAAGTTTTAAGTTCATTTCCGTGGTATATTTACTTCTGAGGTTTTATGATCTGTGGTTCTTAACAGCTATCAGTGGGCACACCATTTTTCCTTGGTGCTCTGAGTAAACTGCCGAATGCCCAGTCAAGCCCTGCTTTAGAAGCAATGAAAATTTCTTTAAGTCTGCTCTAGACAGAAGACTGAGCTGGTCTTTGTTGGGATTTTTTTAATCTGTGGTAACTGAATTTACTTATCGTTAATATTCACACAGCACTCTGTTGCATTCCTTTATTCATTTAGTAAATACTTTTTGAGCTCCTGTTGTGAGCCTCAGGGAGGGAGTAAACAGAAAAAAACAGGCAAAAATTCTACTTTTATAGAGTTTGGTGGATGATCCTTTGTATGTTCATAGAGTCTTCGTTGCAGGTTATGCACATAAAAATAAGTAAATCCTGCATTATAGAATGTTTCCTGGAAACTATCATGGTACTCCTTTAAAGTCAGAGTACCAAGTAGCTCCCCCCTTGTTCCCCACTTTTTATAGATTCATTAACTCATTCTTTGTATATACAAACATCTCTTTGGTACAAAGTTCCTGGCAGATGGATAAGACAGTTCATATGGAAACAAGCCTGCTATAAATATAACACAGTGTGGTTGATGTTATAGTAGAGGTCAGAGTTAAGAGCACTTTAGCCCCTGAAGAGAGCTGAATCCTTCTTGGAGCCCTTGTCTGATGCTTTTTTTTTTTTTTTTCCCCTGGCTGCTCCGAGCAGCATGGGCATGTGAGGTCTTTAGTGACCAGGGGCTATCCCCACGCCTCCTGCAGAGGAAGCCAGAAGCCTTAACCACTGGACCACCAGGGAAGTCCCTCCAATGCTTTTTTTTTTTTTTTAAGAAAATCATTTGAGTTGGGCTTGAGGAGTAAGTAGGAGTTCTTTTCCTTAGGGGTGGATGGAAATTGAGGCAGAGATAGAGCATGAGCAAAGGCACAGAGGTGGGCATGTACATGTGGGTGACCAATTTGGAGGTGGCCACAGTGACCAGAGCAGGGTACTGAGAGGCAGCAGAAAGAGGCTGGGCTTGGACGTGCAGGATGGGGCCAGGCTCTGAAGACTACTCAAGTCTCTGAGCGTTGTGAGTTCAGAGACCGTGGCCCATGTTGAATGAATGAACTGGGAAGATGGGAAGCCATTCATAGTTTTTGAGCTTCAGAATAGCATCATTAGAAAATGGAAGTACCCACAGTTCTATAAAGGATCAGCTTCATTTGACCGTTGTGCAACTGTTCATCCTCTGCATCACAGAAAATGGTCCTTACTATACACTTTTATCAATTGTTCAGAAGACTGCTAGGAAATAGAAATACTTAGAGTCAGAATAGATGTCATTAAGTCCATGTGTGTTTTCCTTATAGTAGAGTAAAATTTTATTTTGCTTTGCTTTTAATATATAAAGGATTTGTAGACAATTAACCTAACTGATTCTCAAAGCAGTAGGAGATTAAATACAACAAATGCAAGAGATGGGAATTGTTAAGAGGGTGAATACAGGAAGGTCCATTGTCTGAGGCAGGCAGTGTTAATTTTTTATATTGGAAGTGAATGAGGAGAGGTTTATGAAAAGCAGAACCTTAACTCAAAAAGTGAAGCACCCTGTGTGGGGCCATTTAGTGGAGAGGCAGAGCCATCATAAATACCATAGCATATTGAAGGTGTCATTCTCACAACACAGTACAGTAATTGGTATGGAAAATGAGCAAACCATTAAGAAGAGAAGAGTTCAAGTTGTGGAGCATAATGGAAATGAGGCCAGGTACTTCTGGTCTCTAGGAGAAAAGGGCAGCTTTAGGGGTTGAGAGATATGCAAGTGGTAGGCAGAGGTGGGGGTGGAGTAAGAAGCTGCTGTCACGATTGCAATAGGACAGCCTTGAAGAAAGAGCTTTCTTCAGTGTGAAAACCTGGTGAGGAATCTTTGCTCGGCAGGAGGAGCTTTCACTCTTCAGGGAAAGTGACTTGAGTGATCTACCTCTGCAAACCTAAGGAGGGGAGCTGTGGCTTTCTGTGGAGAAGGTGATGATAATTGCTGGAACCCACCAGTGAGGAGAGGAGAGAGACTAAATCAGGTCAACTTAGTTACACGTCTAGATAGTACACAGACAGACTTACTGTCTTGTTTTTTATGTAATCTGTGTTTTTGGAGGCTCTGGAGCTGGACTGTTTAGTTTGATCCTAGCTGTGAGAATGTGGGCAGGTTATACCTGTTTCCTTATCCATAAAAGGAAGTTGAGGTAGTACCTACCTCTAGGATTATTTGAATATTGAGTGACTGACTACACCTAAAGGTTTGGGAGTGGTGCCAGGCACATGTTGTGGTGTTAAACATTTGTTGGCTCTCTCGCTTTCTTTTTTTTTTTTTCCCCTTCTAATTGGTGAATATGCTTTGTGTTAAAAACAAAGAGTTCAAATTATGTCCAGAATGCTGTAAGATGGTAGGAAAGTGGACCCACTAAATAGAAAACAAAGAGTAGCTGATTCATTCAATATTAGAAAGGCTTCAGTTAGAAATGGATAAATAAAAAATGTTTAGGCACCTAAAGAAGACATTTTCTCAAATCTAGAAGAGTTCAGTATGTAGACAGCCCCAAGGTGGTAAATAAATTAAGTTTTGCCCCATTTTTAACATTTTTAAGAAAAAATGAGAAACAAAGGTGCTTTTAATTTAACTTTAAATGCCATCCAAGGTATATAATTTGGTAGGAATGTATTAGGCTTTCTGGGAAAGTCAGTATAAAAATACTGTGTTGCTCTCCCTGATTCAGTTTACTTAGCGAGTGGTGAGCTGTTGGCAGAGGGGCACCAGCATACCTGTTTGTAAAATGGTGTCTTTAGAGTTGTGTAGAAGCTTAAAATCTTATAAATCAGGTAATGTCCTAGGGAATTTGCTGCTAAGGAATTATAAACGTTTATGAGAACTCTTAAATAATGTTGTTTCCCCTGAGTGCTGTTTTTATCAAGTTTCTTTTTCCATGTATGTGTTGCATTTTCCTAAAGCAAGACTTACCTAAAATATAAAATTGTACAAAAGTTGGCCCTTCTTCCCTTCCATTGTGAATATATCTATATTTCTTTCTCAGTAATGTCTATGTTGCATTTATTCATATTCTTAAGAACAGTAGTTGTCATATGGTTGGAAAGGCACTCTTGATGATAGGCTCATTCCATGTGCTCTGAGTAACAAAGAAGTTAGCTGTCTCTTCTCCTTGTCTTCGCATTTGACAAGGAAAGTGACGGTAAAACTCCCTAGTTTTTACTGGGGAGGTGATGCGTAAGGTAGGGAAGTCCAGCTCACATGGTGAACAGGCTGACTGACCTATAGATATTAAAAACAAATAAATTTAGGTCTGTTAAATCCCAGGTACGTTGGGTAATTCAGACAAGTTGAATGTATAAAGCAGAAATAGATAAGAACACTTTGTAGTTAATGCAACTCTTGTTTTAAATGGTGTCTTAAAGGGCTTAAGGGTATTAGAACTGACAGCAGTTTATTCAGTTAAGCACAGTTTTATCTGCAGGCTTATTTGCACAGTTAATTTGCTCAGACTGTAGCAAGGCTGTAATTTATAGTGATTTTTCAATTAATAGAATTTAAAATAATCTTTTATGTTACAGTGGGAGAAAAGAGAGAAGAAAAAAAATCAAGGAGAAAACAATCTGCCAAATGTGTATTTTTCCAGCGAAAAATCTTATTGTAAAACTAGCTGAATGGACCATACAACAGGGAGGCAGATAGATGAGATTATATCATAAAGAGGTACTCGGGGTGTTTGGCCAAGTACATCTGCAAATCCACTTCAGGGCTAATTCACAAAATACAGATTTAAAAAGGAAGATGCTTTAATGCCTATATTTAATATTCTGAATGATTTTGTTCAGTTAAAGTCATCTGTAAAACTATGGGCAAGTCTGTTAATCACTGTATGTCAGTTACCTCATTGGGAAGATCATCTGATATATGATGATACCTCAAAACACCCCCCCCCCTTTTTTTTTTTATATATTTAGAATGACCTTCACCTAGTTGCTCAGAAGTAGGAAGGGGAGATCAGAGGAGGCCAGACTGGCCTGAACATAAATTGTAAGCCTACCTGATGTGGGATTTGGGAAGTAATAAGCCACTTGTGATGCATAAACTGCTTGAGATAAAATTGCTCTTGGGTTTTCATGTTCATTCCATTACTTATCCATTATCTGTAGATTGTATATTATGTGAGAACATGATGGGCCTGATTCCTGCCCTCAGAAGCTGCCTGGCTAGTAAAAGACACAATACTTAAACAGTTACACAACTGCTTGTTACAAGAATGCTGAGTACCTGGGGAGATGTTTTAGTTTGGTGTAAAGCAGAGGTGGGGGGCAGTAAGAAGAGGGGGTCTTTGTGATTTTTTTTTTTTTTTAATTGCAATATGAAGAGTGAAAGAGCTAGCCAGGCCAAGAGGCTGTGGAGGTTTTCCAGCCAGAGGAAACTGCACAAGGGATCTGAGGTGAAACCAACACTGGAGTAGAGAGGATAGAGGGCCAACTGGCGAATTGGAGCCGCCCGCAGGGCCTTAGCCTAGCGCGGCAGGGGGAGTTGAAGGCTTTAAGACGTGGGTTACAGGGTGGGACTGGAGTCACTGTATGACACACAGGATTCCCCACCCCACCCCTGGGAGCACCTCTGCCCACTCTGCTACCAAGTGCCTTGAAAGTCTTACTTCCTCCCATGTACTCATTCTTTAACCCTTTGCTATCTGACTACCATCTTCACACTCTTAAGACTTGTTTGAGGTCACCAGTGACCTTTTTGCTGTCACACTGAGGCCTTTTTAATGCACTTATCTGAGACATTTTGATGCTGCTAAACACTCCTTCCTGAAAGATGCCCCACCCCACTGCTGTCTGGCTTCTGAGACACAATACTCCTTTCCTTTCTCTCCTTGTCTTTGTTATCTTCTCTTAGGTGTCTTCCCTTCCTCTTCTCTCTCTCCTGCCCCGTCAAAGACTTTCCTAAAGGTTCTGCGAATGGCAGATCTTATGTGTTCCTAGAACTGCAAGTGACCTGCTTTCACCTGTGTTCCAATTGTCTCTTTTATTCATATTCCTTCTTCTCCACTCCCTCTTTGCCCAAATACTGACTGAGCAGCTTTAGGCAACTGTTCAGGGCACTGGGGACAGGAATAAGAGGTAGGGTCTCGTTCTTAAGGTGCCAACATTCAAAGATCTTAAACATGGTAATTAAGAAGATAATTTCGGGTGAGGATAAAGAAACAGTATGGTATGGGTAGAGAATGCTTAGGTAGGCAGGAGAGGGGCTGCCTCTGAGGAAATGACATTTGGGCTCAGACTGCAGGAGCCAGGCCATGCTAGGACCTGGAGGAAGAATACCAGGCAGAGAACAGCAGGTGCCTAGGCCCCATGGTGGGATGAACTTTCCATTCCATGGTTGGCTTGCTTACCTGAATGTCTTGTTGATACCTCCCGTTTAACTGCTTCAGAATTGAGAGCATCTTTTTCTGACCCAGCCAACCAGTGGGTGATTTCTCTGTTCCTCTTAGTACTGTGTCTATGCATAGCCCTGAAAATCAGTGGTTAGAAAACTTTTCCTGTAGAAAGGAAGACAGTGAATATTTTCAACTTTGAGGATCGTGCCACTCTGTGACAACTCCACAATTCGGCAGCTGTGTAACTAAAGCAGACACAGACAACATGTAAACCAACGGGTGTGCCTGTGTTCCAGGAGAACTTTATGTGTGGACGCTGACATTTGAGTGTCCACTTGTCACAAAATATTTTTTCCCCAACCATTTAAAAATGTGAAAATCGGGGACTTCTGTGGTAGTCCCGTGGTTAAGACTCTGCGCACTCCCAATGCAGAGTGTGTGAGTTCAGTTCCTGGTTGGGAAAGTTCCACATGCTGCGTGGTATGGCAAAAAAAAAAAAGTAAAATTTGTACACTTCTTTGCTGTGGAAAACAGGCGGGAGGCCAGGCTTGGCATGTGGACCCAAGTGTGCTGACCCCTGCCTTGTTTCATCTTGGTTTCTCTCCCTCCAGCCCCCAGTTCAACAATTTGCCAGACCCTCTCAGTGTCCCTCCCAGTGTGTGGCTCTTCTCTGCTATTCCCTGCCTCTGGCCTAGCTTTCCTTTCATTACCTGGGTGATCACAGTAGTCTCCAACCCAGTCTCCCTCCCTCCAGCCTTCCCCTGCCTTCTATCTTCCCCACAGACATTGGAGAATCTTCATGCAGTTGACTCATGTCATAGAATTTCCCGGACTGCTGCCTTTATAAGCTCTATTGTCTGCGGAAAACAGTCCGAATTCCACCTTTGTGTAGTATTCAAGAGTCCCTGTCATAAGATCTCAGTTTTTCAGCTTATTGTCCCATTTCTTTCATCTACGCTGTGCCCAAATAGATGGTTCACTATTTTACATTTGTGCCTCAAACATTTCTCATACTTTTTTCTGCTTCCTCACCCTCTGTGGACTTTGCCCATGCCTTGTGCTCTCCGTCTGTCACACTTCTGTGACTATCAGGGTCCCTCCGCCTCGAGCCCCAACAGAAGGCGTGTGCTATATACACTTAGTTCCTTGGCTGCGCGCAGTCCTTGTGTTCGGCCTTGTGCTGCAGTTCCTTTGTAGACTTTCCTCCACTGTGCAGTCCCAGGGTTCTTGAGGACAGGGACTTATTCCCTGTAATATCCCCTTTCACAGACGGTACATGGTTGTTTATTCAGTAAATGCTAAATCCTGTGTAAACGATTTGTAGAGGCTCAAAGGGGGAACATTTTTACTAGGAATGTGACCACATTAAATCCTGACTCTACGCCAGTCCAGGTTCGATGCACTATACTGGATGCTTGGGGCTGGTGCACTGGGACGACCCAAGGGATGGTGTGGGGAGGGAGGAGGGAGGAGGGTTCAGGATGGGGAACACATGTATACCTGTGGCGGATTCATTTCGATATTTGGCAAAACCAATACAATACTGTAAAGTTTAAAAAAAAAAAAAAATCCTGACTCTTATATGAAGTAGTACAGTTTTGTGAAAGATCAAATATTTTGGAAGACTACTGTGATATTCTTGGTCCTGTCATAAGTTTTAATGTTCCTCTTCAGGAATTGATGTTTCCTTTTGTATAAAAGAAAAAGAGAAAGACTGCTCAGTAAATCATGTTTCCTTTCCTGAAAACTCAAGGCCAAGTTATTTGCTTATTTTAGGCTGCTGTTCATTTTTCTCACAGTAGTTTCCCTGCCTCAGTCTTCCACCAGATCACTTGTCACATGTATTAAATACATTTAATGAACGGTTCTGGTGTATGTGTGTGTGTGTGTATGTGTGTGTTTATGTGTATAAGAAGCCCCAACTTTTGGTGAGAAATAGGAATTTAAATAAAAAATACTAGGCCCCTGTTTTACGCAACCTGATGTGACTTAAAGATGGTGAATATCTTAGAAGAAGCAGGGAAAAAGGCCCTGGGGCAGTACGGGAATCCTGATGTGAGTGTCTTGTGCTCTTTTGGGGAACCTGTCCTTCGGGTAGCTCACGTCTCCCAGGTTTGTGGGGCCTGTGGCACATCTTGTCAAGTGCTAAGGAGGGGGAGCAAGAGGATGAGACTCAAGATTAGTAAGCTTTTACTACGTGTCAGCTGTTTACGTGCTTTGCATTTGATATTTAATTTAATCTTTTAATAGCCAGAGAGGTGAATCTTAATGGCATCATTTTCCAGATGAGCAAACAAAGCTAATGGCATAGTTGAAATTCAAATTTGCAGCACTCTGATTTAAAAAAAAAAAAGCTTTCTACTCTTCCTTCTCCCCCCCTAGCTTTACCGAGATCCAATTGGAAGACACTTTAACTCTTAAAAAGGCCTTCTTTCTATTGTCTTGTCACTTCCTCCCTTTTATTTCTGGCATTTACATGAGAACCCGAGGAGTGTGGTGCTACCCTCCTTTCCAGCCTGATGCTTCTGGAGCAGTTTCAGGCTTTAGGAGAAGTGTCTCTAGCCACCTGTGTTGTGTTTGGTATTGTTAGATGCTAAGTAATGAAGATCTGAAAGGATTGTTTTTTGTGGGGGGATGAGGGGTGAGGTGAGATGGGCTAATTGGGAGATTAGATTGAGATGGGTGAGTTGGGTTAATTTAGCAGTCCTAAAGATAATTTAGTATTTTCCTGTGAAATATTTTTGACATTTTAAAATCAAACTCGACTTTCTGTTACTTTATATTACTTGGTTATTGTATAACATGTCCCATGATTACCTGTTTAGATCTGAGTATTCTAGATGTGTGATGAAAAGCATTCTGGACTTGGAACCAGGAGGAGCTGGTCTTAGGCTTTCCTCTGACACTGTGATTTTGGGCTCCCAATTGATCCTCACTTTCTCTCAACTATGAAAGTGAAATTTGCTCAGTTGTCCGACTCTTTGCGCCCCCATGGCCTATACAGTTCATGAATTCTCCAGGCCATAATATTGGTATGGATAGTCTTTCCCTTCTCCAGAGGATCTTTCCAACTCAGGGATCAAAACCAGGTCTCCCGCATTGCGGGCAGATTCTTTACCAGCTGAGCCACAAGGGAAGCCCAAGAATACTGAAGTGGGTAGCCTATCCCTTCTCCAGGGGATCTTCCCCACCCAGGAATTGAACTGGGGTCTCCTGCATTGCAGGCGGATTCTTTGCCACTGAGCTATCATGGAAGCTGTGAAGTAGATTTACTAGAACCTGTTACCATGGCTGTTTTGTGAAGGTTAAATAACTTAGTTCACCGTTTCAGACAGTGCCTGGGATTCAGTACCATTTAATAAATGTTAGTTACCTACTCCCACCCCAGATACTGAACATTGTCAAAAAGTCTGTAAATGATTATGTAATGTTTATATATTTATAAGTGGGAACTTTATTATTCAAGCTATAAACTTCTAATGCAGGAAACCCCCTTATGTTAATAGCTGGTTCCCACTAATATACAAAAGCATCAGTATAAGATAATGGTTCGGACTTCCCAAATCTGGAACTAGTGTCTGTGGGTTTGAATCCTACTTGATTTTACAAACTGAGTTTATTTTACTAGTAAGTTATTCAACCTCAGTTTTCCCTACTTCAGAATAAGGATAGCATACCTACTTTATAGGATTGTAAAGATTAAATGAGCACGTGTAATTGTATACCAATATCCTACAAGGTTTTACTACTGTTATTATTTGTTAACCTCCATCTTCTCTGTATAGACAGCCAATAAGTCAACTGGAAAGTTCCTGAGGTTCCGTCTCCTATCTTCTCTGATCAGGAGAATCCTCCGTACATCATAAACCTGTTTCCTCTGTCTCCAAGCTCTTCTTGTGCACTTCATTTTAGTTCATGCTACCCTTTTCTCATGTGTAGTGCACTTTCATCAAACTCCTTCTGTGTACATTTCTTGCCTAGACACTTAAATCTCTTTTTGTTTTATGTGAAAACCCAAACATTTTCTAATAATGATGATAATCCCAACTATGGATGCTTTTATTCTAAGGAGAATTAAAGGTGTGTAATCTCAAGCAAATGAAAAAAACGTACCAAATATTATTTATGAAATGCCTATTCTGTGCCAGTCATTCAGATTCGTAAACTGAGGCTTAGAATGGTTGGGTAACATGGTTCTTTCTGGCTGCAGCAATATTTTCTGCTTATTTGGCAGGGCAGCTGTATAGTGTTGCCGGTATTTTGTGTTCAATTAGTCTTTTGTGTGTTGGCTTGGAAACCTGACCACGTTTACAGTAGTGTGTACTGGGGGGAAATGAGCTCCAAATTTCAAATAACCAATTGGGAATGAATTTTTATAAAGACCCAACTGTTTATAAACTTGAGACTACCAGTGTACTTGTTGGAATATATTCCCCGCATTGCTAGACTTTAAGGCTTATGTGCCTTGCTTTATGGTACACACGTTATTGCACTAATTTGCTTAGTTGTCTGTCCTCATCCGTGGCTGACCTTTGTATCCCCAACCGCTACCATTGTGTTTGCCACATAGTTGGGACCCTGTGAGGAGACCTAGTTAGTCCTCTTTAAAAAAATATCAATGATTTTTTATACTTCTCTGTAGCTAGATATATTTCAATTAAAAAAATCAATGTCAGATAACATTGAAAGAGGAATATTGCCGTGCAGTTAACAATCAGAAGAAAATACTGCTTTTGCTAGGCTGAATGGAGACATTTAAAGGTATTTGGGAGCCAGACACTTCTGAGAATATTGCTTTGATTATTGGGAGGCCTGGAAAGCTGTCAAACGAGTTCCTTCTTGGCTTGGAGTCTTGTTTACTTTTCTCAGGTTAGAACTGATAGCTCTGATGGTTTTAAGAGACCAAGGAGACAGGTCTGCTATGAAATGCCAGCATATTTAGTTCTAAGTTTATAGACATTTTCTAGCAGTTGTTGTTGAATGGTTTGTAGCTACACAATGACCATAATATCTTATAATAATTTTAAGAGTTCAAAGAAAGCAAAGCCACCCAGGGGCACTTCCTTTCCCAGTTTTCCAACAGAGAATCAGAGCACTTAGTGACTCAGCCAAGACGTCTGCGGGCCACCTCTTTAGTATCTGCTCAATTTGTGATTGAGTCATAAATGATACAGAAGGTAGTCACATGGAGAGCTTGGGTAACTAAATATGTACCCATTTGTTCAAATAGTTCTGAGAAGTCTAGATGTATTTGTGGATAGGAGATTTGGAGATTATCTGAGAGAAATTAGGATTATGTAGGGTTCAGCCCGTTACCCTGGACATTATGAAGGGCAGTGTCTTGTGGGAGAAGAGATACTAAACTGTTGTTTTGGGCCCTTACCACACTGGAAGTTGCAGAGGTCAGGGGCCAAGTCAGTCTTACTTACACTTCTAGTCTCAGTCAGCCTCGTGCCTGCAGGTGAGCAGCTGGTCAATAATAGAGTTTTATTGATCACGTGAATACCGGTGATAGACTTGTGGAAAGCCTGTTTGGTGGTTTGACTGGCATTTCTTTTTTATGTTATTTCTTTTGTCAGGAGAAAAGCCACTTTACAAAGTACACCAAATCTAATTAGACCTTAATGGATGTAACAGTTGTATTAAGAACAGCAAAAACAAAGAGAAGTCATTACTGATAAAAAAGTGCTCTCTTGTACAACTTTCATTTGAAACATTAAACAACTGAAATTCAGAGAGGCAAAGCGATTTTGAGTTAGCCCCATGCCCTTCCCTTACCCCCTGCACCCTGCTCTTAACCGGTTCTAGGAAACAGCACAGCCTGTAATGCCTCCCCTCCCACAGTCTGCTTGAGTCTAGCAGCTCACAGGTGCTTCTGTTGCCTGGTTCCACAGAACTTCCTGGAGGCCTGGTCTCAGGCCTGCTGCCTCTGGACACTGTCAAGGCTCTGTCCACACACCTGAGTCAGAACTGCCTGTCCTCGTCTTGTTCTTGTAGCAGGGCCTGCTCTTGGCACATTCTCACTGTGGGATTGAAGACTGGGAAGAAATTCAATCAAGGTGTGTATGGTTGAAACACGGTGCTTCAGCGCAGTCTGCTTAACCTGACTTGAGCCCCTGAGGAGAGAATAGTTTTCATTTTTTTTCCTTTTACCTTTTTCTTTAGACATTAAAAAGCTTCATTCAGGCTGTGAATTGAAAACTGTTTGTAACTTTTAAATTTTATATAAGAAAGGTACGTATTTTATGGGATCTACATCAATCTATATTTGGTTTTCTTTCTAGAGACATTAGGCCTTTGCATTTTAGTTGCTTCTCTAAAGAGTTATGTTTGGATTAATTTTAGATAATTTATTTATCCTATTTATGTTTGAAAAGTAGTTACAGTTTCAAATAGAATACTGTTAACCATTCTTGGATTTACTTTTAGAGAAGTCAGGGCCTAACATTGGCTCTTTGTAGGCAGTCATTAGAAATTTGCTATAGCTAATGCTGAATTCTTTAGAAATTTATTTAGCATTTTAAAGAAATTAAATAACATATTTGCATTTTATGAAAATTAGAAGTAAATAATAATTCTAAGATGTCACTCAGATAAACACTTTTGTTACTGTTTCAGTGTTTATGGTTTCAGCCTTTGTTTTGTGTATGTATGAATCTGTAAGTTAAAAAAAATTTCTAGGAGATAATAGAATGTAGTGCTACAGTCTGGTTTTCTCACCAAGTGACTTCTCACCCTACCAGGTAATAAATTTTGGTTAGGGCAACACCTTTTTATGGTATATGATATGGATGAATGAGAAATGCTGGACTGGGAGAAACACAAATTGGAATCAAGATTGCCGGGAGAAATATCAATAACCTCAGATATACAGATGATACCACCCTTATGGCAGAAAGTGAAGAGGAACTCAAAAACCTCTTGATGAAAGTGAAAGTGGAGAGTGAAAAAGTTGGCTTAAAGCTCAACATTCAGAAAACGAAGATCATGGCCCCCGGTCCCATCACTTCCTGGAAAATAGATGGAGAAACAGTGGAAACAGTGTCAGACTTTATTTTTCTGGGCTCCAAAATCACTACAGATGGTGACTGCAGCCATGAAATTAAAAGACGCTTACTCCTTGGAAGGAAAGTTATGACCAACCTAGATAGCATATTCAAAAGCAGAGACATTACTTTGCCAACAAAGGTCCGTCTAGTCAAGGCTGTGGTTTTTCCAGTGGTCATGTATGGATGTGAGAGTTGGACTATGAAGAAGGCTGAGCGCCGAAGAATTGATGCTTTTGAACTGTGGTGTTGGAGAAGACTCTTGAGAGTCCCTTGGACTGCAAGGAGATCCAACCAGTGCATTCTGGTTGGGATCAGCCCTGGGATTTCTTTGGAAAGAATGATGCTAAAGCTGAAACTCCAGTACTTTGGCCACCTCATGGGAAGAGTTGACTCATTGGAAAAGACTCTGATGCTGGGAGGGATTGGGGGCAGGAGGAGAAGGGGACGACAGAGGATGAGATGGCTGGATGGCATCACTGACTCGATGGCCGTGAGTCTGAGTGAACTCCGGGAGTTGGTGATGGACAGGGAGGCCTGGTGTGCTGCGATTCATGGGGTCGCAAAGAGTCGGACACGACTGAGCGACTGATCTGATCTGATCTGATGGATGAATGAATGAAAGTTTGTTTACCTAGCTCTAAAATATGTTGCATAGATATTGTTTGTTTTTCCTACCATAAGTAATCCTGTTATATATATCTTGTGCTTACGTTTTTGGGGAATTTTCTGATTATTAGGAGACTATATGGTATCGTTGCATGAAAGTTACTCAAATTTTAAAATTTTGGGTATTATTTATGCCATGATTTGGAAAGCATACACAGTACTTTAACAGAAATATCCCATGGCTGCCCAGTTGGTTCTCTAAGACAGTAAGTTCTGCAGGTTTCTTGACAAATAAATTGTTCTGTGGGCTGTGGGATGCCTGAGCAGTGTTTCTAACAGTTAGATCTTCCCCAGAGCACTGTAAACATTTTGGGCTGCCAGGTTCCAAGATTTGCTCTGGAGCTGTGAGATGAAGCCACCTTAAATAGCTGGAAAATAATTCTGGGGAAGAGACAAGCTTTGGTATTTTTATGTTTACAACGTGTGCTGCAGTGCACCTTTAAAACCCTTCCAAGTGAAGTAGGGTCATCTTTTCTTTTTTCCTCTTAGGATTAAAATGCTGGCTACTAATCTTTCATGACAAGAGAGAGGCTCAAGGCAGTTTCAGAAGATGGATCATTTCCTGATTAGTGGTTATAAAGATTTCACATGGATAGTATTCCCAGTGTTGTGAAGTTATTTTATTGGTCAGGTCTGCTTCAGTGAAATCAATAAGGCTAGTTTATCTTTGCAAAGTCTTGTGATAACAAGTTCACAACTACACTCCCCAGGGAGCACAGTTTATTTGTAAAATTTTGCTTCAGGCATCTCTCTTGCAGCCTATGTTGTGAGCCTTTCATATTCCAGATATGAAACTGGTTTGACATTAATTCCAAACATGACAGCTTTTTAGATATTCCGTTTGTGTAAGTCAGACAAAGTCTGCAGAGCTAGCACCATTTCTTCTCCTTTTATTTGCTTTTTCCATGTCTCCTGGTTTGCACAAGAGAGTCATTATACCTAGGCAATCATAAACCTTATTGATTAGCTTTATATTTAATAAAATTAGACCTTGTCAGTTATTAGTGAAAACCAAACCAAGGGAACCTGTAGTTATGGAGCATAGAGTTGAACAACAGGGAAAGGGCAAAGTTCTTCAAATAAGGCACAGATAAAAGATCTTATTTGTGTATTGTTCTGTTCTTTGTCATTAGTATTAGAATGTTCCTCCAAAGCCTCAGTTTTCAGAGTAATGCTTAGATATTCTCTTTTATGTTATACTTGAGATAATTTAGAAACACTTACATTTATAAATCTATTTCTGTTTTATGCATTGTATATCTCTCATTCTCTATATAATCTAGGTAGATTTAGATTGATAATTGTTTTTTCAATTATTTTTTCTTCTGAAATATAATGGTATTTTGACCTAACATGTTGATGTATTTACCAACAGCAAAAATTGTGTTATATTTGGAATTGGGCTTACTAAATGATGGAACTGTGTACTACTGTTGTAGTATGTGATACTGCAGATAAAATTTCCAAAGAAGCTTTGGAGAGAAAATTCTTGTTCAGGGTTGTATTGCTCAGTGAACTTTTCTTTTGGATGTCCCTATTCTCTTTTGGTGTCTGAGGATGGGGGGGAGGAGGTTTGCACAGGAAAGGTATTGGGATTTCTTGGCCCATGTAACTGGAGCTTCTTAAGGGGAGAGGAGGAGAATCTATGAGCTCCAGTGATGTCAAGGATGATCCTCTTCATTAGGAGTCCTCCTTGTTTCTGCTTTTCTTTCACCGGTCTCATTTCTTGCCACAGTGAGGTTTTTCTCCCACCGGCTCAAAAGAGAACAATTTGCTGCCCCAACGTGGTGTTCTTCTGGCTTCCATTTGTAAAATCTCTCTGAAGGACTCTTGCTTGGTCACCCTTTGGTCTCATAGAAGGACAGTGATTGGTCAGACCCGGGGCATCAGTGGGGGTCAGGGCAGGACACTGTGATCCGTAGATCCATTAGAACCACATGGGATGAGAAGTTTCTACACAGATAAAGACAGCAAGTGTCTAATGTCTTGAATTGGCAGTTAAAATTTTTGTTGATTATGGTAAAGTACACAACATAAAATTGACCATTTATAAGTTACAGTTTGGTAGTGTTATGTGCATTCACATCTTTGTGTAGCCTGTCTCCAGAATGCTTTTCATCTTGTAAAACTGAAACTTTGTACCCACCAACAACCTCTCCACTCCAACCTCCCCTCCCACTAGCCCTTGGCAACCCCCATTCTACTTCCTGTCTCTATGAATTTGACTAAGCCAGGTACCTCATTTAAGTGGAATCATACAATATTTATCCTTTTGTAATTAATGTATAATTTTCTCAAGGTTCATCCATGCTTCAGTGTGTGTTAGAATTTCCTTGTTTTTAAAAACTGAATACTATTCTATTTAATGTATGTATCGCATTCTGTTCATCCATTCATCCATCGGTGGACACGTGGGTCGCTTTCACCTTTTGACAATTATGAACAGTGCTGCTCTGAACATAGATATATAAATATCTCTTTGAGACGCTGATTTCAGTTGTTTTGTGAACTGGCAGTTTTTTTTTTTTTTTAAACACAACTCTTCAACAGGTCTAGAACTAAGTTTATGTTTTTCCATAGAATGTCTGCCCTTCATGTTAACCTCCTTGTCATTATCACCTTCACTGGTCACTTAAGCCATAAGCAGGGGCTTATTTTGACTATCTCTCCTGGATTATTAGTCACCAAGTTTGATAGATTTTTAACAACTGAATATCCTTTTAGTCCAATAGCTTCCCATAAGTATGGTTTGTTCTCAAGAAGCACTGTGACTAGAGAAATTTATGGTCAGATAAGTTTGAGAATTGCTTGATGTTGCTTATTTTTTACTTTTCTGGAAGAACAAAAATAAGAAACTGTTGACTATTACTCAGTCAACTGTTTTTCAGATGTGTGACCGTGGAGATACCTTTTCACTTAATATTTACAAGAAGTTGAGAAAGAAGCGCATTTCTCATTGCTCCTTGTCTTTCACCCTCATTCCTTACCGCCTGTTTGTTGGTTTCGTCTCTGGCTTGGACTGTAGCCCAAATAGCTGAAATCAGGGGGTTGAAATTTTTTTTTGTCTTATCAATTCATTTGGCAGTCAGTTGAAGCCTCCTTTTCTTGGAATAAAAACTTACACGATTGAATTTGTTAGTGAAGAGCTTTCTCTGGTTCATTTTCAGTTGCTCCAGCCCGGAAATACTGAGGGAGCAGTGTGTGCAGTGGTGTTGGGACAGTCAGTGTGGACAGGTTATTTAACTTTCCCTGTCACAGTTTATTCATCTGTTAAATGAATGTAATAGTAGTACTTCATAGCGTTTTATGAGAATTAGGTGAGTCCTTATGTTCAAAGCACTTAGAACAGTGACTGGTGTATGTAAGTGTCCAATAAATGTCAGTTGCTATTTGTTTCCTCACTCCCTTCCTGATGTAGTAACATCATTTTTTATCATCTTATTGGAAAAGATGATTTATAGTTCCTGTGAAGTTCATCATTCAGAGATTTTAAATGCATTTCAATAGTTAATCTTCAGTGAAAGGGGAAAAAAATCATCTGATAATGTTCCTCATAATTAACTTTTCTTGGAGCTCATTAATTGGCAAATATAGACCATCCTTTTATTACTGTAGTATTTGTTTTATTTAGCAAACATTTATTCACAAAACAGAAAACAGAATACTAGAGGAAACACTGCGGAAGGAAGTGTGGTTATGAGTGACTGACTTAGAGGATTTTTATTTTTACTGAGACTTACATATTTTTCTTTTGAGGGTTTCAACAGGTAAGAGCAGGAGTTCCAGTCATAGATAACCCTGTGACTTTGGACACGTGACCTAATGCCTTGCCATTACTGTGTACCCCCATTTGCTTATTTGCAGAAATGTGGCTGGTTTTACCTGCTTGGGTTAATTTGAGTATTAATGAGACAACTTGTGCAGAAAACTTTCCTGTGGTAGGTGATCTGTACATGGTTTCACCATTTCTCCGTGCAGCAGAAGCAGAAGAGACTCCTTGTGACATCTGTTGCTCAGCTCTGATGCTCCTCCCTCTGTGGTGGCACATTTCCTTCTTATCAAGGCTTTATTGGCAAGCATTTTGAACTTTTCATTATAATTATTGTTATTGGTGGTGGTAGTGTTGATACTCTGTTTGACATGGGTACTGAATTCACATGCTTCAGAAAGTAAACCAGTATAACGGTACAGATGGGAAAGGCTTGCTTCTACTTTTGAAACTGGCAGTTTCCTTTCCTGCCCATTTAAGTAACTGCTTTTATTCATTTCTAGTGTCCAGATATGATTATACACAAGTATATATTCTTGTCTACTTTTTATACAAAAGGAAAGCATACTCTATATACTTTCTGTACTTGGCTTTTTTCGTTTTACAGTGTATGCTTTTCTTTTCTGTATTAGGACGTAGACTAGACTGTTGATTCGTGTGGGTGTGTGTATACCTGTACGCATGTAGGTATCAGAGCTCCAGTGTGTTCTGTACCATGGTTTACTTAACCAGTCTTCCTATTCATGGATACATTATTTGTTTCTATGCTTTTACTACTGCAAACAGTGCTTCTTTTTATAATCTCATATGTACAAGGTTGAATAAATTCTTAGGGTTGTTGTGTTAAAAGATAAGTGCATTTATAATTTCTTTAAAAATAATTTTTATCGCTATTAAATTGCTCTCCATTGGATTCATACCATTTTGCATACATTGGCATTTATTTGTTTATTTTTTTGCATTACGTTGGCATTTATTTGTTTATTTTTTTGCATTAAAGAAAGCTCTTCCCCACCCTTCATACCGTTTTTTGAGCTGCTGTCTTGTCATAGTAGAGGACAGAGGAGCCTGGTGTGCTGCAGTCTTTGGGGTCGCAGAGTCTCACATGACTTCAAGACTGAACAACAGCTTGTCAGTGTGGAGGGAGTTGTACAAGGGAAGGAGATCCCATCCCCTATTTCCTAAATGGTGGTGGGCTGTTCAAGTCTAGTGTTTTTCAGCCTGAGTAGTAGGACACAGTTACACTGTGATATGAGCCTAGGCATTCTGGCCGTTCTGATCTACTCTTTTGTCTTGGGATCTGAGGATGGAATGACTGGTTGTATTGTGTGTCTGATTCACTAAGTAGATCTGGGGGGACAGTCAGTTGCTCTCTACATAGAATATTTTGGCTGCTGTCTTCCTTTCCTGGAAGTTACTTAGGTTTGAGAAGTGATATTCATTTTTTTTTTTTTTTTGGCGTTATTCCTATTTATCGAGGATTTAGAATCCAGACAAAAGAATAAAAACCACTTGGAATCCCTTAGCCATAGTCAGTATTTTGGTGAGTATCCTCTCAGTCTTATGTGTCCATGCCCAAAATAAATTGTGTTTATACACTGAATGATGTTTTATAACCTTGCCCCCATTTATTAGCAAATCGTGAATATTGTTCCATGTTCCAGTAATTACACATGTATATGTAATTTTATATATCTGTATATGGTGACTCAGATGATAAAAGAATCCACCTGCAATGTGGGAGACCTGGATTCGATTCCTGGGCTAGGAAGATCCCCTGGAGGAGGGCATGACAATCCACTCCAGTATTCTTGCCTGGGGAATCCCGATGGGTTACAGTCTTTGGGGTTGCATATATACACTTGTGTATATATACATAATTATATATGTGTATATATAATAATTTTTTTTTCAGTATAGAATTCTATTAGATTGGCTTCATCATGATTCTGTGTTCCTGGATGAATATTTAAGATTGTTTTGTTAGCCATTTTAAATAACTTTGAAGATTCTTATAGCTAAATTTTGTATATCATTGTTACTTGTTTAGAATAAATTGCTAGAACTTTTAAGTCAAATGGCATTTACAAATTGCTGTTCAAAACATGTTTATATTTCTATTTTAAAAATGGTTATAACCTTTATCTAAAATAGGTTTTAATCTAGAAAAGCTCACTTTACATGAGTTTCCAACTAATTATTAGAGTCAAAACAAAGAAAATAAAACCAGAGAAAATCTTCTGTAGAAAAAATACACAAGGAACATTTCTACATGTGAAAAAGAAGTAAGCAGTCTTAACATTTGAACATCCAAGTCTTAGTCTCAAACCCATCTCTCCTAGTGAACACTACTATCAGCCTTGAGAGCTTACTTGTTCTTGTCTGTCTTCACTGAGTAGATGAAATACGTTAAGATGTCTTTTTCATTCACTGCAACCAACTATCTTGACAAGCTGTGCTTTATTAAGTCCTGGTCTGGTTGGGGGTGTGAAGTGTCTTTTGTATCTCCTAAGTGTATTCACCTGTAATTGGTGTAAGTCAACCTCTGGAGTATCAGTATCTTGAACAAGTGAATTTCCTCCATCATCATCATTCCCTTTTCTGTTTTGAAGGCCCTGAATTAAGTTTTTATGAAAATCACAAATATAAAGATGGTTTGCCATCTTGTTGTGGCTTCTCCTTTGCCCTTGGATGTGGGGTATCTTTTTTTGGTATCCAGGGATCCAACATTCTCCTGTTGATGGTTGCTCAGCAGCTAGTTGCGATTTTGGTGTTCTCACAGGAGAAGATGAGTGCACGTTGTCCTTCTACTCTGCCATCTTTAACACAGTCACATCATGTTTATATTTCTAAAGGAGAATACTTGCTGCATCATTTTGTGGATATTATAATTTAAAGCAAATTTCCAGTCTATTAGTAAAAAAAATGATAAATCTCTATAGATAGTTGGTTATTGGTATATTTAAATTTTTTTTTTCGTGTTGAGAACTCATGTTTTCTTTATGGATTACCTTGTTAAGCCCTTTGTCCATTTTATTACTGGTGTGGTTGTGTTTTTCTTTATTTTTAAAATAAGCTATATATTAAGAATATTAATTTTTTGTGATATGTGGTACAAATATTTTTCTTCTGGTTATTTGCTTATATACTTATGGCCTGTTGGTACAGAAATTTTAAATTTTTTGTACTTAAAACTATCAAATATTTCTTTATAAGGTTTCTACTTTTGATGTCATGTTGGAGAGACCTTTTTTTTTTTTTTTTTTTTGGAGAGACCTTTTGACTTGCCTAATTGTAGGTGTTTATCTGTATTTAGACATAGTGTTTGGTATATTTGAATTTTTTAAATGATGGAACACATATTTTAGTATAAGGTGTAAGATGAATGTTATTTTTATTAATATTTTTTTCTAACTTACTATCCAGTTATCTCACCACAAAAAAATTATCATTCTTTGTACTGACTTGAAATCCATGTCTTCAAAAATTGTTCTGTTTTCTTAGACATACATACTAAAATTTATACCAAAGCCCTATAGAAAGGACATTAGAGCCCTGGGCTATTTTCAGGCCATTGGTGCCAGGGTGATATTAAGGAGGTAGCTTAACCCTTTCTTTGACTCAGTTTCTTCCGTGAAGTCATATTTGACCTTCAACCAGAGTTGCTAAGGAGGATCTGATGAGAAAGTGGATATAAACCATGAAGTTCTATTTAGAGAGTAAGTGTTTGTAATACTAGTTAGGATGGGACCAGGAATTCCTGAGGCTGTATAACAACACTTAAACTGGTAACACAACATAATAAAAGGTTGCATTTTGGTTTTGGGAGAATTAGAAAAACCAACCAAAGAGCTTCTCTGACTTTTGAGTAATTTCCCATTAGCCAAATAGAACTGAATCATTGAAATAAAAAATTAAAAAAAAATCTTGATAGGGATTAAATACAGTCATTTCTTTAATGATTAAACACAGAAAGCACATGTAATGCTATGTTTTCTACATTATGATATTTTTCATTTGGTCTTTTTCTTTTTTCAAAAATTAGGATAATTACTTTACTTTGAACAAGAAAGTGGTATAAGCAACTGTTTGGGCTCCATAACATGTTCTTCTCCCATTCTGCTCCAATCCCAATATAAAATTTTAGGATAAAAAATGTATTATATTTAGCTAATTATGTCGTCTACTGTTATTAGTTCTAAGGCAGTCATGGCATTGACTGGTAATCTGGCTTAAAGTCTAAGAATCATATTCATGTCGAGCATGCTAAATAGTTGCATTTGGGAAATGAAACTTTCATTTGGGTTACAGTTGAGTGTGTATGCTAATAAAGAGTTACTGAACCACTATTCTTGTTCAGTTAAAGAAGATGAATGTGATTTGTCCACATTTTCACAGTTCCTTCCATGTCAACACCAGTTTTGTTGTCCCTTTACCTGAAGAATATTCTGAAGAAATAATCTTGGAAAGGAAAGATAGCCTAGCTTTGAGTCTACAATAAAAGTGCAGAAAGTAAACAGTAGTAGTTTTCTGCTCAGTTATGTTTAGAACTTTCTGTTGTTGTTCATTTGCTAAGTTCTGTCTGACTCTTTGCCACCCCATGGACTGCAGTATGCTAGACTCCTTTGTCCTTCACTATCTCCCAGAGTTTGCTCAGATTCATGTTCATTGAGTTGGTGATGCTATCTAACCATCTTATCCTCTGCCACCCCCTTCTCCTTTTGCTTTCAGTCTTTCCCAGCATCTTTTCCAGTGAGTTGGCTCTTTGCATTAAGTGGCCAAAGTATTGGAGCTTCAGCTTCAGCGTCAGTCCTTACAATGAGTATTCTGGATTGATTTCCTTTAGGATTGACTGCTTTGATCTCCTTGCATGCAGTCCAAGGGACTCGCAGGAGTCTTCTCCAGCACCGCAATTTGAAAGCATCAATTCTTGGACGCTCAGCCTTCTTTAGGACTTCTACAAGTAGTGTATTAGTTTCTAGAGAATACCACTGTTCCGCTGTGCCAAAAATTTCATGTATTCTCCTTGAGCATCAAAATGGCCTACTCTGGTTCTCCAGCAGATAGCTGGAAGAAAGCAGCATAGTTCTTTTCATCCACTGTGAAGCAGCAATAAATTGCTGCAGAACGTGTTAACATGTTTTCTTTCCCCATGAAAATCTGGGTCTGCTGTCCTCTTTATCTCTTATAGCCAAATAATCTGTTTCTATTTAAGGTATATCAAATTTTATTGTTCAGATGTTCTTCATAAAACACCTTAAGTCTTTTCTTCTAATTTGGTAGTTTATTTGCATTTAGGTATTCTTTTGAGGGGTAATTTTTCTCTTTTTGGATTTTTATCTAATTCTGGATCATTCTCTTATTTGTTAGCAACCTGTTTCCAGTAAAAGACACCAAGCTGATACAGTGGGTCTAGGCAGGCTGACTGGACTTCAGCTTATCCAGCTTCTGCAGATCCATATACCACACCACCTCTATCTTCCCTGCCTTGGCAAGAGAATTTCCTGGAAATCCGTGTGTGTGTGAGCGTGTGGGTGTGCGTGTGTGTGTTGGGGCACTGATGGGACATGGCTGACCGTGACATGGCTCTTCATGTGGTCTTTAGATTCGGACATTGCCAGTAACCTTATAGAGTCAGGTACCTGATTTCATATGGAGATCTGTTAGTTACTGACTTTGAGACCATAGTCATTTCATACTTAAGTCATTTCATACTTCTGAGTTTTGGTTTCTTCATCTATAAAATGAAGCTCCTTTGTAGGAATTTGAATGTAATACCTCGTTTCAGCCCCAATTTCTTGGGCAGGAGGAGCAGAGGACTCTGAAAGGAGGCCAGTTTTTTTTGCATTCCAACCAAGGGCAATTTGAAATAACTTTACCTTTTATGTCTGATTTTACCTTTCATGTCTGATTATTAAGATGGTAAAAAGCAGTTAAACCTCAATAAAAGTCCCAATGAAGGAATTTCTGGTAATTTCTTTGTGTTCTGTATTTAAAAATGTTTCCATAGAGTTAAGGTATAATTTTTTTTTTCAAATATGGATCAAGTTACAGTAAATTCTTAGCTTTTTGAACCCTTAGGGGTGAATCATTTTGGGATAAACAAGTTTTCTAGATGAGTGAGAATTTAGTTATAATGACCATATGTTAAAAACATAACTTTGAAAAAGTTTGAAAATATTTGCTGTACAGCCTTTGCATTGAGGTAACTGAATACAATTTATTTTTCTTTATTAGTCAGGTTCAGTTATGAACATAAGTTATGGTAAGCCCTGTGCTCATAGCATGGATTTGAAATAGAAAGACCTGGGTTTAAATTTAATTTTTATCAGTTATTGACTCTGTTGCCTTGGAACAGAAAATCTCACTTCACTTTTATAATTTTTTAAGAAACTGAGATTGAAAAACTTGATAAAAAATAGATCTTCCCTAAATTATGGCTCTTATGATTATTGTCATAGGAATATCTTCCAGGGTCTATTGAGTTGTATATATACACAACACAGTGTATTTGTTTCATTCTAACTAGATTTGGACTAGAATTCTTGTCCTTTCTATAGTTTTTGTCACCTTCCCTGTTTTCTTATAGGATTTGCAGACTTCTTGGCATCTAGTCATTTTATACTTAGTGTTAAGTGAAAAGACATGGAAACATGTAATGTTAATGATTATTTGTGTGATATTTCTGCAACATTCCTTTCTGTTGAATCATATTTTATGTGTGTTCCAAAACAGTACAGCTTAGCACCATTAAACCATAAAGAGTATCCTTGCATGCTGGTCTTTATTTAGAAAGGAATACTATTGAGCCACCCAGCAGTGAGACACATAGTCTACGTTGTTTTTCTTTTATTTCCTGTCCCCCTTTTATTGACTTGTATGACACATATACACTCGTGGTATAATACATCAGAGTTTCAAAGTACAGATTGAAACCATGTGGTTTTCTTTGAGGTTTTTTTGTTGTTGTTGTTTTTTGTTTTAAACTTTGTGTGGGGATTATATCCCTGACCTTGACCTTACAGATTATGCATCTACTATGTGCCCAATCCTTGTGTGTTAGATGGAATTATTCCCAGTCCAAAATCTGCAGATGGTGACTGCAGCCATGAAATTAAAAGACGCTTACTCCTTGGAAGGAAAGCTATAACCAACCTAGATAGCATATTGAAAAGCAGAGACATTACTTTGCCAACAAAGGTCCGTCTAGTCAAGGCTATGGTTTTTCCAGTGGTCATGTATGGATGTGAGAGTTGGACTGTGAAGAAAGCTGAGCGCTGAAGAATTGATGCTTTTGAACTGTGGTGTTGGAGAAGACTTTTAAGAGTCCCTTGGACTGCAAGGAGATCCAACCAGTCCATTCTAAAGGAGTTCAGCCCTGGGTGTTCTTTGGAAGGACTGATGCTAAAGCTGAAACTCCAGTACTTTGGCCACCTCATGCGAAGAGTTGACTGATTGGAAAAGACTCTGATGCTGGGAGGGATTGGGGGCAGGAGGAGAAGGGGATGACAGAAGATGAGATGGCTGGATCGCATCACTGACTTGATGGACATGGGTTTGGGTAAACTCCAGGAGTTGGTGATGGACAGGGAGGCCTGGTGTGCTGCGATTCATGGGGTCACAAAGAGTCGGACACGACTTGAGTGGCTGAACTGAACTGAAAGATGAGGAAACCAAGATTTGGTGTAATTAAGTACATTTTTCATCTTATATATGAGTAACTTGTTTGACTGCAGGAACTCATGCTTTTACCCTTAAACTGTGTTGTATGTTAGCTCTGAACTACTATAGTGACTCCAAACTTCTGCAGAGTGTTCGTATCAGGTGGCCAAAGTATTGGAGCTTCAGTCCTTCCAGTGAATATTCAAGGTTGATTTCCTTTGGAATTGACTGGTTTGATCTCCTTGCTATCCAAGGGACTCTTAAGAGTCTTCTCCAGTACCAGAGTTTGAAAGCATAAAGGTCTTTACTAAAGGGTCATTTTGGTGTCATAATTGAACTTAATTTTTAAAAAATTTTTGAAATAACTATAGAGTGACAGGAAGTTGCAAATTTAGTACCAGGAGAGCTTGTGTTGTTTAGTTGAACATTAGCATAAGTGATGTGCTTTTCTCTTTAATTTTTTTTTAAGGTTTTAGACTTATGGAAAAACTTTCTAAGATGAAAGATGCTCAGTGTTGGATCTCTGAAACCTTGGAACTAGTTTTCTGAATAGTTTCAGGTACATCTAGAATGATGGCTGAAATCCAGATGGCGCTGGTCAGGACTGTGTCTTTGTCAGAAACATGAAGTGGTTCCCTGGAAGCCAGAAGCACCCTTAGAAGGAGAAATACGCTGTGGAGTTCTCTGGTCACTCCACTTGAGCCTCTTGAGCCTTTGAGCTTCCTGTGGGTGCTTGGGGTTTTGCAGATAGTACTAGTAGTCTTGGAATGCAGTTGTCAAAGTAGCAGGCAATGGCTGGGAGCCAGCTTGGCAGTCAGCTCCCCAAATAGCTCAACCTTCATAAGGTCCTGCAGACCAAACTGGGTGAGGAAGATCAGCTTCACACAGGTATTTTAGCACTCCCACTCCCCACCCCTCACCTTTTTTTTTTTTCTTTTAACACAGTTATTTGAAGGATTTTCTGTAAAAGGCCTGAACTTTTTCAGGCACTTAGGGTAAGTTAAAAATGCATGGCTTTGTGTTCTTATTCATACCTATTTGATTTAACCATATATAAATGGTCATTCTTGTAGGTTAAAGAAACGGTTCAATGTTGGAGATCATGTCAGCCTTTTGTGCTGTCACACTGAAAATTCTTCTCGTGGAATAACATGTGTTTAGGGAAATGTTGGCTCTACCTCCTTATTTATGGAGGAGATATAGCACTTAACTGTTGTAAGGAGATAAACTGACTTAACCCTCTTAACAATCATGAGATTGGTCCTAGTATTTTCCCTCTTTTTAAGATCACTGCTGGTGAGTGATGGAGCTGGATTCATACCCAGGCAGTCTAGTCATGAAGTTATACTGCTTCTCAGCACTTTCGTTTGTCCCCGCCTCCCCAGACATGCTTGTGAAAGTCCTGGGTGTCTGGGCAGCTGATGGGCAAGTGCATAGGTGCCTCGTTTTTATTTCATGGGAACAAGAACTTAATTTTCCCTTAAAGATGAATAGTTCTTCTACAATACAAGAATTTTTGAGACTTAACAAGGATACTCTTGTAGCCTTTTGGCCTCTGGAGTTGAGGGAATAAGGGTAGAGACTTGTTCGCTCTAATAACGAAAGTTATTATCTTGAGGGAGGAGGGCGAATGTTTGTTTAGTAGCCTCCATTCCAGCCTTGAAATCCTGTGGTTCTCTAATAAACGCCTGCCTCTCCTCTGTGTTGCTTAACGTCTTTGATCTTAGACTTGGAAGTAAAAGAAGTGACTCAGCCCGAAAGGGAGTTTAACTTAGGAATTGCCTCTTTGTTGGGCATTAATTTAGGCATTGGGCTCTCCCTTGCCATGTCTGTGTTGATATTGGTGGGGTAAGGCTGGGGGCCAGGAGATTAGGCCCCAGGGGAGCTGTGTGAAGAGGGGAGGGGAGTATCCTTGGACCTTCTTTTTCTGGGGCAGCTGACCTAGGTGTTCAGACACACAGTTATTCTATCAGATCTGTTCTAGGGTGGTCCTACTGGATCCTGTCAAGTCACATTGCAGCCTTTCCTGATTTATTTGTCCACCTGTATGGCTCTGACATCTGTTGAACAAAATTATAAAGGCTCATGCAGTGGTTTTCCAGGGACTTCCCCTCTTTTTCTCCCTTAGCATCAGAGATGAGCCATCATGGTTGTAGGTGATCCTGTCATCAGCATCTCAGGTATTTTGTCACAGTAGGAAAGGCTGGGCAAAGAGCAGATGACTGCCAGAGATCCAGATGACTTCCCATTCAGGCTGAGTAGGAGGGGGAGACCAGCTGTTGGAGGCTTGGTTTAAAATGGACCAAGATCAGTCTTATATGTTTCATTCTCTAATAAGCAGAGGAAGAAAAAGATTAGAAAACTGTTTTGTAAGTATTTTAAAAGTATATTTTAGTTTGGTCACAGTGGTTATGAGATTGAAAATTAGTTTAATTTGTTTGGTGTCCTCTCCCAAGATGTCAGCTGCATGTGCATTCTCATTCCCATTTCTAGAGGGCAATCAAGGGAGAAGTTCCCTCAGTCCTGTTTTAGAGGAGTTAGGAAGGGAGAGGTTGCACATCCCCATGGTTGGGATCTAATTGGTTTTCAAGTTGCTTTTCTTAAGTTGATCCTGACTCTTCTTGCAAACTGTTATGGCCCTGGGGACTCTTGGATGGTCCTGCTTGTAAAATTCATTTGTTTATGGAGGGCCTAGTATGTTCTCAATACTAACTGTGAGTTTCAGCCCCTAGTATAGTGTGGTGGGTGATACATGCAAAAAGCAAGTTAAGGTTGTAATTAACATGTTTAATAAAATACTGTGGGAGCACAGAGAAGAGAGTGACTGCAGAGGACTTCACAAAGAAGAGGGGGGTATTTGAGCTGGACTTTGAGAATTAGCCAGAATTCTTCAGGTCCAGTTGATGGGAAAGCTATCAGAAAAATCTCCAGAGGACAGAGCCTTAGAAACTTCAGGGTTGAGGAGGCACTCATGGGGATCCATGACCCAAGATCCCTACACCTCTTGTAACTGAAATGCCAGGCTCTTCCTTTACTGTTTTTTCTTTGTTGTTCTATGAGTTCACCTTGATGAGTCACTGCAGCTTCTGTTTGCAGTGACACCAGGTACTGCCAATGAGAACACCAGCTCTTTACTGCCTCATTCCCTTGCTTGTGGCTGCCCCCACCCTGTGCCCTCCCTTTCTCTAAACGGCAGCACATGTTGTGCCTTTGTGCCGTCTATTGAGCAGGGACCAGTGTTCAGGGCATTTGAGCGATGGCGCTTCGGCTCCCACGGAAGCCCTTCCGCCCTGATCTCAGTTCGTGACCAGGAACAGAGGCTGCTTTTGGTCCTTTCCTGTTTCTCCATGTGTTTTCTGGCTTCCTAAGATGCTCTGTCCTTCCTGGGTTTTGGTCAGTGTTTCTCTTTCCTCCTGTTCAGGAGTCCTAATAGTGTCTCAGTTGTTTTTGCCAGCTGCCTAGTTTCAGAGGTGGACCTGCGTTAGCTGCGTCTCGTTGGTGTGTTTGTATCCTTGGAGAGTACCCATATATATGGGCTTCCCTGGTGCCTCAGCTGGTGAAGAATTCACCCACAATGCAGGCGACCCCGGTTCTGTTCCTAGGTCGGGGAGATCCCCTGGAGGAGAGATAGGATACCCACTCCAGTATTCTTGGGCTTCCCTGGTGGTTCAGATGGCAAAGAATTTATATAGTAATTGTGCGGTCTGTACTGCCTGAAAATCCTAAAGACCAGATTTGAATGATTCGAAGTTAGTCACTTCAGTATGAAACAATGCGAGTCTGAAGGCAAACCAAGGATTCTTCGAAAGCAAAAGCTTTAACTTAGAGCAGCATGTTTGGTGAAGCAAATAGTTTGGTTTTGTGGTGCCAGAAATACACGATGCTCTTCTTGTACTCTCCATCCTACCGGGTTGTGAGAGACGTGATACTGTGAAGTGAATTCCGTCGCCATGGTTTTGTGGAGAGTCTCTGTGGTAGAGCAGCATGAGCACCAAGAGTGCCCAGTGTGTCCTTTGTATTTCTGGTGAAGAAAGTGGAATTCCGCAAGGAGTCTGACACGATTGAATTTCCATTGAAGAGTGAGCCCGAGTGGAGGGTACAGGTGGGAGGTGGGTGATGACCCAGGTCATCATGAAAACACATGTGAAAGGCCTTCCAGAATCCTGCTGTTAGGCTGTGTGTGCAAGTCCTTCAAAAGTTTCTTTACTTCGCCTGGAAACATGTGTAAGAGAGGGACAGACACATCACTCTTTACAAAGATTACTCAGGGACTGACAAATGTGGTACTTGCCAGTAGTTTTGCTGAGCTAGAGACTGGTCAGATTTGACGTCTGGAGGATGGCCATTGAATTTAGACATTCAAAGCAGAGGGTGGGAGGGAGCCCTACATTCTTATCTTCCCAGGTAAGGGAAGTATTATCAATGGCTGTGGATCTCTCTGTAAAATTAAACTTCTTTGCACCTGGGTTATAAAGTGGGAATAATAATATTACCCACTATGACAAACCTAGAGAGCATATTAAAAAGCAGAGATGTTACTTTGCCAACAAAGGTCCTTCTAGTCAAAGCTATGGTTTTTCCAGTAGTCATGTATGGGTGTGAGAGTTGGACTATAAAGAAAGCTGAGTGCTGAAGAATTGATGCTTTTGAATTGCGGTGTTGGAGAAGACTCTTGAGACTCCCTTAGACAGCAAGGAGATCCAACCAGTCCATCCTAAAGGAAATCAGTCCTGAATATTCATTGGAAGGACTGATGCTGAAGCTGAAACTCCAATACTTTGGCCACCTGATACGAAGAACTGATTCATTGGAAAAGACCCTGATGCTGGGCAAGATTGAAGGTGGGAGGAGAAGGGGACGAAAGAGGATGAGATGGTTGGATGGCATCACCGACTCAGTGGACATGAGTTTGCGCAAGCTCCAGGAATCTGTGATGGACAGGGAAGCCTGGCATGCTGCAGTCCATGGGGTGGCAAAGAGTCGGACAGGACTGAGCAACAGAACTGAACTTTATGGGATGGTTCAGGATTAAATGAATATAAATAAATGAAGAGTAATATAGGTAAAAGGCTTGACATGGTTCCTGTGTATATAGCTAACACTGATACAGTGTTTGCTTATATTTGTTTTCCTCATTAATATTCTTTCTTATTTGAGATTTCCCAGAGATTCTGTACTCATTTAAAAATAACTCTTTTTATGGCTTTAGGCTCATCAGTAGTGACTTAAGAATTCTTACTGGGGGGAAGAAACTTTTGTTTGGATAGTTTTTTCTGAATTCCATTCCCTTGCCTTTGGTGAGGGGAGTGCCAGGGAGAGTGCAGTACAGAGTCAGAAGTCAGAGGGCTAACAGAGATGTGTAGGCACAGGCACCAGCGGAGTTACTTACTGCCTGGCACATGGTTGGGCCCTTGGGATTATTTGATGAAGAATCAATGATTATTCCCTTGGGTCAATTTAAAAAATGCCACAGTGTTAGTATTAGCAAAAGTTGAACAAAGATACATGAGAGCTCTCTGTACTGTCCTTGCAGGTCTTCTGTAAATCTAAAATTATTTCAATGTAAAAGTTTTTAAAACTAGGGGGAAATAGAGAGTTCAGTGGTTACAGAGTTTCAGTCATGCAAGGTGAAAACAGTAATAAACATAATTAAAAAAAACAGTAATAAACTGTACTTAACAGTTCTGTAATGTACACTTTAATAACTGTTAAGAGGGTAAATTTTATGTGTTTTTAAAAAGAAAACGAAGGGACTTCCCTGTGGTCCAGTGGTTAAGACTCCAGACTCCCAACGCAAGGGGCCTGGATTCGATCCTGGTCAGGGAACTAGACCCCACATGCTGCAACTAAGACCCAGAGCAGTCAAATAAATAAATAAAGTTTTTTTTTGAATTTAAGAAAAAGAAAAGGCAGAAAAAAGTTGAAGAAAGAGTACAGCAACAAAACTGGCACACAGTAGGTGCCCAGCACACAGTAGGTGCTTGATACATGTTTGCTGGATGCGAGAGTGATAGTCCTAATAGTCTGTTGTTTGGATGTCCCTGTTTTTGTGTGTGTGGTTTTTTTAAAACCCTTATACAGGTTTTTTTTTTTTATATCTTAAAAGTTGCTTTCAATGTTTTGCTTTTATAAACACCACCTAGATTTAGCCTCACAGCTAAATTTCTGTGTGCATACATTATGTTTTCTTAGGATGTGTTTCTGGGAGTCACATGGTTCCTATTTTTTTAGGTCTTTTCATTCCATTACCAGATTGCCATTCCCCACAGCAGTGCAGAGAACAGATTTTTGACAGGCAGAAATGGGAGATTGGGGTGTCAGGGGAGTAGCCCCTATACAAAAGAGGTGCCATTTTCACACTAAAGTTTGAGCCCCCTCTGAATGCTGGCCTGAGTTCCCAGAATGTGATTCCTCAGGACACAGTCAGTCAGTCTTGGGGCATATAGCTAGTGCCCAACTGCTGTGGTTCGGGTGGGCTAGGTTGCTTTTCCCCTCTGGTTGGGGATGGGGACTGAGGTGACTGACAGCCAAGGCGGACTGCTGATAGCCGCCCTCAGTGTATGACAGATTAGGGGAACAGAAAGGCAGTTCTTTTGCTTAGGGCCTCCTTCCCCTGGGAGCTGCACTCGGCTGGAGGGGGAAGAACAGGGCGGGTAGATAACACAGACCTAATTAGGAATTGCCTTCCTCTCTTGGGAGTAGAAAATGGCAACTCGCTCCATTATTCTTGCCTGGAAAATTACACGGACAGAGGAGCCTGGCGGGCTATAGTCAGAGGGGCTGCAGAGAGTTGGACATGACTGAGGACAACACACATGGTTGTTAGAGCTTGACAAAGACTTTGAGAGTATCTGGTACAGTGGATTTTGACTCCTTGGAAATCAGGGTACCCTATTTCAAATCAGTCCCACATGGAACCTCAGTGTACTAAAAAGATTTAAATTCAGACTTACAAATATCGTTAACATTGACTTATGATAAAGGCCAGAGAACATTGAAGCTGATTTCATGAGCACTGAATTTCCAGTTGGGTTCAGTGGCAGTCTCCATCATCTGCCAGTTTCACTACCTTGCTTATTTCTGGATTTAGTTTTGATTGAAGTATGTAAAAATCTGATTTGCCTGGGTAAATAATTGCAGGTAGTTTATTAGTAACTTACCTTGTAGTTTCAGGACACTCTTCAATTAAATTGACCCAGAAGCCTTAAAGAAGAATAGAGGGAACTTTTATCACAAGGTAGAAACACAGTATTTTACCAGTGCTTTCATTCTTTATGACATGGAGCAGGACAGAGGATAAGGTGTGCACCCTTTCTATTCCACTGCAGCTAGTTAAGAGATTCATTTGTTGCTGTATAACTGACTATTCCTTTGTAATAAAAGTATGGTCCCAGCAGATATGCTTGAGGTTTGCCTGGCATGTTAATTAAGCGTGCTGTAGGTGTGCCTAGTAATATACTTGCTTGAGCAGTTTTAAAATGGCAGACAAGAATAGGCCTGCATTTGAAAGATAGAATTCCAGCTTCCTTCAGAATCAGTGACATATTTATAAAATGTCCAAATATAAGCTGAAAATTGATGAGAAAAGTTTTATTCTGAGGTCTGCAGAAAGAAAATGTGAATTTATTGGTAGTCTTCAGTGGGTTAAAATTTGCTATAAAATTTGATTTTGTAGGGGTTTATTATGATGTAAAAAATTGTTCAAATATATCTTAAAAATGAAATCTGAATCAGTTTTTTTACTCAGTAATATATAGCACTCAAAACCTTTCGGTTTCTTAGAAGATAACTTGAAAATCCTTGTGTGTTATGTATATTACAGCCTCACTCATTTTGTAAGTGATGAAATTGAGTCCTTCCTGGAGCGAGGTAGTGACTCTTCAAAGGTCACTCCGCAAGTCCCTGGGAAAGCTGAGAGAGGAATACTTGGGTCTCTTTGTTTCTTTCTCTATCCTGTTTTGTTTTTGCTGAACACAGGGCTCCCCAAGGGGTCAGAAGCAGAGAAATGTAAGTGGCCGCCTCCTCTGGTTTTGCGTATGCATGTGTAGGCACGTGAGTGCACTAGTGTGCACGGACTCACACCATATACCCTGAGTGGTGGTAGCTTCAGAGGAGAGGGTGAAGTGTATGCAGTTTGGGGTCCACAGACTAGGCTTGCCTTTCCTGGCTGTACTCCTAGTTCTGACTACCGTTTGCTGTGTGAAAACACAATCTTCTCAGGACTCAACTTTGAGGCTGCTCTGCTCTGACAAGTGATAGTAGCTAATCTGATAAACTAGTCTGAATTAAAGGTGAAGTGAGCTGCCTGGCTCCCTCCCCCTGTTTTTGCTTTATCATAAGCATCTCATGGAATAGAAGGCTTTCACCCCAGGTCACTGTTTCAGGGACACAGGAATATGGATGGATGTTCTTGATAGTATCTTTTGTGCCCTTAAAAACCCCGTGGTATAGAGACCCAGCCTTGAGAAATAAGATTGCCTCTCCTCTGGGCTGCTAGTGATCTGCATGTTGGCCTTTGTGAGGATGAGAAATCAGTGGCTTGTCTGGGTGGGGCAGTCCCGCACTGGGGAGCATGGACTGGGAACAGAAGGCAGGTGGGATTTCAGCTGCCACTCCCTCACTCAGTTGGATACTCTTGGAGATGCACAACCTGCCCACTTGTACCCTCTAATCTTGATCCTGCTGAACTGGAATTGAGGCTCTGTTACCCGCTTTTGACCGTGTTTGGGCCTCATTTAGCTTCCTGTGAAGTGAAGCTTTATAAACAGATGCTTTACCGTCTGAGCCACCAGGGAAGCTCATTTTGTTGAGTAGGGGTCAAGTAAGCATTTAGCACTATGTGCCTGTGGTACATAGTAAATGTTCAGATGATTGTAGTGGAAGTTACTAGATTTCGAGGTGGAAGGCTCTCGATACCCACAGGAAGTCTGTTTGAGCCTAATTGCCTTTTCCCATATTTCTGAGGTTAGAAAGCCTAAACAGTTGGCAGGACTCACTGGAGCCATGTTGGGATGGATTTTAAAGCCATTCCCAGGCTCAGTGGGACGTCATGCCATGATGTGTATTTGCTGTCCTGGTCTTAAACTGTCATCATGGGCAGGAGCAATGGCATCCTTTAAAGTGCTTCTAATTGTGAGTGAAATGTTTACATTCCAGTTCAATAGATGCCATCTTCCTATTGACTTAAAATAGTGACTGCTTTTCTGCTATCTAAGAAGGAATAGAGAAGTTTTAGAAGAACTACCACTCAGTTCCTCAGACTTCTTAAGCACCTCCTCAGGAGCTAAGCATAGTTCTCAGGTCAGTATATGAAACACAGGGACAGTAAGACCCTCCTTGGCCTCACAGCAGGGCACAGATGGCTAGTGATTTCTGTGGGGCTTTGCTGTGTGGCGGTGGGGTGGGCACCTTTGGTCCTTGCGGCGTGGCCCGGAGTACTAAGGATCCTCCCCTGTGCACAGGGACAGTACTGTGCAAAAAGGAATTTTTCTGTACCCTGAGTGACTTTTTTAAATTTTTTTATCTTACATGAGTTTTAAACTTTTCTATCCAGATGTTCTTGAAAGGTGGAAAACCTGTTTATAACTTTATGAGCTTAGAACCCAATTTCATTTTACATAGAGTATCTTATGCATCATTTTGGTGTACTCTTGAGTTTTCCAGGAATTCAGCTACTATATAAATTGATATACTACACTATATAAATAGTATACTACTTAATTTTGTTTGGAACTTTATCGGCAGCTATTCACCATTTTTAAAAATTATGTTACCAGTGAGTTTGTATTTGTGTCGACAAGAACACTCAGTATCTGCATTTGTAGTTTTTACATTTGTGGTTCTCTGCTGCTTCAAGTATTAGACTACTTCATTATATCTGCTAGTGTACTTATGACAGAGCAATTACTTATTGAAAAATGGATTCTTATACATTTCTTTAAATTTGCCTTTATGTATAATTTGGATATTGATTACTATGAAATTTTGCATGTAAATAGTTGATATGTGTTCATTTTGAGGTGGTAGAGGGAACAATATAAAATATATGTTTTAAAAAAGGGGGAGGAGAATGTTGAACATCTTTGGTCTAGTGCATTGGTTTCATATTAATTAAATTTGGCATAGAGAGAGGTTTAAACTCTGTTCTAAGTTGTGGTATGTGTAGCCTTGATTCTTTTTTTTGCTGTGTTGCATGACTTTCAGGCTCTCTGTTCCCCCATCAGGGATTGAACTTGGACCATGGCAGTTGAAGCCTAGAATCCTAACCGCTAGGCCACCAGGGAACTCCTGTGTAGCCATGATTCTAAACTCGTTTGAATAAAGAGTTGTTTTTAGCTGATGGTTTGAAGTTCTAGAAAATGGGTGTATCTGAATGGATGTGAAGTGGTTACAGTGGTTTAGTCCACAGCACCCTGCGCCTGAGAATCTTAGCCCAAGGGACTGTAATTCTTGTCAATAGTCACCACAGCCAGCCAGTGGGAGTGTCCCCATGTGATCTGAACCAAAGTGGTTTCAGAGCAAAGAGTATCAGAATGTTCTTTTAAAATATGAAAGTTATCTGTTACTGCTCGAGAGTGAGTTTTGCATTTTCAAACTTCTGCAATTTAATTAAACACTGTTGCATAATCGCTTGTGGTCTTAGTGTAGTTTATAATCAGCCGGAGTAATGAAAGGGTAATGAGACTGGAAGTTAGAGAAGCAGAACTCTTCCCCGAAGACCTTAAACAGATAAATGTTAGGGCCAGCTGAGTACTGATCCTGAAAACAGCTAACTATATTTTGCATCAATTCTTATAGACTGAAGTTGATGGAGATAGGTGGTGGAGGAGGAGGTTAGATTGGTGTGAACCTTGAGGGGAGAAGAATAGAATATAAAAAAGCTGTAACTATTTCTTACCCTGATATTCCGTGCTGTTATTACCCAAGCAGTCACCTTGACTTGTAGTTTGAGTTTACTTTCATAGTAATTAATAAATTCCTTTTTTTTTTACTACCTTGTGTATGGTTTCCTCTGTGCTTGGTGACACATGAAAGGGAATTGGTATTACAGATGCAGAAACTTGAGTTCAGAAACTCAAGTCCCCAGGGCCACACAGCTCATAAGTGGTAGGGCCAGGATTTGGGAGATGCCAAAACCACTCCTCAATGCCTTTCCATATCTTCATTCTAGAGATGGTGATCATGGTTAAATTGTTTACTCACCATCTTTCTACCCAGATTATAAAGCAGATCTCCATTGGCGCAGGACTTAGAGATTTGTTATAAATTTTTGACATATAGTCTGTGATTGTATTTAAATGAGGTAAGGTTAGAAGGTTCCAGCCCAGTAGTAATTTAGCAGCTTAAAGTGTTTGACAAGCATGGTTAACCAAAAACCTAAATCATACTAAATGTTTGAAGTGGTGAAGGGTCTGGGAGACTTTTATATTGTTACTAGTCTGTTTTTAAAATGTGTTTGTAAACTGAGAAACCTAGGTGAATGTGTTTTTACTACTGATGTTAGTCTGGCTTTGGAAATTCCCTCATTGTGACTTCTTGTAAGCTTGGCTGAATAAACTGACAGGGGATTCCAGCCCTTATTGTGTAATTAAAGGTGAGGATATAGAGTGAATTTGCACGCCCCCATATGGCTATTGTGAAATTAGTTGCAGCTGCCAATGAAACTGGTCAATGAAAAAAATCTTATTTTTAAAACAGGTGGTCTGGCTAGCTGTTGTCAAGTAGCTACCTGAAGAGGACATTTAGTAGTATTTTTTTTTCCCTTCTTAAAAATAAATAAGGAACCCAACAGCACCTTTGAATGCTGAGGGAATTTTTGTACTGAAGGGACTATTGAAATCTCTGTTTCTCAGAAAGGCTTACCAAATGTCCAAATGTTAATGTGTAGAGAGGATCATAGGTCCCAGGCTGCACCATGGTATCTGTGTAGCTCTGTGATTTGAAGCCAGTTTCTTCATCTCTTTGTCTCCATTGACTCCAGCCATGTGGGAACTAGCAACTTCTGTTCTGAGGGCTCATTTCAACAGTTGTCTCCTTTAGTTGGGAATGGCAGAAGGACCAGGAGGTTGGGAACTGAGACTGCCTGTAGGAATCCCACCCCTGGGATTCCTGCTCTGTCCTTCTCTTCCCCTGCCTTTCCAGGCTTCCTGACCCACTTTGTGAGGGACAAGAGAGAAAGGTGAGGAGACCAGACTGGATTGGATGTAGCCAAAGAACTGTCTCTGGGCCTGGTTCTAATTTTGGTTCCATGATGACTTGTTCTTTTTGGAAATAGAAGGATCCACTCGTTAGTGATGTTGAGGATAGAGATAAGTGACCGGTAGTAGCTTTTATTTTCATCTACTGTTTTTCTTTAGCTGTCACTTTCATAGGCAATCCACAGTACAATGGGGATAAATAAGATAGGGAGAAGGAAGTTTAAGAATCATTTTTCTCATCCACAGTGTTTACAAAAGATTGAACTAGTCTTATGAGTAAAATCACAAGAGTTTCCAAAAGATTTTATTTGATTTGCTTATTTTCTTATCCCCAGATCACACAGCAGTTTGGTGAGAAGAGCCCAGGTTTACTACTTACTAGCTGGATATTCTTGGGCAAGTCACTTAAATACTCTGAAACCTTACTTCTTCATCTGTGAAATGGGTACAGTGATGTCTGCGCTAAGTATTTTAGCGGATCACTGGGAATCAGCTAAATTAACAGATGTGAAAATGCTTTGTAAACTTCAAAGGGCTGTATAAGTCAGAAGGATAATTGTTGTTATGGTTCCAGGTATCAAAAGTTTAGGTGGCTGTACACAGACAGGTGAGAGAATCGTATTTTGGGGCTACTGACTGGATGTTCTGTATCCAAAGCCCAGAAATCCTCACTGGGTTTTCTCCTAGTGCTCCTGTTCTGAGTTTTGGAGTGTGGCCAGAAACACATGCTATACTTACTAAAGGGCTTTGGCACTCTGTAATGTGGGGTTGCTGGCAGCAGAAGATTAAATGATAAAGGAACATCTCATTATATTCAGATGTGTGAATCATGCACATTTATGAGTTACTTTAAAAAATGGAATCATAATAGAAATGGGCATGGATTCAATTTATTTTTCTCTGCTTTAGCGGTTTTCAGGTTAAAAGTCACTGTATTTGTCTTAAAGCCTAGCATTTATAAAAGGCTTTTAGAACTTAAGCCCTGTGTGAAACACCTGAATTTGAAACTGTCTTTTAGTTTTCCTGCCAGCAGATTATGAGAGGCAGCTTTGCACTGGCTGTGTCCCCGTGTACTGCTGTGACTCTTACTCAGGGAATCAGAAAGGAGGAATGGATCCCTACAACCCAGTAAGCCTCCCGGTCATTTATTCTGCCCACTTGTTTTACAGTGGGGGAAAACTGAGGGCAGGAGCTAGATTAGGGCAGAGGCAGGATCAGAACTCACCCCGTCTGTCACAGTGCTGACAGGGAGATAGACTCCACTGGGATTTAGTCACTGCCTTGACTAAGAGGCTAAGAGGTCCCCCTCCACCACCACCAATTCATTGCATTTAAAATCACAGCTCATTTAGTTTAAGCCACTGCCTCTGGTTCAGTCCTTTTCAGATTTGGAAATAATTTTCAAGGATTAGCCTTAAAACCACACCACCTCTTTAATGCTTAAAAATTGTGCTTGATTTCATTTAACTAGGTGTGATCACAAGGAGTTCTCCTTTTCTCTATGGGGCTACTTTTTTATTAATCAGTTTAGTCATATTTGTCACTCTTCTTAGAACTTACTTCTTTTGATTTAATTTACTGTTTCTCAGCAGACTTTTGGGTTCTTAATCTGTGCCAGGCCCTGTGCTAGGTAAGGCCTAGCACAGGTAGGTGCTGGAATAGGGAGGCATTTAGTGATGGAAGGGCCTTGTATAAAAACTTGACTTTCTCTTGAGAGAATCTTAAGTACCACTCAGGCCCCACTGCACCCGTTTGTGTTTATAGTAGACAATGGATGGCCAAAAGAAGGAAACAATCATTAGGAAAAGTAATGATTTTTTTTTTTTCTAAATATCTGTTCTCAGTCTAGCTAAGGAGACAAAATTACCAGTAAATAGTAACACAAACTGGCAAATAAAAGTCAAGGAGATTATTGTATAGTCAAGGTTTTAGAATGTTGCTACCATTTGAGATGATATTTAGAGAAGCACAGGATTCAAATAACTGGAGAGAATAAGGTAATTGACAATTAATGAATATCTAAAAAGAACTGCTCATTGTATCAGAGGCTTTAATATATTAGCTCATTTAACCTTTTTGGGAGGGAACTTTTTAAATTGAAAAATGTATCAAACACATGGAAGAGTACATAAACCATGTGTGTAGTTTGAGAAAAATACCCAGGCGGTCACCATTCAAGTTAAGAAATAGAATATGACCACGGTTTTAGAAGTCACCTGGTGCCCCTCCCCACTGAGCTTCCTCAGAGGTAATAACCATTCTGACTCTTGCATTAATGATTCCCTTCCTTCCAGTGTCTTAATAGATGCCCCTAAAGCAAGCACAAGCCTGGTTATGTAAGGAAAGGGAAGTGTTCCCCTCACTCTTCTCAGGAGAAAGGGCTCTATGGTCCTAGTTTGAATTCAGTACTCCTGGATCTGAACAGAATCTCTGGATCATGAGATTATAAATACACATGAGAAATAAAGGAATAAAAAATAAAAAAAAAATAAAATTCTTTTAGAATTTCAAAAAAAAAGAATCTCTGGATCAAGTCTGGATTTGAAGTTGAGAGGTTGTGGGACCCTTTTGGGGAAGTCAGTGGAAAAGGTCATGAGAAAGTTGTGGGAAATGGGGGTCCTCACAGTTGGAGTATCTGGAAGACTAGTGAGTGGGTCCAGCTGCTGGGAGCCTGAAGTATGATCAAGGGGAGTGGCTGCTCTGTATTTGATTTTCTCAGCCTTGCTTATGTTAATCCCTCAGGTGTAGGCTGCAGCAGAAATACGAACTTTGTGGGGTGAAATGGTCTTTTACTGATTCAGGCATCAGGATATGGGATGAAAAACAAGAAGTAACTTCATCAGTGTATGATTAAGAGAAGCCAAATTCAGTTTAGAAGCTGGCATTCTGCCCCTTGATGAGGTCTGTGGGGGTCTTGTTGATGATACCGCCTCTCTTTTTGAGTCTTAGGCCCCACTGTGGACTGTTCATTCCCTAAGTGGCTGCAACTCTCATCCTGTGATCTCTGTTCTGTCCCCTAGAAATTCCCTTTGTCTTGTCTCTGTTTAATCTTTATTTCTTGTGTTGGAGCTCTCCTCTACTAGCTTCTTGAAGGTACATTGTTGTTGTTCAGTTGCTCAGTCATGTCTGACTCTTTGCAACCCCATGGACTGCAGCTCACCAGGCTTCCCTGTCCTTCACTGTCTTCTGAAACTTGCTCAAACTCATGTCCATTCAGTCAGATACCATCCAGCCATCTCATTCTCTATTGTCTTCTTTTCCTCTTGCCTTCAGTCTTTCCCAGCCTCAGGGTCTTTTCCAATGAGTGGGCTCTTTGATCAGGTGGCCAAAGTATTGGAGCTTCACATCAGTCCTCCAGTGAATATTGAGGACTGATTTCCTTTAGGATTGATTGGTTTGATCTCCTTGCTGTCCAAGGGGCTCTCGAGTTTCTCCAGCACCACAGTTCAAAAGCATCAATTTTTTGGCACTCAGCCTTCTTTATGGTCCAACTCTCACATCCATAAATGACTCCTGGAGAAACCATAGCTTTGACTATATGGACCTTTGTTGGCAAAGTGATATGCTATATATAGCGGGTATATATATTTAAGATCTTGAATGTCTAAATATGCCTTTATTCCTTCTTCACACTTTATTCATAATTTGGTTGGTTAAAGGCTTCTAGGTTAGAAATTGTTTCCCTTCAGAATTTTGAAGGCATTGATTGTTTCCCTGCTTCATGCAACTGTTAGAAAGACTCAGTTTTGGAAGAAAGGAAGAAAGCCAGCCAGCCAGCACAAAACACTCTCAGGTTGTGATCTTTTGAAGGTGGCGTCTTTTATTCTCATTTGAAAGCTTTTTAGATTTTTCTCTCTTGTTTCCAGTGGTCCCTGTAATATCCAGAGCAGATCTTTTCATCCTTTCTATTTTGGGGCCTTTCCAATCTGGCATTTTGTGGCTCTAGGTTCTGGACAATCTTTTTTAAATGATTTAGCTGATGATTTTTTTTTTCTCTCTATCCTCTCTTTCTTTTCTGTAGTAACTCCTTTTACTTAAATGTGTGACTTTCTGACCTTAACTTCTTTATGTTTTCTTTCTTATTTTCAAACTACTCTTGGCCGAGCAATTTCCCAAATTTTATCCCCAGGCCCTTCTATTGAAAATTTTAAAATAAAAGTATAATTTTCATACAGTAAAGTGAACAAATCCTCTTTTATTTCACTTAGCTTTTTGTTTTTTTAATGTTTGTCTGTTTTTGGCTGCGCTGTCTCCGTCGCTACACGCAGGCTTTCTCTGGTTGCAGAGGCCAGCGGGCCACCCTTGAGTTGCGGTGCGCAGGCTTCTTATTGCAGTGACTTCTCTCGTTGTGGAGCAGGGCATGCTGTGCGGCTCTAGGCATGTCATCTAAGGAGTTGTGGCACGTGGGCTAAGCAGTTGTGGCTCTCAGGCTCCAGAGCGCTGGCTCAGTAGTTGTGCAGAGGCTTAGTTGCCCCATGGCATGTGGGATCTTCCCAGACCAGGGGTCAAGCTGGTGTCCCCTGCATTGCAAGGCAGATTCTTAACCACTGGACCACCAGGAAAGTCCTATTTCACTAGTTTTGACAATTGTATACACTCATGCAACCACCACCCAAAGCAAAATATAGGACATTTCTATCAACCTAGAAAATTTCATAGGACTCTTTTCCAGTCCTGCGTTTCATTTCTGCTGTCATCTTTATAATATTCAAGAATGCCTTCTTCTCTGAAATTTTACTTAAAAGATATGTTATTCTTGCTTCATAGGTAAAATATATTCCTTTATCTCTCAGAAGACGTAACGTTTTTTTCTCTGTGTGTAAAGTAGCTTGGTTTATTCTGAGTCCAAAAGACTGTTCTGTACATCTCTGTCTCATTTGCTGTCTCTCATATAGGGTCATCGTTACCATCTTTCTAAATTCCATATATATGCGTTAGTATACTGTATTGGTGTTTTTCTTTCTCAGCCTTCTGTATGTACGTGTGTGCAGGCACAGTCCCCCCATGCACCATGATGTCTCCATTGCCTGGCATCTGTAGTCCCAGGATCCCATGTCTTATCCTTTCCAGAAAATACACCTCTAGGCCTGTACTGCTCTAAAATGCAGTAGCCACTAGCTGCATGTAGCCATTTAAACTAAATTAACAAACATTGAATAAAATTAAGACATTAATTCCCCATTTGCCCTAGTCACATTTTAAGCTGTCAACAGCCGCATGTGACTAGTGGCTACTCTACCCCGCAGAGCAGATAGACAGCATTTCTGTTATTGCAGACAGTACTAGTTTAGACTTGTGCTATGGTAAAGGAGTGGGAAAAGAATTCTGTTCCTCAGACACCTCTCCCCAGTCTTCTCTTTCACCCTAGTTGCATGGTACTGGGATACACATTTATTTGGTCCTCAGCTCTTGCCACTGTCCCACTTTTGCCAGCTTTTCCCACTCAGCTTGGGATTCAGTTTTCATGGGTCATGAAAGTCATTTTTCTATAGTTGTAATTGTCAGTTTCTAAAAGCTGCAGTTTTCTTCTCTCATTTTGTAGTTTCAGCCTTAAAACAAAAATGTCTTACTGTATTTATTACTTTATACACACACGCACACACACACGCACACACACACGCACACACACACACACACACACATTTTAGTAGGGTTTCAAGCGGGAAAGAAATTGAACACCTGTGTTCAGTCTGCTGTTTTAACCAAGAATCCAGATTCATTTACTCTTCACAATTCTGAGGTGTAATTTATAAGTGTGGTTATTTTCCTTTTACAGTGAAGAGAGGCAGGTAAAATACTTGGCTTAAGGTCAGTAAGTGGGACTTGAACTTGAGTCAGGCTTAAAACTCTGACATCTATTTCACTGAATAGTATTGTGCTTCACCTTGTACTCAGGAAAAACCCTTGCATCACATAGACCTTAAGTTGCAATGCTTTAATTCTAGTTATGTTTTTGAATTTATTAGCCCAGCTACTTCTCAGTTAAACACACTTGAGAGGTCAGCCTTGAACAGTTGTCTGAGCAAGGTTTTTTTCCTTCCCAGCTGTTCATTTCTACTTTGTTGAAGGACTTCATGGCTTCTGAAGTTTGTGTTAGCATTCCCTTCAGCAGTTCTTGAAGGGTTGAGGGTCAAAAACTTTCTGTTGTTTCAGCCTTTTATTCAAACTGCTGTGGTCATTCTCTTATATGAAAATTGTCCCTGTATCTTACTCTTCACTTGGATCCCACTTTCTATAAGGCAGTGAGTAATCCTGCTTATCTTTGATCCCCTAGTACCCAGTCCCTTGTCTGGGGTCAGGATTTGTGTTTGTCACACTTTGGTTGGATATCATTTTTTTTCTTTGGTTCATTGCCTTGCTTCCTAGCTGCTAGTTTCCCTGCCTTCTATCTCTTCCTTGCCCAAGATGACCAATGCAAATTGGTCCTTCTCAGATGCAGCATTCATTGGCCTCCTCTAACCTTTGCTTTAAACTGGCTCCTTAGCCGGGCCTAGAAGGCTGACCATGGCTGCCTTTCCTCACCGCTTTAGTCCCATCTTTGGCCACCCACTGCCACATGTAGCACACAACCGTACATGTAGAAAAGTCTCTACATGCTCTTGAATCTGTGCCCTTTACACATGCTTTTATTTCTGTGTAAAATGTGCCGTTTTCATTCTCACTTGTTTTTCCCAATTCAGTATCTACAGTTTTTCATAAATCTCAGCCCCAGGATATTCTTCCCTGTGAAACCTTGCCTGATCCACCCTGATAGAGGGTTAGAGGATTCTGCTTTCTGTTCCCACAGCATTACATTTCAGTATTCTTCATCCACCTCCACCCATCCATCCAAATCAGATTCTGCCATACATGTTATTCTGCAGTTGGCTTTTTCAACTCTGTGAGTCCATGGCAATTTTTCCTTTGTTGTCTTTGAATTCTGTTGTATATAGTGTAACCATGTATTACACTTATTTCTATTTTCCCAGCATAATTATGAAAGGTACCCCACTGCCACCTTTTAAAGTCTCCCAGTTTGGACAATAAAATATTTGGCCAGCTACCAATCAAACACATCCAGGTGAAGGCCAAGTTTTCTTTATCCAGTGGAGCAACTAAAGAGGAAGAATTACTTGGGGTATGAAATTGCATTTGAAATATCGAATCCTGTTTGTCTCCAACCAGTGAGAGAGGAAAGTCCCAAACTGTACTTAGTCATCTTTGATGAACCTTCAAAGTCTGAAAGTTTCATTTTCCAGAAGGACCGATGATTTTTTCCAGAAGTACGTTTATAAGGAGCAGTTTATATTTCAGAAATACATCTTTGCTTCCCTTTCCTGATGCTAACATAAATCAGTTTCAGTATAATAGAAAATGCAAAACCTTCTTGGATTCTTTCTCCATGGAAACTCCGTGGGGTCCTGTACTGTGTCGTGCAGCTTGAAGGCAAAAGGAAGAAGAGCTTACCTCTTCCCCAATGTGAAATGGAGATGAGAACCCTCCTCAGGGTTAATGGGAGATTGAGGTCAGGCATGCAAAGCGGTTAGCACAGCCAGAGGCACAGTAGTAAGTGCTTGGCAAATAACAGTGTTTATTGTTGGTATTATTACCACAACACCTCATATTTTGTTGTAGGCTCATTCAGAAGATGTTTATAAGGGTGTTGGGGGAAGAGTGAATAGGGTCTACTGCACAGCTTTCTGATTGCAGTGTGCAAGTCCTTAGCTGCCCTTCATCACTGCATTGCAGAGTGGGAAAAAAAGAAAATAGAGAAAAATCATATGTTGTAGAGGAGAGAGTAGAATGACGTAACTGTGGTCGATGAGGGGCATCTAGTGTTACCTGCATCTACCTTGAAAGTCTTGGGTTGGCCAAATTTGGATTGGAATTAGAGGGCTGGACCTTAGAACCACCTGAAGAATTTAAAAAATACTCTTCTCTGAGTTCCTGATTTAGTAGGTCCAGGGTATAGTATGGAATAATGTACTAAGAAAATAGTATATTTTTTCAGAGTTCCCAGGTGATCCTGATGTACAACTGGGTTTGAGAATTACTAGATTAAGTGACTGTTATCCAGTAATTCTACAAAATGTTTTCTAATAATTTGCTGCTTAATGTAGGACAGGTGATGGCATAGTAATACTCATTTTAGGGTCAGAAAACAGAGACAGATTATTGTTAATGTACTAAAATGGAGAGCTCAAAATTAACTGAGGTAAGCTGAATTAAATTTTATGAAAGTTTTGAATTTAAGCCTGTCATGCATCATGTTGTTTTTATCCAGGATCCTTGGAAGGGAGCGGGGAGCAGGAGGGCAGATGCAAGAAGCAGCCGTTTGCCACATTGCCACTGCTTATGAACAAGGAATTAAGGATAGAAACAATCAAGAAACAGGATTTGCCCCCAGATAGCCGAGGTCCATATGAAAGGAATGAATTCAGTGAGCCCAGAGGCTTGCATCTTCCCATTCACAGAAGAACACTAAATACCATAGCTTGATATCTGGCTTCCTTAATTAACAGTAACCTTTGATGTTCAGATAGCCTGCCCACTTTGTTGCGAACTTCTATATAGCCTGACTCCTTCTTCTGCCTCTTCAGAGCAATTTTCTCAGAGCTACTGAGATGCTGTCTCCTGGGCTCAGGGTCCTAAACATGCCCATCAAATAAAATAACTCTCCAGTTTCAGACTGTGACTAACTTTTTTAGTCGACAGAAATGAACTAACAAAACTGTGGAATCAGCAACAATAAAAAAATCCTGTTATAAATGTAAAATACTCAATACATAATAAACCAAGGTTTGCACTTAAAACATGGTGGTGGTTTAGTTGCTAAGTTGTGTCCAACTCTTGCAACCCCATGGACTGTAGCCCGCCAGGCTCCTCTGTCCATGGGATTTTCCAGGCAAGAATACTGGAGTGAATTACCATTCCCTTCTCCAGGGGACCTTTCCAACCCAGGGATTGAACCCATGACTCCTGCACTGCAGGCAGATTCTTTACCGACTGAGCTATGAGGGAAGTTTTCTCCCTAAATGTGAAAATGTCTTCAACTTTTGTTGCTTTTATTGAATAAAAGAAGAACTTATGTAGGTCCACATCTGTATCATCTAGCTGATTAGGGTCATGACTTAGATTATTTAGTGGAAAGGTATTGGATTAGGAGTTGATAGACCTGGGTAGAGCCTCTGCTCTGATATTTCTCTTTGCAAACTTGAGTTACTTAACTAATCTCTTTGGCATGTGTTTTTTGTCTATAAAATGGGGTAATATTATTGGCCTTCTCTATCCTACATGAAGTTGTTGGGGATATAATGAAGTAGTATATTTGATAGGAATGTAAAGTCATGATGAGCCAGAGTGTGCCTGTTTGACTGGGAAGTCTCTGGTCTACCCAACAACAACGCCTGTTGTTGGGTATCATTATTGGTAGCAGCCTATTAAACTTGGGCTTCCCTGGTGGCTCATCTGGTAAAGAATCTGCCTGCAATGCCGGAGACGTGGGTTTGATCCCTGGGTTGGGAAGATCCCCTGGAGAAGGGAAAGGCTACCCACTCCAGTATTCTGGCCTGGAGAATTCCACAGACTCTGCAGTCCATGGGGTCACAAAGAGTTGGACACGACTGAGCGACTTTCACTCACTCTTAAACTTTCAGGTGTCCCAGTTTGGGTGATAAATTATTTGGTCATCCTGTGTCCATAACACCCATCCATTGTTTACTGTTGGAGTAGGAATTCTTGCAGTCTCAAATCCCAAATAATTTACTGTTATTTTTTTTAACATGGTTACTAGTAATTTTCTTCAATCTTACGTCAATCTTATCCCTCTCAGTGGTTAAGAATTGTTTTGTTTGCTTGATTCTCCACTCCTGAATAATTTTCTAGATTTGTCATGGTTTTAGCATTTTATACACTTTAATCGCTCATTTTGACTGATGTGTCCTAAGGAAGTATTAATACATTCTAAGTGTCAAGGAGAAGACACGAATCATAGACGGGGGAAGTGGCTTTGTGGGAAAATACTTTATAAAAAAGAAAGAAAGTTTTTAGGCTGGTGGCTTGACTCGATTTTTTTGACTATACATCCCTATGTTGATATTCTCAAGTGCAATATAAATCTCTTAA